>NC_138663.1:146203310-146528310 GCF_964273445.1 Streptopelia decaocto
GGAATTTTTTAATATATTGTTTTTTCACATGTGTGTATACACCTGAATGCATACGGAGATAAAAAAGGGTCTTCTTGGTAGAGGAATAGCTCTAAACATTTAAGAAAACTTAAAATGAAATGAGGAAAATTATCTATAAACAATAATAAGAACAAAACCCAAACCCTAAAATGTTACAATTTTTCTGATTATCCTTTGAATTAATTTCCTCCTTCTTGACAGGTATGTCAGCTTACCATTTTTTTTTTAAACCGTCCTCCCCCCCCCCCAAAAAAAAAAAAAAAAAAAAAAAAGTCCTGTTTAATCTATTTACTGTGGAATTCACATTGTCAGCTTCTTTGGCTTTTATTGCACATTAAACCTATGTTTCCAGAGAACTGTTCATGCTGGATTTCCTGAGTTATAACCCAGACGAATTACTTTATGTTTTTCCATTAAAGTACAACTGCCACCCTTCACCACTTATTTTTGTGGGAACCCTTTGTAAGTTCTCAACATATGCACAGCAATTGACTACTCAAAAAAAAAAAATTAGTATCACATGCAGAGTCAGAGATTTCAGTGTTCACTCCCTTTTCTGGAAACTGATGACTACATTGGAATACAACAGCCCAAGGACCAGTTGATGGGAGACTATCATACTGTCTTCTGTCTAGAAAACTGAAGAAAATTTGGTCAATGAAGGTCTATGATAGGAAATTGGCTTCCTATTATTTAATCAGCTTTTAATCCAGAAAAGATCCTCTCTACCTGTCCTGTCACAATTAAGTTTCTTTAATATTTTATGTCAAAAACTTTTTTAAAATGCAAATATATCCACAAGTCTTTTGACATTGTTGTAGAATTGCAGCAGGGTAGCAAGGTAGTAATTTCTTTAGAGAAATCAGCCTCTTTACCATGGAACATGTCTATAGTCTCAGTGATCTTACACTTATATACTCTCTCAGATATACTCTCTCTCACTTATATACTCTCTCAGAATGGAGATAGACGCCTGCTGTTTGGGTTTCTTTATTTTCTTTTGTTGTTGTTGTTGTTCATTTGTTTGTTTTGTTGGTGTTGGTGTTGGTGTTGTTGTTTTTCTTTACTGGAGATGGAAGCCTGCTTTTCCTAGGATCACTTACCAATACTTTTTTGAGATGGGAGTTGCACTGGCAGTCTGCCAGCCTTCTGCTTTTAGTAACGTAGTTTACAGATCTTGGCCAAGGAGTCCTGTAAATTCAATCTGAGTTACTACAGAGCTCTTGGGTGAAGGCCATGCAGTTTAATGTCTTACTTCTTACATCTAATTGATCTATCTGGTTTAATAATGGCTTCAAGTTAATGCTTGTTCTACCTCTTGCATAAAAGACCAAAAATTGGAGCAAAAGAGTCTGTTCTGATATGAAATCAGACTCTAATTGTTAAAATGCTTGAATTCAAAATTAATTAAAAAATAAAACTGCAGTTTGAACCAGATTGAAGGGAAAGTTTCAGAACATTACAGAAGGAGGAGTATTCACTCACTTGTAATATAAATTCATTCTTGCATGGCAGTTACAGTCTTCATGTTCCCCACAATATCTCTAGTGGTAGCTTCTTTGTGTATCTTGCTACGCATATAACTGCCTTTGCATCAAGCAGCCTGTCGTGAATTTTCAGAACTGTTCCATGATTAAAATCTCTATCCTACATGTCTGATTTTTATTTGAAAACAGTTCTCTAGGAAGACAGGTGGATACTTATATTTGTCTTTGTAAGACAAAGAATAACACCTGGCATGTATTTCTCTATTGAAAATGTTTAGCTTCGCATAACACATCTTCCTTGTTAGTAAATTAAGAATTAATTAATCTCTCCTTAGCTGCTTTCATTTATAGTTCAGTCAGGGAGTACATTCTAGAAGATTCAAATCCAGTACAGTTCATAGACATCACAGTAATTTTGTAGCACTACATTACACTACCAGAGGGGGTATCAAGATTAGAGTTTTAATGCTGAATATTGAACACATCAGACTGAAGATGTGGAGTTCTTAAGTGCTGGAGTGGGAGTGTCTATGGACAAAATAATCTTGCAATGGAGAAAATTCACTCAGCAACTTGAAAGGCATAGGGCTGGTTTCTTCTATCTCTTTTTTACGTATATAGCTAATTCTCTGGAAAACAAACAAACAAACAAAAAACAAACACATAGTTTCATACATGCTGAAGAGTCTTGGTCAGTGCCTGTGGAGAAGGGAGGGTTATATTTTCATGAGTCCACAAGAGGAGGAAGGTCTTTTTACCTGGGTCTCTTTGCTGAGATAATCACTCAAAACATGGAGGGATCTCTGGACTGGTTCTTCCTTCTCCTTCTGGAACAATGTCTTAATAATCGATGTTATAATCAGCACCTTATCTTCGAAAAATCTACTGCCTCATTTGTGTACCTTCTCCTGGGAGCTGAGCATTTCCAAAGATTCAAGTAGAAGAGGGAATCTGAATTGTTTTGTTAGAGTACATAGCTGCATAAAATTCAGAATTATTAGCTAATGCAGAAAATGTGTCCTCTAGCAATTTTGCAAAAAACTATGTTCTTCATTCCTTCAGTTTTTATGTATAAGTGCACAAATGAATACAGCTGAATTTGATAAGAAGAAATATCAACAAAAATATTTCTGAGTTGTTTGCTCTGTTTTTGATGAAAGAAAAAAATAAAAATTCTGTGTTCAATTTAGGTTGGCTATTATCTTTTTTCCCCCTCCTATTTTAGTTAATGAACTGCTCCCTTCCTCCAGTTCCTCTCCCCAAAAGTAAAAAAAGATTCCTAACATAGTCATATCAATCTTAATAAAGAATGAATGTTTTGTGATTTTTGGATGAGGCTAACATTACCTCTGAGGGAAATCTATCCAGCTCACTGTGTTTTATATAAAATATGATAGTATAGTAAAAGGGGAAAAGATGAGGTGGTAGATTACAGACTGGAAACCTGTCTTGAAAATTCTGTTATGAAAAAGAAGGAAAAAGAAATCATTTCTATCCTGCAGAGGAATAAAAAGCTAGAAAAAAACAGATTTTTTTGCTCACAAAAATGATGAAATTTTCCTCATAATGCTTTGGGCCACATTATTTTGTTCAATGTAATTTAAATATTTCATTTTGATTTCCTTATTAATGATTTTCTCGAAAAGCAATTTCACTTTGGAAAGAAATTTTGAAATAAACGTTCCATTCTAAAAATGCTAAATAGGGCACTGGGGTGTTATTGAAATACGTAGCTTTTTTTTTTCAAGCTGACACACTTCATAAATGTTGTGGTTTTTATTAAAATTTTATGTTAAGTAGTTCAAAACTCTGTGATTATAAATTTGTGAGTCAAGTCTATTGCAGGGAAAATATAATTCTTAAAAGAAACAGGTGGCTGGGCACTCATAGCTTGCACTGTCCTGATCGGGAACTATTTAACTGATCTATGGAACAGTTCAGTGTGTTCATCTATTTCCAATTAGTGGGGAGGTTTGGGGTTGTTTTTTTGGGGGGAGTGAGGTGGGGACAGAGTCACATTCTGCATTTCAATTATGGCAAGAGTTAATCTTCAGTAACAACAGGATGGATCTGTTACATAAACCGAATCGAAACTGTGTGGTCCAGGAATGCTAAAGATCTTCCAGCTCTGTAATCTTGACATTTGGAGTATTACAACTACAAGGTGCACTGTGTCTTGAAGCTGCTCATGGTTTAGACCTGACCTCTAGGAATGTTACATGGTAGTTAGTGCAGATTCTTTGCATTCACACAGAGCTAGAACTCTACAATGGCAAGTAGCACATGGAGATCACAAAGGCCATCCTTACACTGGAGACATGGAGGACAATAGAATCAAATAAATAACCAAGTGCAAGGAAGCAACCAGATAACATCACTTATTGTGATAGGTAGTAGATCCACTGAACAAATCAAGATTTCCAAGTTGTACTGCAGAAGATGACTTTGTGAGAAACTGAACATTGAATAATTAATCAGTTTTAATATTTTTTCAGAGAAATCTTGTTTAGTCTAAATTAATGACTTGGACAAAAACACATTGATACCTGCACTGAAATTTAACAAATGAGAAAATGGGTGTTTGCATCAGTGATTTACCAACTCATTTCTTAGCAGAAATGAATAAAACCCAAAAAGTAGTCCAAGATAGGAAGGAAGGCAATCCGAGACTGTACATTTACATTTACTACGATAGTCAATGATAAGCCCGAGGAAGGATGCAAAGGCAAGAAAGGACTGGCACTAATGAATCGGCAGAGTGAATCCTACAGCAACAGTCTGGATTGGTATGAGTAGGTCAGTGTCTAAAGTCAGAGAGAATAATGTGACTGCAATCAAAATTAATGCTAATGAGACCCTACTCAAAAAATATGATGTCCTGACCTTCTTGTACAGAAGATAGATGCGGTGACAACTTGTGGAAAATGGTCAGACTCCAGAACACTGGTATGCATGCAGGAGGTGGGAGAGACACCTGCATCTGCAATAGTGCTGAAACCCCGCTGGCCAGGAAAGCAACTAGTTCCTTCCTGAAGGCTGCAATAGATGTTTCTGTTGGTAGTGAAAAAGAAATCTGGAATCATATTATCTTGTTCTAAATCAGGTGAATTTTGGTTTGGTTAGAAAGATGTGGTAGATCTTTCTCTAACATATGTAATTAACATTTAACTTGTTTTTATGATTGTTGTGAGTCACGAGAAGTTCACTGTGGCCTCTTCACCACTGGGTTTCATTTTCTTCATTTCAGGGAAACATGTAAACCCTTAAACATACTACAGACATTACCCAAATAGATGTGAATAATAAGAACTAACCAACATCAGTACTAGAAATATAAAATGTAATTTTGTATTAGGAAAAATATTAATCTTAGCTTCTCTAAAGAAAAAAAATATTTTTAATAGTTTAAAATAGCTGCATTTGTTAAAGATGATAAATTATCATCAGCTATTGTTTATAGCTAATTTTAATATGACTGGTTTTCTGCCATTGTAAAATTCTGTAGCAGGTTTGGATGATAGTTAAAAAAAATACAACGTTTAAGAAGCTTTCCACTTGGTATGTATTTAGAGATTTAAAATGAGACAGCATGTTATTTCAGATAGACATAAAATTAGAAACATCATCTAATGAGATGTTATGTGTTATGATTTTTTAATGTATTATTTATGGAAAACTTTTACCAGGTTATCTATCACTCAAAATAAATGAAAGATAACCATTTTATCAAGCATATGACTGTTGTGCTTGAGAAATAGGTTTTGCATGTCAAGAGCAGGAAAGCAGACATACTATTTTCACTTTATTCTGCATCAGTAAAACTCTGCTTCATAACAAAAATGATATACAGAAAATAATTTGAATTTAAGTATGGTATTTGTTCATGCTAGGAATTCAGAGCAATTCAGACACATTAATGATATGAGACAGAAGGTGCAAAAAAGGACAAAATTACACAAATAAGGAGTAGAACATGGAAAAAAAACAAAGATCTTACCTGATCTTGGCTAGAGAGCATCTTTAACTGAAAGGTAAAGTTAAGTCCTGGACAAAACTGGGGGCATATAAGAAACTGAGAGATGAAAAGTTGCAGGATCACTTTTCAACCTCAACTATAGCTGAAGGCAAGCATAACTTTTTGCATACATGTCTTTCAGTGGTTGCCTTCAACTTTCAGAAGGTCTGATTTCATCACAGTGAGACTCTGAGTAGTTTGTACCAACCTCTCTAGGCCTACACCTGTCTGCTCCTATACTAAGACAACCCTTATTGCAAGTACTGTAGTTGAGACTACAGGCCTATGCTGTTATATTTTAAAATATATGGGAAAAAAAGGTAATTGAAATAAAGAGAATGCTTTTGTGCCACTGATAGAGGTCTGTTGTTGCTTCAGGATAAAGTTTGTCTGAACATATGACTAGACACATGGGATTGAATGAGTTATCCACAGGAAACCACAACTAAGTGAGTTTTTATTCCTTATAGGAAAACATTAAAATGAGACATGTGCAGCCAAATTCTGTAATATGTCCAGTAGACATATGTAGAATTTTTCTTGCTGTTTCTCCTTATTTTATAACAAGTGATGACTTTATGACTCAATGAAATTTGAAAGAGCAATTATCAGTTATTGCTTAAAGTACATTGAAATGACAAAACCGCAATTAACACAAAATATCATAAGTTATGTAGAATTATTACTCTGTTATTAAGATTTAGGGTATTCACGACAACTCTAGTAGTCATGTGAAAAGTTAGCCTGCAGGAAGGAAAGAATCTCAAGTGTTAAAAAACTTCATGAGCACAAATTGTTTCTCTTGCAACAAAAGATTTGTCATTACTGTGCCATGGGTCTTTGTACAACATGCATAGAAGCCCAATGCCATGTAAAATAGAAGAGTGCAAGCTCCGTCCTTGATGTTTACACTTACAAGGGCAGGGTGGCTAGCAGAAACAAATGGCTGTATCCTGTAATCAATAATTACCAACTGGGGAAACTAAATGTAATCACAGAACAAAATGGTTATTTAATCAGAAATATTACTATCTATTATTCAATATTCAAAGCTTATTGAGAACTTTGTTTGCTATTTGGAACTAATACAGTTGTAAAACACTTTTTACTCAATAAAAATATGATAATAAGTAATTTTTGAGGGTCCCTAAAATCAAGGTGCACATTTGAACATGAAGACTCCTCTAAACAGGTTTCTGCATACCACCTAGATGTCAGCAGGTTTATTTTTTGAATTGTCCTTCAGATCAAGAGAAATAGATCTGTGATTCATTGTGTTTCATACATGCTTTTCATATATCAAAGTTACAGGTTGCTTTAACAGCACACATTTTATCATGCTACCTTTTAGTTTTTTATTTATTAGAAAACCATTTCAGTTTTCGTAATCACTGGTTTTGGGGTTTTTTGTATGACGATGTGGTGCCTGTGGGCCTCTCTTCTGATACCTGTCATGTCTTATTTTTGACTCTTAGGCAATTTTTAACTCATTTGACTGCAAAAATAACCCTTAAAATGTGTGGCAATAACAACAGCAATTTGCCCTGGGTTTATCAGGAACAAACAAATCAGCATACTGAGCACCTAGGGTGGTAAGCAGTGTGTGAAGGCAAATATTGGATGAAAGACTGTAGGCTTCAAAGTGATTCTTTGGGATAGTAGTATTCATGTATTGTTTCATGAGAAACTTAGGACACTGAGGCAGAGATTTGCTTAAGCAAATATACATGTAAGCTAGATCTCTAGACTTTATAGCTGTGGCAAAAGAGTTGGTGCTCTAGTGCAATACTTCATTTAATCCCACTGTAAATATGCAAAATAGATTACATGACTTATGTTCTGAAAGTGTGTTATCTGTAAAGAGAACCTATAGTAATGAAGCTTGATAGAAATGGCCAATGTTAGATTAGATGAACCCTGTTCAAAGATATGGGAGGAGAACCTCCTCCCAAAATGACTGCATTTGTAGTTGTTGAATTAGAAACTAGTAGTCATGGTATACAGTTTGTTTCTTTGCAACATGTTATGACTCTTTCACTACTCTCAAATGTTGCTGCACAAGCGTCCTATTTTTTTTTTACTAGAGAGCAAACTGAACTTCCTTCGCCCTTCACGAACAAGCTAAGCTTTGAAGGATCTACTTGTAAATTCGTACTTCCCTGTCTAGACTCTTCTTCCACACAAATGAGGAATTTGGAATATGAAAGAAAAGTTACACGTTATTGAACTTTTCCTTTCTGACTTAACTTCAGGTAGATGGAATACCATGTCTCCACACATTTTCTTCTCTGAAGGTCCAAATATTTTTGTGTTCAACTCTTTTACCATTATCTTTTTCATTTGCACAGAATTTGCATGTCCTTAGCACAGAATGACATGTTCTTTGTTCTTGAAGGAAAATGTAATGTTGACATAGCTTCCTACAACCCCAGCTTTTATCCATGAATGAAAAGCAATTCCAAAAATTACAAGCAGATAAAATGTTGCCCGAATATTATTTTATTTTTTAAAAGAATTTGTATTTTTAATTCTACATCACTTCCATTCACCTCAGTAAAACATGAATAATAATCAAAAAGAGCAGGGAATGTAGAGGGTTTACTGAACAGAGTATTTTGCAAAAGGAACATGTATTTTCCATTACAGGACCTGCTGTGTGTAAGAATCATAATTAAATTATGATTTTTCTTATTTATGCTTCAGAGAGAAAAAAAAATACTAGTAATTGTTTAAAGTGTCCTTCTCTGGTACCTTTATACTTCAGTATCTTCTGTGCAGTTCCTTACCCATTAACTTCTTTCTCCTGTCTTCCTCCTCACTTATTTGCAAGATGGACTACAAGTATGGGGCTGCACACCAGTTCTGAAAAGAAATTTCATGTTTAGAGAGCCTCTGCTTTCAGAATCAGCTGAGGAAGGAGCTGGTCCCTTCTGGCCCTGATGACTGCAGGCTGTCAGGAGGAGCATGGGACTAGCAGAGGCATCTTGGATCATTGATTTCAATGTGCTTATTAAAAAAAATATCATAACGTGATCTCACGGAGATGGTTATCAAACTTAGTCCTGAGAACAGTTAAATTTCCCTTTATCCCTCACACACCCCCCCCAATACTGTTGAAATTTCCTTTGGAAGCTGATTTATTTAGCAGACAGAAATCTTGCAGTTTCCAGATTAAATTTACTCATCCTGGTTTATAGCCACATATTCTTATTTTCATGCTTTGCCTTGAACAGTTTGGTTGTTTTTCTTCTTATTAATATTGTTTATCCCCTGTTGCATTTCTGAACAAGGAATCCTTCTCTTGTTAAGATCATTTTATCTTGCCTGGATATTCTACTTGCTTCTTAAGCACAGAAATCACCATTGCCTTATCATATTAATAAACCTTCTTGGTATCAGTTCTAGTTAAAATTTACGTTTCTTGAACATATCTATAGACAGTGCACTAAACAAGGTCTTGTACAAGGCTATTAATACTTGTTGATTGCTGGTTGAACTCCCTCTTCACTTCATACACTCCAGAATCACAAACATGTTCCCAGCAGCTGCATGAGATCAGCAGCTTGTCATCATTTTGTGACCTAATAATATGTTTGAGCCTAGATCTATTCATCTACAACATTCCCCTTTCTTAAAAAATAAGTGTATCTCATCAATGAAAAATATCTTCCTGTTTTAGCACAATGAATGTTTGGTAAATAAATGTGTTGTATTCGTGTTTTGCAGTTACATCAATTTTTCTGATTTTTTCTTTTTTCCATTCATGGTTGCTCGAAGTCTGGCATGTTTCGATATGGCTAATTAGCTATCGCTTTGCCATATTCACTGACTTTGCCTCTTAAAAGTAAGTGTTCTGTTTATTCTCCTGAGGCTATACAATACTCACAAATATTGTTGCTACTGGTCACAAGACTGCTGTGGATGAGAGTCACAAGCAAATTTAAGTTGAAAGGGACTTCTGGAGGTCTCTAGTCTAATCTCCTGCCCAAAGCAAAGGTAATCACGTTCTTCGGGGTCTTGATTTGTCAAATACTGGTACTTCCCAAGGCAGGGAACAGTGTTGTATGATGGAGACCATCCTATGCTTCAAACTGAGCACAAGCTCATTGGGGCTTTCTTCCATTTCAGTTATGACTGTGGATGATGTGATGTAAGGCATACCAATGAACAGATGTTTTTGTCCCCATGTTCAGGCAAGGGCAGATGCAGCTTTGCTCTAAAGAGGAGAAGAGAGAAGCTGATCTCTGCCCACAGAATACAATGAGGGGGTCTGCTGTTCAGAGCCCAGGCCTGATGGCGAGGGCACACTGACTAAAGACCATTTCATAGTGGAGGCTTCCCAAACATGGGACTTGGAATGTTTCCCTTCCCAGAGTTTTTCTCCAGTGGAGATAATACGGCAATTTTAGAGGCAGAATCACTTCTCCATCCTTCAAAGTTCACAGAAGAGTCTAAAAGAAACTTGAATAATGTCAGCATTTGGCAAGAGGATGAGGAAAAAGTAACGACTTTAGATCTTAGTAGCGGCTAATAAATGAATGATTGTTCAGCATATCTTCTTTATCGTCATTTGCCAGATTTTCCTTTTTCTGTCCCTGGAAACAGTGTACTGCTCTACTATTTCTTAGTTAAAAGCTCTTATTGATCAAGACTGTCTCAATCTCAGAAGGCAGAAAGATGTGAATATGTAATGTTGGAGCTCACATTGGAGCTGAGATTGCTGCTTAGGGAATCTGGATATGTAATGTGTGACCTCTATATCCCGTCAAAGCAGCTCAATATATGAGTGCCATTATTTTGTCTATAAAAGACTGCTCACATACCAAGAATCACTCACAGAAAATGTACATTAATTTTGAATAGCAAATATATTTGAGAAAATTAGCCTGTTTGCAGAAAACTCACAGTTACCAGTCTGTGACAACTCACAGTTAACCATCTGTGGTAACTCACAGGTACCCCTTTTTCATTTATGATGAGTTAAAAAGTTGGAAGCAACGACTTTGTGACTTTTTTTTCTCTAAGCTTAACGTCATTTGGGGAGCATGGATTTATAAGACAGAAACTATTGTGTACTGCAGTTTTCAAGTTTTTTGTTATTTAAAAGAGATATACAGTTTTAAAGAGCAAAAAAATAGTTTATCTTATCTTTGGGTAAGAAAGCTTTAGATTTTTCCATTCTAGGACCAGTGACTTTCTCTTTCATGTGAGAAACTACAGTAAAAAGAGACAGCAGATAGCCAAAGCACTAGAAATTGTACAACATACTGGCATATGCAGTTTGATGCAGTATATTCTTGAAATGTATCCCTGGGCTGGAGTACACTGTACCCCATCAGTTTTACACATGTCAAACCTGCTAAAAACTGTTGGAAGCACCTATAAGGGGAATTACATCCTAATGGGGTTTCAGTCTCTCTCTAGTGGAATACCACTAGGTATTCCAGAAAATTACTTATGAATAGAGAAAAGGAAACTTGAAAGACAAAGGTCATAATTTTTTACTTACAGCTCTGCACATAATTTTTGAAGAAAGAAAAAGAGGAGAGAGCTTCTATCTTACTCTGGCAATGTATTTTAAAGTGAAGAAAATTTTGTTAGGTCTAGAAACCATCTAAGCAGTTAAATGAATAGGAGGAATAGAATTCAGGTGAAGATGCATTCTATATCCTTCATTATAATTCTCTACAGGAGAGATAACAAACTGCTTAAACTGCTTCAAGACTTATCCTCTCACTCCTACAAGCTATCATTAGAAACAGTTGAAAATTAAAGTATTAATAACATCAGTACAAGTGGGGATGACAAGATATGATACTCAGGCTTTTGTCTGGTCAGAAATGCAGGATTTAAAATTTTATTTAATTCAGTTATTTTTTAAAGAATATAACTTGCTTTATTCACAAGTGGAAAGCCAGATAAGGGTACTGGTGGAACCTCAGAAGGTTCAGAGATTATTACCTGTGTGCCTTTGACTTTAGTCCAGTCTTGATCTGATATTATACACAGGCAAAACAAAGCTAATTCAGTTCACTTGTTTCTTTCTTTCTTTTTGTCTTTCATTTTCTTTTTGAATTGTTATAGTTCTTCCAGACCTAGTTATGCTCAAATTTTGATTTTCAGACTTATAGGTGCTTTCTTGAAAGTCCTGGTTGGTCAAAGCTGTTTCTTTTGTCCCCTTCCTGAGTTTATTGCTACACTAAATCAGGCAGAAAGCTTATGCTGACATCTGCAAAAGGAATTTCTTAGAGAATTTCGTGGGGTTTTTTTTTACAAGCTGATTCTGCCTTTTTCCTTCAGACCTACAATAAGTGCTTTCATTGTTCCCACACCAACTTATGAATATGTTGATGCCGTTTTCTCTTTTTTTAAGCTCCCATCTGAGTTCTGTTCATCACAGATGTTTAGACACACAGCTGTCCATCTACAGTGGTTCTGCATGAAAGACCATGGCTGTTGTGCACAAAAGAAGGGATTCAGGCAAAATGTACTATAAATAGATAGCATTGTCTGCCTCTTCATTCTCCACTGGAGTCCTAAGTTCTGGAATTGGAATATTTGCTACTTTATCAAAATAGTGTTTGCGTTCTGCCTCCACTGAAGTAAAAGATGGTGCACAACCTGAGCGTTTATTATGGCTGTTATTTGAGAAAAGTTGCCACTCTCTGAAGCAAGGAAGCTGGCTGTTCTGCCATGGCCTCAGGTTGCACTTCGTGTATGGTGAACACAAGCACTATTACATAAAAGGGCATCTTCACCTGTATGAGTCAGCAACCTTGCCATAACATAAACTGTTTAAATATGTTTCAAGGTCATGCTATTAATATCTTAAACATTTGATTCAGGGAACAGATCAGCATGCAGCATGATAAGCCCCTCTGAAAACTGTGGAGCAGCAGCATAATATCTGAGAGCATTGTGGCAAATTGGGAAGTTGAGATGGAGCTGCTAATTATTCCAAAGCATATTTCTGAAAGGACAGGAGGTGTGGGATGTTCTCTGCCAAAAACCCCTATTTCTTGAATGCTCTCACCATCTCCATATGCACATATAAAACTTTTAAGCTATTCTCTGTGTATATAAGATGTAGCTAATGTGGTCTTATCTACTGCTTGAAACCTTGAAAATCAGTAAGATAGAATTCAATAATGATGAAGGCAGCAGTGGAATAATTTGGGCAAGACTAAATTATCAAAAAACAAAGAAGAAACTGCAATTAGCATCTGTTACAGACCCCCAGGACTATAAGAGAGTGAGGAAAAATATTCATAGAACAACTTCGGAGTAGTTCAAACCCACACAGTACTGTCCCAGAGGGGACTGTAACTGTCCAAACATCTGTTAAATGATAAAGCTACTGTAAATATAGATCAGAGATTCTGATGCACAAATGAAAGTGTGTGGATCCTAAAAAAAGATTCCTAACTTTAGTAGTGGAGTACCTTACTATCAAAAATATTGTGCTAACAGGTCAATGTGGAGAAGCTACCCAAAATAACAGGAATTATAGTAAGAATTCATGAAAACAACTGGAAACTTGTACTGTAAGCATGATAATTCAACTCAGGAATATATCAATAAGAAAAATTACAAAATCCCAAGAAAATAACTCATTCTCATATGACACTAACCTTCACCTGATGAAGTGCTGTTGCAAGAAAAATGAAAAACAGAAAGTAGTAAAAAAAATTGACCAGGAGGAATATTAAGAGAGGTTTAAAAATCAGGGTGATTCAATAACAGGCTGAGATGTTGTTAAAGGTTTCATGATAGCTGTACACACCTGTCATGAAGTTCCTAAATGGGGTAGATATAAATTCTCTGAAGAATTTTCCTTCTGTTTTAAAATGCTTGTCCCTCTATTTTGTCCTCTTCCTTTTTTTTTCTTTGAAAAATAGGCAATTGTTTCTCTCTCATATCAGACAAGCATGAGAACTGGAACATTGGAGGAAAAATTTGTTTGAGATGCAGACTTGTAATGATATCTACCTGCTGACTCCTGCCTCATCTGCCAGTCAGGCTGAGCATATGTTTGACTTTGCAGTTTTTTGAAACATTTGAAGAAGACTTCTCATCTGCCTTTTAAACATGTGGTTTCCACAGGAGTCTAAGGCCAAGTGGAAACAATCTTTTCCCCTGTCGAAGGCTTTCAATTCCCTTTTGAAGACCTGTGTCACTTTCATAAGGATGCACCAAACTTCCAGGGTTTCTTTTTTGGTGCTTCACCCGGATAAAGCAGCCATATCTGACTGAGGTGTAGCTTCTTGACCTTCATTTGATTGCTCACCAAAGGTAAAGGGAAGAAAACTATTTAAGTGATCAGAGAAAAGTACAGTGGTCACCAAGTTATATTCAGTGTTTTATTGACCATTTTGGGCTTCTTCCAGCAGTGTGAAAAGGTACATGCTGCATTTTATTATGTTAATGAGACATGAGAGGCACACATAAAAAGGCACTTTGTTCACACTGGGTATCTGTAAGAGGTGACTATTTTTAAATATCTGTAGGTGGTTCACTAGCACAGGTAATTGAGTTCCAACATATTTCTCCTTTGAGTCCTTCCAGAAGGATGGTCTGTAGAGTACGAAACAAAGAAAATTACTTTTAAGGTACCGCTGTATTTTTTTTTTTTTTATTTGAGCTATAATGGAAACATTTTGTCACTCTGCTATTGTATTTCCTTTTAAGGGAATATTTACATATCCAAAAAGAAGCCCTCTCCATATTCAGAGATAAGTACTTTAATACAGCCACTTATGTTGTGTATTTATGCAGGTGTTTTGCAGAAGAGCAAAATACTTGCTTGTAACAGGCTGTGATGACATGGACATCCTGAGTATATAAATTTTTATGAAGAATAGGCCCCTTGGCAATTACAGATGTGTTAGTGACTTTTTGCTTTCACCAAGAATATCTCAAAATCCATTTAATTCTGTGCATTTCTAGTTTGCAGGGATTTTTACACAGTAGAGAAGGCATTTTACCTTACTTCTATAGACTACAGTTTATTCTGGGAAGACATTTCATGCCCTGTTTTTATTTATTTCTAATAATTTTTTTTGTCAGGCTCCAGAGTGGGAAGATATGAGTTAAAATGCAGAGCTTCAGAACTCCTTCTTTTCTATTTTTTTTTCTATGCTTGTTTACTTAGTCTTATAATTGTCATGTTATGTCAGGTAGTTGAGAATTCAGTTCTCTGAAGTCCCAGTCATCTGCCTTCTTCATTATGGTAAAAGTGCCCTAGTTAACTTCCTCTCAAAGTCAAATAGTCAGGTTGTTCCCCTCAGTCATGGTTTTAGAGCCTGTTAATAAAAACCTCTTCCGCTGTGCAGCCTACCTTTGTCCCGGTCACATTCATCTTGTCCCTTGGGATTCATTTGCACCTGTGGTTGCTGAGGTCATTCCCAATACTCTTTTAGTATTTTATATGAGATGTGGCCTCATTTCTCCTGGATGTACTGATGGCTTCAATATATTGTAGCCTCTTTTAGACACTGAATTCCCTCTCCAAGTGCATGGGCAACCTGTAATCCTGAACACCTTGACAGTCACTGCCTCTTTCTTGGCTCATCTCTGCCTTTTTAGGTTACTACTGGTTATTTAGTCCACAATGTTGTACTTCTGTCCCCTGGACAGATCTCTTTTTTTCCAACATGTTTTGTTGATGAATCCATAAAACTCCATAAAACTGTGTGATTGTGTGTTAGAGGAAAAGATTTCTTTGCTGAAGAAATGAAATTTCTGGCAACTCAGAGCTGTTTGTGACTTTACTTTTAAATGTGTGAAGTAACTGTGCCTGAAGAAATGTTTAGAAATATTCAAAAAACGGTGCCATTGGCTTTCTTCTAACTGAAAAGGCATGTAACTCAGACAGCTCAGCTGCCTGGGGTGACTTGAAGGAGGAGAGGTAAATTCTGCTCTACTGAGGAGGCTGCAGTTTCATTCCACTGGGTCAAGAAGGGAGGCAGCAGAGAAAGGAATACAGTGGCCTTGTGGTTGTTTTGGATTGGAACTCCAGCTATCATTGAGTACAGCATGAGCATATTAAGAAACACATCCCCAAATGTCGTATCGTGTCATGGTTTTACAGATGTGACAGAAGGAAAGTCAGTCTACTCAGCCAGACTGTTGCTGATCTGAACTTGGGTCTCTTATGACCTGGGGGAGTAATTTAACAACCATGACACTGGATAAAAGGAGAGGCAAAGGGAACTAGGGTCATCTTAAATGCACAGCCCTGGAGGATAAAACAAGATGTCGGGGAGTTTATTAGTAGTAATGTAACATCTGGTAAAATATATTCCAGTCATAAGCGCACCCCAGTATTGTAAGTGTGATGTACACCTATAACTTTTATCCATGGAGAATATGCAGCTTAACTGATGGGACAGGCAAAGGGCAAAAAGGAAAACAAGGCCACAAAGACTGCTAAATGTCTTGTTGAAAGTATTGTCACAGGGCAGTGACAGAGGTGGATGCAAAACAAATGCTTCTGTTGTTTGTCCCAGCTACCCCATAGTCTCTCCCATCCTTTCAGGTAGCAGTTGCTTACTCCACTTAGATTATTTTTTTGTGTTTATGGCACATCATACATAACCTTTTCTCTTGTTCTTTCCTCCAACATTCCCACTTCCTTTGTTTGCAAACCACACTCTGAATATTACATAAAGGTGTATTTTGTGATATAGTAGTGATATAATTGTGATATACACATGATGTTAGAAATGTTATTGAGCCAGTCAAAAACATTAAAAATTATCAAAGGTCAGGGGAACATCGAATGAGATGATTAATTCAGTTCTTCACTTTTACATAGCATTTGTCAAGGTTTGCATCCTTCATGCAGTTCAGATATTCATAACAGGGGCTGACCTCTGTGCCCCAAGGCTTGCCTTTCACATAAGCTGAATGGGTTTGTCCTCCAGATGCAACTCATGATGTTCAAACCTGAGTCTTGTAAAAGCTACCGCCTTTCCACTCTGGATGACCCAGTGCCTTTGCTCAGTGCTAGGCACAGAAACAGTGAGATCACTTTTGGTGTTCACAAGCGGGGATGAGAAAAAATCAGTCTTAGTCACTCAAAAACAGAAGGTTGCATTCAAGATGTTGGTTCAAGAAAAACACAGAACAAAATGACATCTATCTGTGAAGATGAAAGAAGCTTGTTTCTCCCTAGCACAATGATGAAATTGTTCATGGACTGTTCATGCTTTTCTGTAAGTGACACCCACAGAACTCATTCTTCCTGCTCCCTGAAAATACTGCTAGGGTGACTGAAATGCAGTGTTATCATTCGTACTGCCATTAAACTTGTACATGTCAATTGAAAAATAGTTTCGTTCCTTGCATTTCCACAATTGCTTTGCCTTGTTCACTAGGCCAAACAAAGAAATCTCTGTCTTTCTTCTCCCACTGTTTCTCTTTGTCCCTCTCCCCCTCACACAAACATCTCCTTTTGGACTTGGCAATCCTCTCACTGGGGCTAGCTAACAGGTATGGTCTATTGAGAACATTGAGGTGGGAGGATGCCAGTTTGAGGGTGTTGCATAAGTACCCCGAAAATCAATTTAGGCAAGTGATAAGCTCCAAATAGGCTTTAGTCTAACCAGAATTGTTTAGCAGACAACAGGGTTTATCCAAAACTCCGACAACACTATAAACCAGATTTGGATACTGGTTAGCAGTTCAGATACAACACAGCCAATTATGACTCAGACAAACCCAAAACTTTAGAAGGATGATTCAAAATGATCATCTACCCACTCACAAGGACTCTAGGGGGTAACCCAGAAGATATAATAATTCACCAATATGGTGAGATGTCTCAGTCCTCGAGGAAGTTTCCCCATCTAAATCACAGAATCACAGAATGTTAGGGATTGGAAGGGACCTCGAAAGATCATCCAGTCCAATCCCCGTGCCAGAGCAGAAACACTTAGATGAGGCTACACAGGAAGGTGTCCAGGTGGGATGTGAATGTCTCCAGAGTAGGAGACTCCACAACCCACCCTGATCAGTCTATTCCAGTGTTCTGTTACCCTTACTGAGAAGAAGTTTCTTCTCAAATTTAAATGGAATATCTTGTGTTCCAGTTTGAACCCATTACCACTTGTCCTACCGTTGGTTGTCACCAAGAAGAGCCTGACTCCATCCTTGTGACACTCACCCTTTATATATCTGTAAACATTAATAAGGTCACCCTTCAGTCTCCTCTTCTCAAAGCTAAAGAGACCCAGCTCCCTCAGCCTTTTCTCATAAGGGAGATATTCCACTCCCTTAATCATCTTTGTTGCCCTGCGCTGGACTCTCTCCAGCAGTTCCCTGTCCTTCTTGAACTGAGGGTCCCAGAAATGTACACAATATTCCAGATGTGGTCTCACCAGGGCAGAATAGAATGGAGTCTTCAATTGCAGACCCACTGCTTCAAGGAAGATCAACTCAATAGGGGTCTACAGAAGGCTCCATTTACACCCTAATTGAATATGAGTCTGTGATCATCTATGGTAGTGGTCCAGAAATTTCTCTCAGCCAGGCTGCTTCATTGGTCAAGGGCCCTGTCTGTTGACTAAGGGGCGTGTACATGACCACAGTGGTCCATCAGTGTAGAAGTTTCTTGTGCTTTTCCAGGGAGTGAGGGAAGGTGCACCTGCTACAGAGGGTAATTTTAGACATCATTCTGCTTTAAAATATGCTACTTCCATGCTTATGCAGCATGAGAACTGTACCATAGCAGAGTGGAGACCACATTCATAAGTGGCTGTAAGTATTTCATCCTGCATTTTTATTAAACCTTTTCAGTGGTGCACAGCCCATCCTTCTGATTTATTTAAATTACTGATTCTACAGGATTTTCTGTGATCATGCACCAGGTTGAAACATTATGAAAAATGCTTTTTTGCTTTTTTTTTTTTCTTCTTCTGTGGCTGTGTTCCCCTCTCCCTCCATTAGACACTTTTACCAAACTTGTTTCCAGTGTAAATAGGCAGGACTTCCTCTGAAATTGCAACAATGTTTGAATTTATGGGCCTACTTCTTTGTATTATTTGATGTCAGTGACATCTTGTACTTGATCAAGGGTGACAGCTGCATTCTTCAATGGGACAATTGAGCTCAAGACATTCAATAGGTGTTAAGCAAGCGGTCATTGTCTGTGGTACTGGTGGCAGCCAAGACCTAAACAGCAGAGGTGCTGTTACTGCTGCTCATCTTGCTCGCTGCAGCAGTTGGCAAGCACTGCCAGTCAGCAGGGAATGGTTAGGGTGAAGGAGACCCAATCAGGCATGCTGTAATTTACATCTGATTGATGAATGCATGGAGAGTGTGGAAACACCAATTAGGAATAAAACTCTGGCAGGCAAGGATTTGGGATGTGCTGTTTCTCTTACCCTCTGCCTCCTGAATAAAACTGGGAAAACTTGGGAGGGCTGGCAATTCAAAGGAATTCAAAAGATAAGCTCTGTGTGCATCCACAGCTCTATATGGATTGCATTGTGATGTTTGCGATGTTTTGCGATGTGGATTGCAAAATGTTTATTTTGCAAAAATTTTCCTTACATAAATTTAAAATGGAAACGTGCTTTTCAAGTAAAGGTAGAAATATAAAGCATTTATATCATCATTTTGTGTATGGTTCCTGATTATAATAAATACCTAAATTAACTTTTGATATAGACTTGAAAATTTTTATTCAACTATGATAGAAACTTGAAATGATTTTAGTGTGTTTCTTTTTTTAAATATACTGTTTTTAAATAAATCAAAGTAATTTTTTTATAGTCTGTGCTGAGAGAATCAGCCTCTCTTTAACATTCTGTCCTTAAGCAAGGATTGCCAGTGCTATGATTTTGATTCATATGATCTGGTTTATGCAGTCTGAATCCTTTATCTCTTTCTGTTTGTGTGTGTTCCCAGTACAGTGTTCAATATAATTTATCTCAGTATAGAAGAATTGGAGTTGATATTGATTATGCTGTGTTAGATTTTGAAATTCCTTTGTAAATGTGTAAAGCCTGTAAACATCTACAATTCCCAGTAGCGTAACAGAATCATCCTTCCTCTGACCACATAATTGTTAAATTGTGCATGCAAAATAGCTTGAGGATATTCTTTCCCTTTTCCAGCAGGTTATCAGGGAAAACTTGCCAGAGAACATTGTGTTGTTTATATATCCTCTAGGTTAAGAACTCAAAGGTCAATAGCTGCCAAAAGCAGTTTCACTTAGTAACTACTACTTTTCTCAAGCTCTGCAACCTGCCTCACCAGTGATCCTTAGCACTTATTAGTGAATGTGTGCATATGCAGCTCCCAGATCTCTACCCATAGGCAAGTAACCGTGGTTTACCGAAATAATCTCTTCACTTTCTACTACAATTAATCATGATGATTAATTACTCGTATAAGCAAATATTACCCATAAATACACTGAGCTCACATTGTAATGTTATTGCTTATTTTCTAACACTTCTCACTGAATGAATCTTCAGTGCAACTTGGTTTACTGAAAGTTTTTCCTCGGTTGGATTTAGACACCAGTTCATCAGATAGCTAAGAATTAAATCACTAAGAAGGAGGTTGATTTTATTGTTTTTTCACTTGTGGGTTTTTTTTAGTTCTAAAAAAAATCCTCGTACTAATTTTTCTACATCACAAAATAGGGTATTATCAAATGTTTTAATTATGTCTGTCTCAAATACCTTGATTTTGCACTGTAAATGCCAGATGACGCTCTAAAGGGGTTGCTCCTGTTACATGCTGATGATATTGAGACTAAAATCAAGGTTATCATATTTTGGTGGGTGGGGGGAGAGCTTTGTCTTTGTTTCACAGGCTATGTAAACTGTTGATCTAAAACCAAACCAAACCAAAAAAAACCTTTTCATTTTAACAGTTATTTTAGAGGACAACACTTCCAATCAGGTAGTTCTGTTAAAGTTGATAGATCTTTGTTTAGCTAAAAAGTATTCCAAAGTGCTGATAATAGTTTTGTCTTTGGCAAGTGCTGTTAATAGTTCTGTTCATTTCACGTGAGTTCTGTTTTTTCCTGAGCACTTACCTTTGGTAATTCTGGTGTTTAGCTGAAGTTACTTTTTAGTGAAAAATTATTGCTCATACCAGCTCAGTGCTGACAGGACAGGACAGATGAAGAACAGAAGAACTTTATATTTTAAAGTTTTGTAGCTTAAAAAGTAGATACATTCCTCCTAAATCACTTCATAAACCATGCAAGTTAAATTATCTTTTTGCTAAAACTTAGAGATCAAATGTGTGCATAAATTAGGGATTTTGGAATACTGCTGTGTTTTCAAATGTATGTGTGTTTGTGTGTGCGCGTGTATGTGTGCATGTGTGTGTATTAGAGAAAACATACGGAAGCCGTTATACTTTATCTAGGGTGCTTACAAAGCAAATCTAAGTTTCAGTTCAAATAGGCTTGGACTGGTTTTCTTTTAATTGTGATGGCATCATCAAACCAAATAATATAGTTAATGAACATTAAAGCCAAAAAGAACAAAAGAAAACAAATGGGCAATGATGGGAAAGCAATAGCTGCAGTACCAGAAATTAGTCTAAGCAGATAAAGCAGATGAAATATCATGGAGCATCTGAAAGAAATGAAATGAAAACAGATTGTCATCAGATCCTTTCTCTTCCCCAAAAGTTTGATATCATTTCTTTGGGGAATAGTTTGCAAATGATATATAGATTATGTGTAATACAACCATAAACAGACATGCAATTTGCCTCACTTACAATCTGTTCCATGATCTTTGTTCATCCTGAAGAAAAAAGGCAAGGTACAGATCTTGGAACAGGAGGATGCGGAAATAAATCAGAGCTGCAGTTAATATAACTGTGTTGGGACATTACAATTGTAAATGTTTGCTGGTTTTCCTTTGTCCATATTCCAGGATTTCTGCTAATTCTTGCTTTTCAGTGTCTTTGTGGAATGTTTGTTTATGCATTTTAGCATGGATAATTAGCAAACAATAAAGATAACCCAGGGGAAACTGTGTGTTATATATATTAAAATCTCAAATTTTGTTCAAATTAGCTATTTTTAATGTAATCTCCCTGTGGCATGGACAACAAAGTATTCATTCTTGGAATCCTCCCTTTTTACTTGGGCTTTGTTAGATCTGAGTACCAATAAACAAGCAGGATTAAAAAGAAACCTGTAGTAGGGGAAATTACACATCTGATATATTCAGTGCTTCTTATGCTCTCTGTCACCAAACATGTTGCCCTCAGGCCTGTAACTGAGGTGTACTTCACTTTTTAGGGCTAGAACTGCCTTCTTTTTAGCTAAAAGGGCAGTTTACTCTGCCGTATCCATCTGTGAGAGGGAGGGAATGTCTCCAAAAGGTTGCTGACAGAGCATGGGAGAACAAAAATCCCACCACTGTTGTTGTCCTTGTTCCTCTCCACTTCCTCCACACCCCAGCTGTGCATGGCCACATGGCACTGACTCCTTCCTTGTCCCATTTTCTTTCCCCTATTTGAGGCTGCACTCGTGTGACTGCACTGAGTGGCGCCGTGTTTGGAAACCAATTGTACAACATTGTCCAGCACAAGCCATGCAGAAACGTTGAGTGTCTCTGCGTGGACCCGGAGCCCCCCAGAGGTGGTCAGCCCAGACCTGCAGCTCCTGGCAAATCTTATTGTCTCTGTAACAGGCTGCAGGCTCACTGGAGTAGAAATGCAGGATGTGAAGCTTGGCTGTGAACAGCTAAGCAGATGTTTTCATCATATCATATAATAGGATTTGTGCTCTTTATGGTACTTAAATTCTGCTTCTTAGTGGGATACAACTATGCCTCTTCTCTACTGTTGCTTTGACCACATCCTCTCATCAAACGAAACCATTCCTGCAATCAGAGAGCGTTTTGTGTTATAAAGGCTGATCTGGTGATACTGTTGCCTCTTCAGATCTGTCTAGTGCTCAAGGAAAATCTTTATGGCAGTTAATTACTATTCTGAGGGGAAATATGAAAAGAAAACAACAGCAGATAGTGGACAATGGTCTTAGCTGAGTTCCATTTTAATGCATATCTGAAATCATCCTGTAAAAAATAATCCAGTGACTGACCCCTGACTTACGTACAAGGTGAACAACAGTACAGTGAAGTGATGGCATAAACGAGAGGGAAACCACGTGCTTTGTTTAGGAAGTACTTGGTCTTGTAGATTTGATTATACTGCCTATGTGTACACACAGTGATGACAGAAGAACAGCCTGAATTGATTGACACATATGCCACCTCTTAATTTTTACCCTTAAATCAGGATTAGGGCCCTGTGAAATAGGAGCAGAAAGAAAACCCGCAGTATAGAGCTGGTCGCACAAATAGTTCATATGTTAAGTGTTTTCCATATATGTTTAAACAGGATTTCCAGGTATGGTTTTGCAAATAAACCTCCTTCTGTCAGAGATAATGGTAAAATTCAGCCAACTTTTAAAAAAATCAATATTCACATTTAAAATGCTGGAGTTGGTGCCATCTGAAAAAAATGTGGAATAAAATTCAGAAATAAATTTCTGCTTGGCCTCACATTAGAGACAGAAAAACATGAAACATGCTTATGATGTGTCAGCTGATTGAGTATATGCATGGATGTGGTGATTTTTGTATTTTCCTTCCCCACCACCAAAAAAGAAATCAAATAAAACATAAGATTCTGTAACAGGCTAAAATGCAGAAAAAAACAATGACACAGGCTTAAAGTAATTTTTATTTATATTTTTAAATAACAAAAAATGTCTTATTCCATTGTAACGTTGAACACAGCATTATTGCTCTGTGGTTGAACATGCAAAATTCATGAAAAGAAAAAATAATGTGTTTGTCTTAACATTGTTGTTTTGTGCATATGCCTTACAATAAAGTATTTAAATACAATCAGCTTCACATATATGTGTCACATATTAGCTTCTCAGTTAATATATTTTAATGCAAAACATTACATGCTTTTGCATGTTAATCCTAGGGAAAAAATGTTATTGTTGTATGCTTGCATTAGTGTTGTCCAAATCATCTGGTCAATCTTAATTGTCTCAGGATCAGGCTGAGAGTTGCTAAGTAGTACACTAACCCAAAGAAGAAACGTTTTTTCACAACATTTAAAAGTGAAAAGTCTTATCTTCTTTGCCTTGATCCACAATTAAAAACACAGTGTGAATAAAGGACTTTGGCTATGACAGCTACCTTGCCTGTGCTCGAATTCTGATTTTTTTCATCTTTTGACCTGTTTTCTCTATTACATGTACGACTTTGGTCCTATGCTTTGACATCTCAAAATATTAATAAAACTTGCTCTCACAGTATCTTTTTTTTTTTTTTTTTTTTTTTTTTTTTGTGATGGAAATATTTCTGAATAAGTGCAGTTGGGGAACTGAGAGATACTGAGGACTAGTAAACCCTCACTGGTTTCCTTCACTATTACTCTTCTGTCCCTATCTGAGTGACCTCTCAAGGTCTACCTTTGAAGTATTATTGCCGCTTATCATAGATTCATAGCAAATAGGGCTGGAAGGGAACTAGAAAGATTGTTCAATCCCTCTTCCTTCCCCAAGGCAGGACCAGCTGTACCTAAATCATCCCTGACAGATGTTTGTCTATCCTGGTTTTAAAAACCTCCAGTATGGGGATTCCAAGAATACCACAGTCTATTCATTTATTTCACTGCCCTTAAAGAGAGAGAGATTGTTTCTTCTTTTGTCTTTTCTAATATCTAAACTTGACATTCCATATTGCAGTTTTCAGCGTTATTGTCTGTCGCATCATCAGTAAACATGGACAACCCGCAATCTTTCTCTTTGAAGCCGCCTTTCATATATTTGAAGATTAGTACCAGGTTTTCTGCATCTCCTTTTCTTATGATTGAACAAGAGCCATGAAATTTGGCTTTCTACCATTGTATACCCCCATTCCTTACTTATTCCTGCCCTCCTTCCTTCTTCGCACTTCTTGCAACTAATTAGTTATTTACTAAGTCTTATGAGCTGGATCTGATTTATCCACATGAAGCAATAATTGCATGAGATAATAACATGTTGAAATTTCATGTAGTCAGTGCAGGACATATATTCTACATCCTCTACACAGCCAATGGAAAGGCCAAGAAGCTGGCTTCCTGAAGGACATCCTGAGTTAAGATCCTGAGTTTGATGTGAATTAGATACCTGAAGAGCACAGTAGGTCTTTCAGAGGAGCAATGAACCATGTGACTGAAAGAGGAAGAAGGAATGAAAACTGTAAAGAGTTATCTGTTAAATTAGGTAAAAATACTTACTGGTAACCAATCATGTAAAAAAAAATACTCCATGCCTGGAGTCCTGAGAAATCATTTTCTTCCTTGATGTTATTTTCCCAGCAATTGGATTCACGTATTGAAGAACTGAGGGGAGAAGACCTATCTGTGAATTCATGGCTCTACTGGCAAAATTCTGCTAGCTTCAAGGAAAGGTCTGTACCTTCAGTTCAGCCCCTGAAATTGCACTTAGACAACTGCATTGAGTGCAGAGGCTGCTCAATAAAGTGACACTGTGTGTTTGCTCAGGGATAAACAGAGGAGTTCTTAACTTATTTACAGCCTAATACTTAGACTATGGGCTTTTTGAGTGGAATTTTGTGGTGGTACAATTTTTTAAAAAAATTAAGTGTCCTTTTTTATTTTTCCTTTTTAATGTAGCTCACATAAAAAAAAAACAATGGAATTCAATCATTTCTGAATAGCCATTCATATGTTGCTCGATTTCAGATGATTCTACTTTGTTTTTGGCATATTAGGCTATGTTCTTTTGATACGTTTAGTTTTTGCAGTTGAAGCTTTCTGAACTCACAGTGAGGTATTTGTAGAAAGTTAATTAGCCTGTGCAAATTCACTAACATCTGTTTTCTACTTTAAAATAATTGAAATTGTCTTTTCTTGTATGCTTTAAAAAAAGTAAATAATTAGTCAAATTTTCTGGAATAAAAGTGACCGAGGCTGTGTTGGAGTCTTCAGATGGGCTTGACCGCCTTTCTTTAGCTGCTGATTGGACAAAAAAAAAAAAAAAAAGTCAGTTTTAATAAATTGATTAGTATCTTAAAGACCTGATAGCTACTTTGAAAGATAAAATAAAGACCATATGCTCCCATCTCGTTCTGTAAAATGCATTATCAGTCTTGGAGAAAATAAGTCTGAGAAAGCTGGTGTTATTATAGGTTAAATATTGACCTTGAACAAATTAGGCCATAGTCTTGTTATCAGGCTGATGTGGAAGGAGATGGACAGCTGAAAGATCAGGAGACAGTAGCATTTTCAACAACAACCCCAACACTATTCATTATCAGAATCAGAACATATTTGGTCTGAATTCAACCCATTTAACTGCAGACACCAAGGTGAAAAATGTACTATACTACCTTTGCAAACTAAGAAGAGAAAATCAGGAAACTTCAGAAGATCATTCAAATTCCAGATGTGCTAAACATCTTTTTTTTTTTTTTTTTTCCCTGCTCTTGTACTCTATTGAAGTGATTAAGGAAAGGTGAGATAAGATTTGAGCTCGGTCCCTAGGCTCGAGCTGATATAAGTGGAGCCCTGACATCTGTAAAAGCTGTCACAGTCCAGCAGGTTAGGGACTGGAATCCAAGGGGTACTATAGCCTCTTCGCATTACTTGCAATTGAGTCCATGTGCTTTTCCCATGTTGGAAACCTTTCTTAGGAAAGAACAGACATTAAATCCAGGCATCCAGAGATCTGCAGTAGAGGTAGCAAACTTTAGTATACTTGTGTTTTCTTTAGCAATATGTTTTCTGTTATCTCTTAACATGGCATCTCTTACTGAAAATTTTTTTGCAAAAATGTACTTTTATGGGAAAATCCCCTTAATCTTTTGAAATTCCAAATGATCTCTCCCAAGGATATTGCTGTGATATAGGGTTATCTATGTATTTTTATATACCTTTTATAAGGTATCTTATAATTCCCTAAGTATCTTCTCTCATAGATTCTACAATGTGAATATTCAGTGTAGAGACTCCTACCAATGACACCAAAACATTCAGATGAAATATATCAAGAAATATTTAGAGGTCAAAATCCATAATGCTGTGGCAATAAACACTGCTAACATCTGAAGAGTGTTTCTGCGGACCACGCCACAAAATAAACAACTCTGTTCTAATATAATCACAGCATCAAAGTTTATAGCTACAAACAGATGGAAAATGTTCCTGAGAATATAGATATGATTGTGCTGGTCAATATTAGAAAGAAAATAGCTCTCAATTTTTTATGATAATTGTCACAGAATGGTAGTAGTAGGAGAGGTGTGCATGCTTGCATGCACCTCTCCATGGACTTGCTGCTAGAGGCTGCCTGTCTCACTGTCATAGTCCCCCCTTGCTGACCAGAAGCAGCACCAAGGTGATATATAGGCATTCCCAGTAACATATACTATTTGCCAACCAGTTTCAGCAGGGATCCATCCAGATAGCCAACTTAAGAATGTAACATAACCCCTCTTCCAAATGTGTAGCACTTCAGTACAAAGCCTGCGTAGTTCCTAAGAATCCTTTAACAAATCTGTCACCTGTTTGGCTCACTCCCTGATTGATGGCTGTATGCACTCCATGGCTTAGAAAACTTTAAAAAGTAAACATCTGGAATTTCTTGACATGTGATTTCTTTCCTTACTTGCAAAGCATTTGGGAATTCTGCAGTGCATTAATAACTTTAAGTGGGAAACCAGATAAATAAAAAGATGTATATTAAAATACTACCTCAAGAATTACATGAGAGTAATGACAGTTTTCCTTACTTCAGCTTCTATTATTGTCCATCTTACAGGTTAAACCCAGGGACAGTCAGGGATACAATAAGCTGTGCCCTTTCCCAGCCTTTCTGCTGCCATTCAGTGAACTTGGCACTGAAAACCAGCTGCCTCATCATCAGCTTCCACACAGCCAAGCAGATCAGCAGCTATTAGCTGCCAGTGGCAAAGCACCAAAATCAGGCCATCTCTGGCCAGCTGTCTGAAATTATGGCTACTGTGGCTAGGGACCTTACCGTGATGTTTCAGGGACGCAACCAGCTTAGTCAGCCTTGCCAAGCTTTTGGCAAGAAACCATAAACTCCATATTAAAACAAATTATTGAATTTCAAATAAAATTTGATGAAAGGAGATAATAATGTAACACTTAGAACCACTTTATTTGGGCTCCTTGTGTGCCTGTTGGTGAACATCTACATTTGTGGGCCTTCAGTGTGCAGAAACACACACATGTGACCTAGATTGTGCTGCCACATTTGCTTTTTGCTCTGGTGGCTATTCATTTGTACTTGAAAATTGAATCCCAGTTTTCAGCGTTTTCCTCTGGAACTGCTTAGGAACCAAAAGATCACAGCCAAGAACTATACATTTTCATTTTCTTTTTTTTTTGATGCCTCTAAATTAAACAAAAAATACATTTAGCTTTTGCTGACATTCTTGTAGGGTAAATGAGTTCTAATATGATTGTATATGGAGCTCTGAATTATAGAGAGGAGGATCTAAATTTTTCAAGAATGCAACTTCACTGGTTCTTGATGAAACCTGAAAAATATGTTACCATCACTCTTTGTCAAAGGAAAACAAACTTGAATTTCTAACTGTCATGCATCACTTGACAGAGATCACTGATGCAGTGATCTTGATCTATGTTCTTTCTTAAAATCTGATTATTTACTCCTGAGAAGCGTAAATAATATTAGATTTTAGCATTAACAGATTTAGCACTAGAAGTTCCAGAAACACAAACCACAAAGATTTTGGCAGTGGCTGCCAGTGTAAAGAGTTTCTTTAGGCAAGGATCTAAGAACTCTTTTGCTTCAGAGAAGAAATAAGAAGAAATATGTTTGTTGGGGTTTTTTCCACCTTATAAAGAAGAATTGACAGCAACTTCCAGATGACATACTGAATTTCAGTACTCCTAAGAGTCATGAAGTTAAACTACCTGTAACTCATTCATCTCTAACCAGTGTCAAATGTAAAATTTAAATAGATAAGACAATAAGATATCAACAGACTATGTAAGCGATTTAGGAACCTGACTGTTCTTCATTTTTGCATAGACTTCTGTTCCTCAGTTATTGATCAAAGCTTAAAAACCTTCAGCCCCTCCATTCTTTTTGCTATCCCATGCCCTTAATGCTGAAACAACGTATTCTAAATCACAACAGTACTAGTCAAGCAGTTTGCTGAGCAAATGCAGTATATTTATTTTACCATTGACATGGCATTATTTACTTAAAGCAAATGATTGTGCACTAGTTTCTTAGTAAAAAAAAAAAAAAAAAAAAAAAAAGTAATGAAAACAAAATTGTCCCAAAACAACATGGTTATCTTAAACCAGTATATAATATCCTTAAAAGTTTGTAAATTATTACTTTATTGACTTTGGAAGGCAATATATCTTCATCAGTGAATATGCAAAATGTAAAACCAAGACTGTAATAGCTACTTAGCCGCCCTTTCACTCCTACACACAGTATTTAGAAATACTAGAAACCAAAATTTCTGCTTCTTATGTGGAATAGAGAAGTACTTGTTCTTAATTCTGATACTTGCAAAGGTGATTTATCAAACTCATTCTTCTTCATGTGATATTATAAAATCAGATAATGTGTTGAACTGGTTGCCATAATTCTTCAAAGTTTGTTTTCCTAAGTGTAGCAGATGCATATCATGAGCTGTTTAAACATCAAAAAGCATTGTTTGTGGATATGTTATTACATTTCTATACCTGCGTTTCCTTCTTAATGACAAAATATACATTTCCATAGAAAGTTATGCTGATAAAACTACTTTAAAGTAAGGACCTAATTGTTTTAAAAGCATTTATCAACAAATATTGTTAGCAAAATATTTTAATCACTATAGTTTATGTAGACTAAATGTAAGCATTTATTAATACAAGCTAAGCACTCATTATAAATTTGCACAGAAAATGATAAAATATTATGTATGAAATGAATCATTAGCATGGACCATTAAGTCCTCTATTTTCCTTTAATTGAATTTGTCAGTAGTACCCTCTTTAACTGAAAACCAGTCATAATCACAAAATTAAATAATAATTAAAGAAACAACTATTCAAAGAGTTGCTTGGTAGCTAAGGTGCCATTTAACCAAAACAGCAATTTAATGTAAATTGCAGCCCATGTAGATGTAGTTCTGAAAATTATACATCCTGTGGTTCATATATGTTTGAATTAGCAAACCTTTTTCAGCATCACAATCTAGATGTTCTTATACTGGTTCTGTAAACATAAAGAAAGAATGAATAAATGGGTGAAAATAGGTATAAATAGACTTATGGCAATTAAAGCTAATTAAGACTTTACAGAAATAAACTGCTGGCTGTAGAGTAAATTTTTAGCATCTTAGAAAACACACCAACTTACAGTATATGCATTCTGTCACTGTACCCAGTCATTCAGCAAAGATGCGTTGGATGTGGAACCAAAAATAATGCTTTGCCCATCTGTGATCTTTTCTAACTTTACCCAATCATTAAAAGATAGGTGGGATCTCCTATTTACAGAGGCTTCATTATGCTACCTGTTTCACAAACCAAAAAAAAACCACTACAAGCAATCAACACCCAAAAAACAACTCCCCCCCTAAAAAAAGCCCTGGCAATTGGATCATATTGGAGAAGAAAGTGGATCCTGCTCTGTCTGAATAAGCAACAATGCAGCTTGGAGGAGGTCCAAGAGCCTCCAGTGCATACATGAAGATGTGCCGATGCTACAACAGGGTCGGGACTGGGACTATCCTTATTACTGGTGATTCTCTCACATCAGTTAGCTTTCGGACAGCATTTTTTTATTCATGAATTCTGTTTTGCACAACCAGCAGGGGGAGGCAAGATTTAAGGAAATAAACTGGGAGAGAGAGCTTCAGAGAAGCAAGTAGTTTTAAAGAGGGAAGGGTGATGGAAAGCTTTGAACAAAAGAGAGAGGTGAGTGATACAAGAATTAGGGTTAAGTTGTTCTTTTGACTGCTACTCTCATGTCAATCAAACCATAACTTGCAGTTGCCACAGGTGTGCAATTTGAAAGAGCTTGCATCAGTTTGTCCATTTTCCCAATGCAAGCCCCTTTTGCTAACTGCAAATATACAGCTGTAGTAGAAGTTATTTTATTTCCATTTTCTAGTAACATAAGCTAATATGAAAGAACAGAGCTGTAAGTAAATGATGTTACGAGTTTCAAAGATAATGTCTCTTGTTTAAATATTTCACATAATTGACTACTTGTGTGTAGGAACCAATGAAGAGATGCACAGCTGGACTGAATGCCCTAAAATTATTTTCAGAAATACATATCACATTGTAGTTTTCAATTCTTACTTATACAGCTTTCATTCTTCTGCAAAACAATTTACAAAATAACTTGCGTAACTATCGTGGTTAAATGTTGAATCTTCTAAGAGCATTTCAGGAAGATATTTGCAGACAGGGAAGCAAACATCTTAATGTATATTCATGTCTTCTCCATGATTGTTATAATTTAAGGGTATGAGCTACATAATGAAGAGTAGTAGTCAATGTGTATGCTTGTTTCCATATAGGACCTATTTTAAAGAGTAAGAAAGGGTTCAACACTGCTGTGAATGACGGGGCAGTTGTTCTGCACCAGCTAGGGTGAAAGACAGAACCAAGCTTTAAGAGCTTCCTGGGTAAACCTGCACATGTAGAGCTGTCTGCTGAATGACTGGCCAGTGGTTTTCATCAGGACTGCTCACAGGTGGCTGAGTGAAGGGTAAAGTACACCATGTTGGACCACAGATTGACATCCTGTTGGTTTGCTGTGTGGATCATCAATGAGTCTCAGCAGGCCATTGCTCTTTTTGTACCCTCCCATAGATTCCAAGTGTTAGCTCCCTCATAGATAATCTGGATCTACTTGTCTTCATGCAGTCTAGACTTGCCTTTTCTAATATGACTATAATGTACATGGTGTGTTTGTTTAAAACCCTAAGAATTATGTGCATGTTTATTTTGTATGTATAAATTGTTAAGAATATATAGGCTTGGGAAGGAGGTATGTGTTATTGTTTTCAACTGCAGACCAACACTGCAAGAGAGCAATAGCCTACTGCCCTAAGTTCCTGACATATAAGGTGTCTTTTGCACAACAGACCCTATAGTACAGTATAGTGTGGTATGGTATGCTTTGCCACAGTTGAATTACCTTTATTATAACTTTCTACTCTCTAGTGATACCCAGTCCAAAAGAAGCATACAGATATAACAGTTATTCATAATTACAGCTTTGACGAGTTATTTGAATCAATGCATTCCAGAACACAGGAAAAGTTCCAGCCTCATGGCTTTGATACTGACAGATCTGGTGCAAAGTGGGTGTTTGGATACAATGCCAAGCATAATTGGTGCCAGCAGTGGAGATTACATGTGCTGGCTCTATGGAAGCTTGCAGAGTTACACAGCTGTTGAGAACAAGGCCATGTGTGGTAGTATACATCAAGTCAGAGCACAACCTTCATGTGAAGGCTACATTATTAATTTGGTCTTAGCCTTCCCTCTGATTTTTGGAAATAAGAAGAAATACAGCACTTATTGCTTTAGTTCTGCACTTCTGTCAAGTTCTTCACTCAAATCAGAGGGTAGATGCTGGCACCATCCTCCAGATTCAGCTGCTTTTCTTCACTAAGTTTCAAATATAGCATCTAGAAATTTATATTTTACCTCCTCCAGTAAGCCCATCTGTTCCCATAGCTTCCCCTCAAAACACCTGGCATTATCTTTTTCAGAATTTCTGGACTCCTATGATTTTTTTCATCCTGTTTAGAGGGAAATAAAGATTTGAAAATACACTTTTAAGTAAAGCAGTATACATATCTCTTTGTGGCATTTCCCATTTGTCATGCAGGAAAGTGGCAGGCCATCCTGGGTGAATCCAAAAGCCCATTTCACCTATAGTCATGCTAGGATCAGAAGTCTATTGAAGATACTTTGCAGAGTGAAAAGGAAATGTGTGTTAACACTGAGTGACAACAATTCCTGAAAGTTTAAACACAGGATTATGTTACTGAATTGGAGTTCTTAGAGGAAACAGTTGGTTTCATTCCCTTTCTCCATAGCAAGCAATCTTGGCACATTGCAACAAAATTTTCCAGAAAACTCAGCATCTTAACACAAAAAATTTATATTCTTACTTAGATAACTAAAGGTCTTGACTGAAAACCGCAAATTCACAACCTGGAAATACCCCACAAACTCTGTGATTTTGCAGTTGCATGACAAAGATATGAAGGTTTGATGGATCTAAGAAGGGATTTGTGGTCTGGAGAACTCAGTGAAATTCCTTGGCCTGTTTTATGCAGAATGTCAGACTAGACTCTGCTGGTCACTTCTGGCCTTAAAATAGAATAATTTAAAGCAGATTCAGTTCCAGCAGTTTCTAAAAGGTCTGGTAAGACTTAGTGAATTAGCATTTGGAAAGTTAGATCATATTCATGCTTCAAGTAGTCACAGTTTCTGTTCGGCAACCTTTTTCATGTGTGAATAACCAGGTATGAGTAATGATTCTTGACCAGCAAATGGATATGCATCCAAGACACCTGAACTGCACCTGCCTCTCTACAGGCTGTGAATTTTGAACAGGAAGACTTCTTGACTGGCTGAAAAGTTTTGCATCCAGTGGCTGTCCCATCATAAGTACCCTTTTCACATTACATTGCAAGTGAATCTGCCTAAAGTGCAGACTTATTTCAGAGATAACATTTGGGACCAGTGACAAATGCCTGGCTGATCCAGTTGTATAACTTATGCTCAGCTATGCAGACAACCCCCAAGAACTTGTTACAAGCTCGTGTTACAGCACTTCTAAAAAGAGGGAAGGATGCTCCAGAGCCAAACCCCATCAAGCCGATGTCTCTAATATATCATTTTAAAGATAAAGCACTGAAGTAATTTATAAACTGTCTGTCACCAGTGGCTGAACACCACCTTCTCTCCAAGCAAGGTGAATTACACTTGAGAAAGTGTCCTGGCTGAGCTCTGAACATGATTCAACTTGCTGAATTTGGGTTTGAAAGTGATATGGGCACAGATGCAGTGTTCAAAGGCCAGTCAGCTGTGTCTGACACCATACAGCACCAGATGCTTTTAGACAAAATACAGTACATGAGAGAAAATCAATGCATAGTATGACTGATACAATTTCTATCTAAAAAAGAACAAAATTCCCCATAATCAACAATGATTTCTATGTTGAACACTGCAAGCGGCATAGCCAATACTGGAGACTACAGTATGACCCACCACAGGGGAGTGTGTTTGAGTCTGTATTATTCAACACCTACATGAGCAAACAAAAATCCATTCTCGTAGCAGAAGTTTTATTCCTGCAAGTGACGTTTGTGTCCCTGCCCAGACTAAGGGCTTCACTTGAGTCCAAACCAGATTTATGTCCATGCTCCTGAAGTGCTCAAATTACACTACCAAAACCCAATTACACACCAGTCTGACTAAACAAGTGAGTCTCTTTTTTCTGAAATCACAAGTCTGGTAAACTTAGCATAATTTGGAATAGGGTATAATTTGCCTACTGTTGCAATCCTGTTTATTTTGGGCACATGTAGAAAAGAAAAAAATATAAGGTCCATGCCCAGAATAGTATAACGAAGAGGCTCATAAATTCTAAATGGAAGCTAACCCAAGAACATTGTGAATGACTAACTACACTTGCCCTCTCCAGAGGCTCAATATGAAAACAAGAAGGGGTCGTTCATGCAGAGAAGTTAGACAGTATTAAGAGAAAGTTGCCAGTGGATTACTTAATGCCTTAGACTGGCTGAATGGAAGAAACTGCCTGGGGTTTCTGGGATCACCCCACTGAAAACCACAAGCACTGTTGTGAATAAAGTGGAATCCATCTGACTGATTGAAAGCTGAGGTACTGAACGCCGGGGCATGCTGCAGCTGTTGACCAGCTGCTGTAAGATTTCTGACTACAATGGAACCATTTAATAAATCATCAAGGATTCTGCATCCCATTCAGTTTGTTTGGCAAAAAAAAAAGGGAAAATGAGCACTGACTTTTCCAAATACCTACTTGTGAGTTCATGAGTAGACTGACCAGTCTGGAGATGTTTGAGTTATGTTCAAAAACTATTGGTGGCACATAAGTTTTATACTAATATAATACATAGACATGCCAACATGGGAAACCACAAACCAAAAATATCTTAATTTATCATGGATAGTAACTCTTCTGTAGAATAAGTCATAACACACAAATTATTTTGGAAAAACACACAGTGACCCTAGAAGGACATGGGAAAAAACAGAAGATCCTTGATGCTTCAGAAAGTTTAGCTTATAGTGTGTTATTCGTCTATCCCCCTGTGCTGTAGCATTTCAGTCAGCTTGCATGCTTCATATTCCAAGCAAGAAGTACGGAAAGATTTTTCAGAGAAGTTCATTTAGATGAACATCAACAAAAAAGATGCTGTCATGTGTTAGATCAGCTCTTTCAATAGCAAGTTCAGCTTTTCTTTTTTTCTTTTATTTTCTTAATTCTGGAACATACCCATACTTTAATCAGAGGTACCATAATACAATTTGCAAAATGCTATAAGGCTTTTGACTTACAGATCACAGCATTTCCCTGTTCCAGGTAGAAAATGTTGATTTGTAATTTGATCTGTCTTTTAAAAATGAGGCTGTTGTTTCAGAGTGAGTTTAGATTATGTAGCCTCATTTCCATTTTTTATGTCTGTCTCTGCATCTCATGATTTTACAAATGTATATCACTTCCCTTTCCAAATTCATGATGGCTCTTCTTCTAGCTTTGAGGGATATTAATTATTTATGCTATGATATTATTTAATAGTGTCAGTTACTCAAAGGTGCTTTGGAGGGAATGATGACAGGCAGTCATGGAGTAAATTTTATGTGGGCTTACCTAGGCAAGAAAAAACCAAACCAAACCAAAATAAAACGAAACAAAACAAAACAAGTTATTCAATCTTAGGAAGTATTTGCTTGCATTTTTGTCAATACATTATTATATCAGTATAGATATGTTTCTTCCATTTGTATTTGCCTTTCCTATCCTGAAGATTGCCAGCAGGATTAGATTTACAAAGGGTATTTTCAATGCACAATGTTATGCAACATGTGTATCACAGCAGTTTGAAAAAGGTTTTATCAAGAGTGACCCACAATATTAGAAGTTGTAAAAGGCCAAATTAAATGCTGTTTGCCCCTCAGAGCTTCATAAAGGGCAGAACAACAAATATCGGGTCAAATAGTTGATGTCAAGATCAGAGGGAAGAAAACTATGCAGTGAAGGGTGTGAAGTGGGATCATCACTTGATAAAGAACATACAAATATTAAGTTCCCTATACAGCAGGGAAGAGTTCATCCAGAACTGAAAATGAAATGAGAAGCAAGGTGAAGTTAAAGATTCAGAGAGGTTATCAGCCTAGAAACTGAAGTAATCATAGAAAAGCAAGTTAAAATCACTTGCAAATTCATCGGCTGTTATTTTATTTTGTCAAGACAAAGTCTTTTTCTCCATCATCATATGGAGGATAAAGGCCATTTTACAGCTCATTCTCTGCACATATACCAGCTGATTCCACAGGCCTTCATAAAGCAGACTGAGTACTTGTAAAACCTTTTGGCTTCCTTAGATGTTTAACCATTGCTAACAGCCAAACTCCCACCCAGCCGCTCACCCATTCCCCCCACCTCAGCAAGATGAGGGGAAAGAAAAAGAGAAACGAGGAATAAAATGCACTTGACCGAGGTAAAGAGAGGAAGATGACTTACCATTTACCATCATGGGCAAAACACACTCATCTCTGGAAAAGTTAATTTATTGCCAACTAAAATGGATTTGGGCAGTGAGAAGCAAACAAACAAAAATAACAAACATTAAAACAATAATTTTCCTCCTCTGTTTCCCAGGTTCATCCTCACTCTTCTGATCCTTTGTACTTTACCGACATCATGTTGTGTAGGGGGTACAGAGAATGAGGGCTATGGTCAGTACATAAGAGTTTGTCTGTGCCACTCTGTCCTCCTCACCCTTTTCCCTTGCTCCAGCATGGACTGTCCATGGGGTCCTTGTCCTTCATGAAATACCCACCAGCTCCACTGTGGAGAACCTTCTCCTACTGCTCTGACCTTGATGTTCCCTCTCCAGTTTCTCCTGCTTGGGTTTTGGGCTTTTTCTCTCCTCCTCTGCCTACCCATCATTTTGTTATTTCTTAAATATTTTTTTCCTGCAGGGGACACCACCTTGGCTGTTGGGCTTAACCTACCATGGATCCATTAGAGCTGACTCGCACCAACTGTGTACTGCACAGGGCAATCCTTGGTCTCTTCTCACAGAGGCCACCTCAGCAGCCCTCCATGACCAATACCTGACCACCTACACCTAATATGACTTTACACTGTAATGTAATGCTGCTGCTTCCATTGGAGGGACAGAAATCTGAAGGACTGAAATAGTATTTTGTGAGTTTCTGTTATGTGAGGTGGTGCCTGGGTGTGAGATTGTCAGTTTATGTGAAGTGATGACTTGCAATCAGACCACATAGTTGAGAAATACACTCATTTTGATGTTAATGAACCTCCTGGCTAATGAAGGATCTTTTAACCCTTGCTTACAGTTAAACTGCTGTGAAAAGTTGAAAATATTCAGAATTGTAGTAACAGTGAGAAAGGGTGATCCCTCAAATAGATAATCCATGGAGAACCAGCAGAACTTCAATAAACTGGAATGAAAGAAATCAAATCTCTCAAGTTGACAAAAACATTAAAAAATATAGGGTTAGACAAAGCCTTACTTGACTTTTCTATGCTTTTGCAAGCTACTGGGTCAGAGCTGGAAAGTTCATACCTGGAAAAGGGAGAAGAAAGTAAGGGAAGGAACCTCAGCACCAAAACCTTCCACCTTTGCTTTCACAGATCTTCCTGAATGTCAGTGCAAGTTCTGTAAATGATGACTAACATGGCCCAGAAACAAATTTCTACTTCCTTGAGACAGAGGGTGTTGGTTGAGGGAAATTCTGAGACAGTGACACTCCTCCAAGTCATACTACCTTCACATTTTCATCCCGGGGAGGTGCAGGTCACACATTTTGCCCTTCAGTCTCTTCTTGGCTTGACTCAGGACTTTAACTACAGGTTTCAAATTGCCATAAAGCTTTGTTCTAAAGGCAAGAATTTGCCTGACTAGCACTGAAAATGAGTATGACTAGTAAAATCAGTAATAAAATTCCCAACATATTTTGGGAAAAAAAAAAAAACAACAACAACAACAAAAAAAAAAACCCTGTATTCTTTATAAAAATCTCGAGGCAAATTCAGAGTAAGAGGTGAAACTGAAGCAGCAGAATTCAGTGGAATTATATAATTGCATTTATTATTACCCTATGATGGTAACAAAGATAGTCTGTAGAAGCAAGGGTTAATTTTGCACCTCACTTACAACTAGCTGTTTATTGGTTTCAACTCCCTCAGCACTGGAGTAGGAGAGATCTTGGTACTCCCTTGAGGAATAGCAAGGTTGAGATCTTTCTTAGATGGTGACAGAAGTTGCTGTGAAAGTATCAAATCTCCATCCAGTAAAATAACAGAATAAAAATACACTAGTTGTTATTTTGAATAAAAACATATTCCTCATGATGAGGCATTAAGAAGAAAAAAAAAAAAGAAGAAAGTAAGACTTCGGTTCCAGGTATTTATATGTAATTAATGTATTAATGTGAGTAAAACCCAAACCTCCTTTAATGTAATTCCTGAATATGTGCTTAGGTTGGGCCTTTACTTAAAGAAGTTCATAATACATGACATGATAATAACTTTGTAAATGTCAAGCTCTTCATCGAAAATAAGTGTTTCATTATTTATTCAACTTACCTTTTACATCCAGCAGCACTCAGGACTAGATTTGTCCTGCCTATTTACAGAAATGTCTAAAGAACAGTAAGAACACTGTTTCTTTAAGGTTGTGGTTTTTGTTTTGATTTTGGGGGGGAGGGGGGAGTGAGGAGGTGTCTTCTTTTTCTTCTTTTCTTTTCTTTTTTTTTTTTTTTTTTTTTTTTTTTCCAAAGCAGTGAAGAGATTAGAAGATTGTAAACAGCAATCACGCCGCCTGACTAAGAGATGAGTCACCTTCAGAAGATGTCCTTTTTCTTCTTTTTCTCTATTTTCTGTCTGTAACAAGACCTAAGGGCTATGTTTCTAACTTAATCCCATGGATAGATGGATGAATATGAGATAGTCTGCATAGCTGCACTTATTATTTCATCTGTTGTTTCTGCTTCCTGATGGACAGGAAAGGACGCTCTGCTTGAACTCATGAGGACGCTTCTTAGCTGAACTTTCTAGGACTTTGGAATTAGGATAGGTATTATATAATATCTTTTCACAGAAGTCTTTGAGGAAAGGCTATCACATAGGGATCTTTCATTTATTTAATCTGATATCTGAAAATAGATTAAAAGTAGTAGCATTCTGGGCATTAGCAACAGTGAATATAAATTCTTCACTGGCTGAGTTCTCTGGGTCTTTTAGAAGTCAGGATAGCTGAGCGCAGGCTGAACAGTCTGGCAAGCAGACGTGGATAGAAGGCAAAGCATAACGGGGTGATGTTTGCTAGTGGCACAGTTATTGTGTGTAATACCCTACTCAGAGTGAAGCATTCTTGCACAGGAAAACTGTAGTGATTCATATGTGGCTGTGAATGAGTTTCTAATAATGCTCACAAATTCTCTGGAGTTTGCAAAGGAATTCTGGCATTGTTCATTAATAAAAACCAACACATTCCCTGTACTCCTTGCCCAGCACAAAGCAAAACTGTTTCTACCATTAATAATAGAGCCCATAATGAAATTACTGATTTGGGATGAGTAGTAGGAGTAGTAACACAATAAAACATAGGCAAATATAGATGAGCATTGAGCTAGGACACTAATTTTAACAAAATAAGGAATTGCATTGCACAAAGGGGAAAAAAAAGAAAAAAAAAAAAGCGGGAATGTGTTAATTAGAGCTGGCCAAAAATTCAGGGCTTCCCAGCTTTGTGTGATTTATACATTTCATTTCTGTACGATTTCTATATTTATTTTTAAACCAGACCCTTTAAAACCCAGGCAATTTGAAGGAAAATAAATATAGAACCATCAAGTCTTTATGGTTTTCAAACAAAGATTTTGAGATCCTGTAACTCTTCTAGGAGATTGACATTCTTGTCAATCATCAGTGAGTATTTTAGAGGAATATTAATTTTGCTACTAGGAATGTCTGCCAAGCTTCCAGCACCCTTTCCATATGGACTGTCCCATAGGTACAGATCACTACAGGTGACACTTCTTTGCCCCAAAACATAACTTCAAAACAGGAAACCTGGGAGCTTTTGAAACCTTGGCTGAGATACTGGGAAGCAAGCCATGGTTACAGTCCAGAGTCACAGCATTTTCAGGCTTTTTCCTGCACAGCAGGAAACCTGACATGAATGTCTGCCCCTGTGCTTTGGAATTTGGGTCTCTGACACTGTTCTCTGCCTAAGAAGTGGAGTTGTGGAACCATGCCAGTTGCAATAATCCAGCTTTTCCAGGTTTCAGGAAGAGCCATGCACCAGGTTGTCATGTCGAGGACAGCCTCCATCTTATCAATGGTATCTTATTTTGTAATTTTTGCACTAGTGGTCTTTCTCCCTTTTTCCCTCTCACTGATATGTTCACAGGAAAAAAAAAAAAAAAAAAAAAAAGAAAAACGTAGATCGTAGAATAAGGTCATCCTGGGGCTTTGTCTTCTCCAGGCTGAACAACCCCAACTCCCTCAATCTTTCCATAGGAGAGGTGCTCCAGCCCTCTGATCATTTTTGCGCCCCTCTTCTGGACCTGCTCCATTATGTCAATTTCTTTCTTGTACTAGTGACACCAAAGCTGGACACAGACCTCCGTTAACCTGCTGGCCACGCTCCTTTTGATACAGCCCAGGATATGATTTGCCTTCTTGTCTGCAAGTGCACATTACCAGCTCATCTCCAGTTTCATCTACCAATATCCCCAAGCCCATCTCCGCAGGGCTGCTCTCAATCCACTCGTCTCCCAGTCTGTCCTGATACTGGTGATAGCTACAACCCAGATCCAGGACCTTGCACTTGGTCTTGTTGAATTTCTTGAGGTTTACATTGGCCTGCTTCTCAAGCCTGTCAAGGTCCACCCATATGTCACCCTTCCCTCAAGCATATCACCTATATATACATAATTATTCATATTACGTAAGTATTTTGTGTCACAGAAAAATGCAATTTATTTAGTAGAACAGTAGGGATTTCTGTGAGGACCTTACTTGTCCATATTTTCATTAAAAGGTGATTATCAATTTCCATAGATGGCTATAGATGTACTGCATTCTCCTTTATCACGGTAGTATTTCTTCAGTGTGATGTATTTACATACTATCCCTTAAGACCCTTAAGACTGTGCTTTGCTTGCTATGACTCAAGCTATTTGCATCACTCATTTCTGAATACAATGTTGTTTTCAAGATCTGTGTCTGAACACAGCAGAACATCCCTTAAAATATTTTTTTAAAAACACTGATGGCCTCATATACTACTAAGAATTTGGTTCCACGAGGTCTGCTTGGTGGTGCTTTCCTTGTCACCATGACAAAACTTTTTCTAAGAGTCTCGGCAATGGCAGTGGCTATCACTGGCTATGCTTTAACTGGCCATTTCAGTCAATGAAATGACAGTGCATTAGCTTGGTGTCTTCCACATATCACAAGGAGGATGTAATACTTTCTCATGAATAGTGCTTTTATTGAACTGTATTCTGTTATTCCTGGATGTTCCAGACCTGCAGCATCATCTTGAAAATACTGTTTTGGTGCTGGAAAATACGAAGCTGTCAACAGACTGTAATTAGAAAGAGCACACATACAAATCTATGTAATCCTCCAGAGGTGTTAAATGACCTCCAGTATTAACACCCCACATATTGTCAAATCTCTTGGACTAGCAACAGGCCAGTGGAAAGACCACGTTGGCGGTAAAGCTAGTCAGAAGTTTTCCAGCAAAGCAAATGCTGATTTGTTTGTCCTTAAAGGCTTAGTTTGAGGCCCAGTTGGAACTAACATATGTCAATAACATAAATTAAGGCATGGCCTCACCTGTCTTTCAGTGACATTCTGTGTGATTTCCTGCTGATTTCAGATTAATTTTTTACCTAATAATTTGCAGTCACATCTGAGCTTCCTCTAAAATGAAAATTACTGATATGCAGACAAACATGTCAACTTGCCAAAATTCCTCACACAGTTTCATTCATTTATCCTGCAGAAACAAAAGAGTTTTATTGGCATCTCTTTCTCTGCATAATGCTTGGGGCAGGAACTCTGCTATACTACTATTGACAAAAAAAAATTGAAAATTATGTTAGACTTGCTTGTCTGTTATGTGTCAAGGAATGTTTTGTGTCTAACTGTATTGGAACTTTTCAAAATGATGTAAGAGAGATTTAAGAAGAAGAGCATTATTGTACCATCAGCTAATAATTAGGCAGTACAAACTGGTTCTGGTCAATTAGGCTAGAAGTCTCTTCATTTTCTAAGCCAATAGAACCTATCTATAGCATTCCATAATATAACAAATTAATTAATTTGATTAACAAAACATAGATGCTAAAAGGAAACATGATTTTGAGTGGGTAAGTACCCATGCCAAATGGTGTTTTATAACAGTAAATCTCATTCAACTGGTTGGTCAGATTATTCCTGTGGCTTCACACTTTCCTACTTGCTGGCGAGCAACAGGCATGCTTGATTACTTTGAAACTTCTGCTATTATAGAGAAACTCTGGTGTTGTGCCTACTCTACTGTAGCATCTTTAAGCTTTTCATGTAAGACGAAAGCAGATGCTTTATATTTGTCTGTCTTTTAAGAGAAAATGCCAGAAAGGTGATGATGTTCCTGCTGTTAAATTCTAATGCGATGTCATAGACTCTTCTATAGATGTACTTGGTCCCAGGGGCTTACAAGCATGAACATGAATGAATTTGCTCAACCCTTGACTCATGGGGTAAATCTATCCAGAGACATCAGACCACTAAAATGAATCCACAGGAGCAAAAGGTCTACCAGGTCACTGCAGCAGTTCAAAGCGTGCTGGTGCCAGTCCCAGTACACTTACACAGAACCCAGAAAATACACAGATGTAATAATCTTATTATTTTCACTTGCAAATTCTAAGTGATTTAAATTCATTATCGAACAGACACTCTTCTAAAGCTTTTTCTTGTGAGCTTGTCCCAGTTGCCTGATTGCAGTCATCAAACATACCATACTAAGTATTTATATAAATATATCATAAAATAATCAAATATGATGAGCTATTCCCTTTGTTCCTTTATGTTGATACACTTTTCACAAAATATTTAATATGCTCCTGAAAATGATGATGCCAGTGATAAAGCTAGTTTGCAGTTTCATAGATAATTTATGGAAGTTATAAAAAATGAACCAAATTGTCATAACAACATGACAATGTGAACATTCATGTTTACATAGTGTCCACATACAATACAAATACTGAATATTAATATGAAATGAGAATTTATAAAATTTGCAATAAAAAATGTAGGAAAAAACCACAACTTGATACAAACTCTGCTTATATCGCAACCTATAAATAGATTTTACTTTATGAATGGCTTTGACATTTCCCTTAATGTGTACTGTTTTACATCTTTAATCACAAATCTTGGTATATTTTAAATGTAAATGAGATCATATCTTTCCTGTTTCTCCTTTATAGTCACTCTAATTCAAGAGAAAGGGAGAAAATCCACAGACAGAATTTTAGATGTACTTGGCACATATTCATCCCAAGGGGTGCAAGTAGCAAAAAATGTCTGGATCAGATTCTGATACTTCTGTTCTCAGAAGGTAGTGATTTGTTTGTTCAGTAATTCTGTTGGCTTGCAGCAAACTGACACTCAGTCATTTGCCTAAATATAGGCATCTATTGCTGTTTTGAGATACTCTGAAACATGCTCCTAGGGCAGGCAGATGGTACGCAGGACATGTGGGAGACCCAAAACTTCATGATGCTCTTCCAGAGCGGCAGCTATGGCCAAACAGGGCACAATAAGGTATCTCAAATTACACTTGACACTTACTTTTAGGCAACCAGATCACACCTATATTATTACCCATTAATGTATCTGTTCTGAGGCCAGCATTTACACAGAATCATTGCCTCAACGTGATAATAGAGTGTGTTGTATCTGTCAATTTTTCTGTTCTGGTAACATCTTCTCTGTCGCTCACTGATATCTGGAGAAACTGAATGAATCATGAGGCCTGTGCCTTTGTATCATGTTAATACCCTGAGAGTATTACAGTTATAATTATAATATTTGAACTGTGTTGATTTCAGTAGTCTATTAATTACATTACTAGCAACTGGGAACGAGGCCTGAGGTTTTCATTTTCCTAGCAGCTCCAAAGCCTGCTTCTTGTATTACCTTTTCCCTAGCTATGTCCTTCGGCACTCTGAACTGTGGGTTAAAGTCTCAAATCAGAGACGACATGACACAAGTTGCCTGTATCCATCACTAAATTTGAATCTATGGGTCAAAATGTGAACACTGTCCAGTACAACTCATGGTTCCTCCTTGAAGTTTGGAGAGAAGCTAAATGTCACGTTCCTTCATGGAATAATTGCTCTTGGGTGTCTTCATCTCTATTTCTCTCTTTCCTTCTATTCATTGACTGTGTAGGGACCCCAGACAGTTAAAATCCTGATGTTATATACCCAAAAAGTTTTGGTTTTTTTTTTTGTAAATCTAGATGAAATAAAAGTAGTCTGTAATGACTTGGTTTCCCTGTTATATTGATGAATTAATGTTACATAAATACATTGCTGCTGTCTCATTAAAGGTTAATTAAGTGTATAAAAGTGAAGATGTGAAGCACTGTTTAAGATGTTAGGCATTCTTATGATTACTACCAGAAATGTGAATGTTGGAATTTTTGAAATATAAATATTTCAGATGCATGTTGAAACCCATGTCTTCTAAGGTGCATGGTGCATATAATGCTTTTTTGATCACTTGGTTGGTAAATCATCCACATATTACCATGGCTGAGGGTATGCTAAACATAAGCGCTTTCTGTGATATTAAAGCTTGAAATACCATTCAAATACTGCTAACCTCTAAAAACATTGTAGAGGAGCAAATTACTGAATTCAGTTATATGGCAAGATCCCCTGCTACTTAATTCCACACTAGCAAATGAGACACTACTGAAATTTGATACCACTTTCAGATTTCTCCTCTGCACAGTACCCAGTTTGCTTATTTCTAAGGACAAAACCCAAGCGACTTGGCTTAAAGTGAGAAAAGGTAATTTTTACTTTCGATATTTAATTTCTATGCCTGAATTTTATCTTGTCTTTAGCCTAAGTGGTATTGCTGTTCACAGCTTATTACTACTTTTAACATTCAGCATGTAAAATTGTATTAGTTATCTTTATTTATTTTTTAATAAATATTGTCTGTGTCATGAACTATTCCCATCTATTTTAGAAAGCCTGGGCAAAAATGTACACAGTTAGACTTCTTTCTAATTTACAAAGGCTTTCTAAAGGCTAAAAACTTTCAGGTCCAAATCAGACTATCTGCAGCAGTCTTTGGTGTATTTCTGTCTTGGCAAGTATGAACAGATCCATGGTAATCAATTCAAAAGGTATTAGAGCTATTATTGGTTGTAATTATCATGACACCTGGGTCCAGACCTCTGAAATAATTATTAAAGGCATCACCAGTGTGCAAAGGTTTTGTTAATCATTGATTTTATATCAGTAAGTGTTTAACAGATTTTGTGACTCTTAATATGAAGCTGAGTGTCTGTTTCACTTACAGAAACATAAAAAATAAGACTGAAAATAAAAAGTCCCTGTTATCATAGAGGTTAATCAGGAGTAAAGAATTAAGGTGACGATACCAATGTCCTTCTTAGCATTCAGGGTTTGAAATCAGAGCTGACTTGTTTGAAAAATGTCAGTGTTATATACTGAAATAGCTTGCTGCCAAATAAAATACATGCAACAGGATTTATAGCAAGAGATTAAGGAAGGGGCCTTGGAGTCTCCTTTTTCTTAATGCTGTATGTGTGCTTGATTCTTTTTATTTATTTTTTGCAGCTGTGACACTGAACATCTGAAACTGAGCATGCACTAGTCCCTATTTCTTCTTGTTGCCCTTACCATAAGGTTAGGGAAAGATAGCAGCAATGAGATTTTGGAGTATTTTACCATGTCCTCTCCTCCTGTAGCACCATGAGACTTTGTTCTGGATGCCTCTGTGAGGGCTTTTGCTCCAGGGTAACCTGTCTTTTTGCACTGAGTGATTAAAAAAAAAAGGTTTCTAATTTCAGCATTGAATGCTAAATAGCATAAATACCCCCTTTTTCTTCTGCTATTTTGTTCAATATGTTACTGCATATGCTGTGTTTGGTCTAAAACTGATGTGTCCATTGATCTTCAGTGGTGATGAATGGAACAATAATGATGAATGGGCATCCCAGAGAGATTAAAATCATTACACCTGTGGAAGATCAAACCTATGTACATCAGGGAACTAAGGTCTTTTAACACCTGTCTTCTACTCAGTCTTGACATGTAGTGCTACCTACCTTGAGCAGTGGGTCACAGTCTTTTATTAGTTAACTCCTTTTCCACCCTTTTGATCATTTTGACCTACTATATGCCTAGTTAAAACTGGTTTCCTGCAGTTCCTGTAGCAGAGATCAAAAGGTACATTTCATATCTTTTGTGCCTATCAGGATCATCTCCAGCAGCAGCAGTTGTGAAGCCAAACAAGCTGATGTGCAGATTCCTATAGCGACAGTCACAGATTGTGCATTCCGGTGGATAGCCAAAGAGATATAGCTTTATGAGGATACTAGCTCAGACTCCTGATAATTTGTTGCGTATGCAAGATACCAGATGTATTTAACAAGGCCTTCCCTTGGCTGTATCTACCAAAAGGAATGTGAGGCATAGATCTAAACAGTTTTGATGTCACTGGTTTAAGAGAGTGAATCTAGGAGTTAGGTAAATATCTTTTGAGTAAGGGATAATGGCAAGTAGAATTTCTAGAAATGTGTGGCTAAACAGCAAAGTTATACAGAACAGATTTTGCAGCACTGACTGGAGAAATCCAGTGCTGAAGCAGAAATAGCAGTAGTGATATTGGTGTCTTCCAAATATTTTTAAATACAATTCTAAATAGAGATGCAAAATTAAAAAATAAAAAGCAAAAAATGTCCCCCAAGAGCCTAAATAAAACCCATCCTTATTTTGTATCATCTCAGAGGATGCTGTCTCTAGTTTCTTGACATCTCCTACTGTATATTTTGTTGTTGTCTTTTTTTTTCCTTACCATATTCCAGGTGGTGGTGGTTGTTATTCCAGTTAACTTCACTCTTTCTCCAGTTTTTCCTCAAAGAAACAATAACATGTAGGAGATAAGCAACACAGCTGAAAATGATGGAGAGATGAGTGTAATGGGAGAAAAATGATCCTGCATGTATAAGCTACCTCAGTTCCAAAACATATTAGTTGTCAAAATGGACAATAAGAGAGAGGAAGTGTGAGTCAAAGTTGTAGAAAATATGTGAATCTAAATGAATGCACATGTGTATCTAACTGATTAAACTGTATAGCTCCCATGGGAAGTGATAGAACCCCTTGCATGAAGACAAGTCTTGGTCCTTCCAACCATGTCTGAAATAATGTTCACTTGTCTTCGTTGATGGAACTTTGTAGCAGTTTATCCATGCTTTCTCTGTGTATGTATATGCACAAATATGCAATTTTTATGTGGATATGGATATGTCTATATATACATATACATGTATATGTATATTCATATATATATTCAAAAATGTCCCTCAAGAGGGAGATAGTGGTCTAGATCCACCTATGCTTCTGCACTTGGGTCCAGAAAGTGTTTTCTCCTCACTATCAAATCTACTACTTACAGAGCCATCCTGTCTCCTATGTGAAACCCTTTGAATAAATTACAAAAGTCTTGGAAAATATTAATGCAGAATTTTGATAACTAACAATATATCTCATAATAGAGGCAAATGGGTTACATTAGGACTCTTCTTTATGAAGCTGTCTCCCTTTCTCCTCTTCTCATGCTAGACTCAGTTTAGCAGCTGAGAGGGAAGGTGTACTTCACATTATTTGTCCTAAAAGTTTTTTTAGTGTGCCTTTCTTTATTTATTCCACACTTATGTAAGCAGTATGAATAAAAATAATTCATGGTGTTAGAAATAAAGCATGCCTTACTGAAACTAATCACAAGATAGGACTAAGGATAGAAAGAATTAAATGAGATGATATCTTTATCGTATCTTCTTAATAAGTAATCTGCAAATTTAAATAGCTATTCATTTGCCATTATGTACCATGCAAAATGGCAGCAGTATCTACAGTGCATGAGTTGCCAGCTGTAAGATCACTAAAGCAGAAGGAGGAAAAACAGGCAGACTGTTTAACCTATTTGAGATTGTATGCCTTGAAAAAAAAATGAAAGCTGAAACATCTTCCTAGATTAAAAAAACAAAACAAAACAAAACAAAAATGTAAATGATGAATTTAGAAAAATGCCAAAAATGTCCACACTAAAATAACTAAGAGTTGGTTGACCCTCTAGATTGAAAAAAAAAAAAACCAAACCAAAACAAAACAAAACAAAGAAAACCCAACATGTTTTCAAAAATGGAAATGCATAAGAATTTTACTATACAGGATCCAAATCAAAAGAAATTGAAGGGAAATTACAAGCATCAGAAAAAAAAAATCAATAGGGTAGTTAAAGCATTTGACCTATCCAAAGCAGATATGCAAATGGATATGAGATTATTTAGAAGTATCAATGTGTAAAGGCCAGGATGTGATAAAATACATTATTTCATAAAGAAGTTAGTAGTGAGGACAAGAATGCCACTTCTGTGTACTATTTCTTTTGAAGAAAGTGACAGAAACCCATTGATGCACATTTGCAATAGTAGTGGATTGCACCATGTGAAGGAAAAGAAACGCCCATGCCTCAGGAAGATAATTACAGTAGACATTATGTTTGAGTACATCACATAGGCAAACAGTGAAGCAGTGGGAGTAATACAGTTGGAGAACACCTACGAGGAAAGAGTTTTAGCAACAATGATGCTGTTTGGTTACAAAACAGAATAAGGAGAAGGGAAATGATGGAGCAAGCTTAAATGCCTTGGTACTACCGTTCTGGTAACTAATATCTTCCTGGATAAAGTTTCTGGAAGAAATGATACTAACATTTACAGTGGACACTAGGACTGAATGACGTTTCAGAGAAGGACTATAGGAAATTCTATCTCTTTGCACAGCAGAATATTGTCTGGATCCGTGAGACTGGCAGGATGTGGTCAGCATCTGTTATACACAGTGACTGAACGAAATGTTAAATGCAAGGAAAATAAAAAATTTCAAAAGGTAAATTATGGTAGCAAACCAGTCTTGAGACTTGATACCAGAATCCATAGAAAGGCATTGTGCCCTGGAGAAAAATCAGAAGTTATTTTTTGAAATTAGTCAGGTAGTATCTGTGAAATTGTTGAAGATTAAAGACTCCTGTAAATATGCAAAAAATTCTGTATGTGTTAATGTTTTCCAAAGTCTGGAGAGAATGAGGACAGACTATGAAGCTCACAATCTTCCAGTGGAGGAAGGAACCAATAGAGGAATACAGCTCAGCAAATCCAGTACAAAATAGGAAAGTCCAACATAAATTTCATAAATTTCATCAAATTTCATCTACATATACGGTAGAATAGCAAGACCTGTAACGCATTACAAAATCTTAGAGACCATTCTGGACAAGGCTACAACTTCTGCACCACCACAACTTCTGTAGATGATCTTAAAGCCACAGAGTTATGCAAATTGAAGATGAACAGAAGCCATAAAAGACAATTCGGGACCAGGCCTTTTTCATGTAGTTTCACTGAAAGAAAGTATGCATATCAAAATGGCTTGAAGAAATTACAGTACATGTTACCACAAAAAAAAAAAAAAAAAAAAAAAGAAAAAGTGCTTCCAGAGAAGATCATGGCAACGCACAGTATGTTTTGCCCACTGTCCAAAGTATATACATGGTCCAAATCACAAATCATACAAAAAAAAAAAGTACAAATATTCAAAGACAAGTTAGCCAAGAAAAATGAGTAAAAATATTAACTTCAGCTTTGTAAAGCGTCTAATTGTACCTGTAGAATTGGGCACAGACTGAGAAGCAGAAAGATTATATCAGCAGTATCTGTAGAGTGGTGTTTTCCCATGTGCAGCTGCAAGCACAGCCACTGTTACGGATAAATGGAAGAAGTACAAAGTCATTCTAAGGCAGTATCTACACATCATTTAAATTTTTCATGGAAATTTCTGGTATATGAAAGTGAAGTTCTAGTAATTAGTGTCATAGTAGCTGAACACACAAACTAATAGTTTATATGAAATGTGAACAGCAAGAGTACATCAGTTTGGCTAAGGCCACAGATCCCCAAGGGACCACAGTCTGCAAGCAAGACCACCTCCGGTGGGCAACAACAGCATGTGAGAAAACTGACTGTTACCCTACAGGTCTCTGAACAGACAGTTATGCTTGAGATAAATTATATTCCAGCCAGGAAGCAGTATAGATATTAGAAGAAGCTACTGTGTCCCTACAAGTGTAAGAAGAGACTTGCTCTTAGGTATGGGTTAAAATTCAAAACCAAAGAGCAGCAGCACAACAGCAGCTAAGATTCTTGTCCAGGGAGGCTTGAAAGGGTGTCTCAAAGCTCTCTTTCACCATGGAGAACAACTCTGGCAATGCAAATAAATAGAAGAAGTTCCTTGAAATGAAGCACTCTTTTTTTTTTTTTTTTCTTTTTTTTGTGCATAAGTGACCCAAAAATTGTAAATAAATAGGGAGGAGAGATAAGAAATTCTCACTAGTTTACCTGGTGCTTTGTGGACATAAAGGGAGGCAATAATGGAATAGACCTATGTGCTGCAAAGATGTAGCTGACACACATGTATTTGGTTTTGCCTTCATCCTCACCAAAATAACTCAGTATCTGGAAAAGATGATCCAGCAGAGCAGTTGGCTCAGACTCAACTGAGTAAGAAGTGTGTGTAGGTAAAAGCTGAGAATGTTTTGAGTTACTTGGGAACCATTAGCTGCTGCTAGAGAATCAGACCACACGACAGCATCAGGCATTCAGGGTAACAGGAATTGTGGACAAAGTTACCCCACAATCAGGCTTTTCATTCTCCTTTTAGGTGAATCCAATATCTGTTCTCTGCTCAAGATCTACCTTCTCTTGATTACCCTTGTGAGAGACTAAAAAGGGTAATGTCTCAAATATTGTGGCAAAAACAGTTCTGCAACATCCAGCCACAGGAGATGGGACAAGGAACAGGAGATGGGACATCACGATAAGGTGAATTGCAATTTACATGTCAACAACAAGCCACAAACTAAAGACCCGCTGATACAGGAGTGGGGGGAAGTAGCTCCGTGTTCTGATAGGTCCAGCATGGCACTGAGGGAGAAGACCTCAGACCATTCAAGACCCTTCAAGATCACCCAGGACCCTTTGGGACCCTTCCATGTTTCGCAGTCATCCCTCAGTGAAGCCTGCGCAAAAGACCAAAGATCACAGAACCAGGTGATCCAGAGGTGTATAAAAAGCCCACCTGTACAAGCATTGGCAGTGCACCCACCACCCTGCCAAGACACTGCCAAGACTGCGAACCTCATACACATTGTGGAGCCATAAGGGTGGTGAAATCTCTCTCTCTTTCTTGTTTCCTATTTTGCTATTTCTTTTGCTTTCTTTTTTATGACTAATATAGTAATGTAAGGTTTACAGCCCCACATGTGCTGCAAAACTCTTTTAAGTAAATCTTTTTGCTGCTAAACTGTTTATCAGTTGAGCTTAAGTAACATAAATCCTTCTGCCACTGAATCATTTGCCAGTTGGGCCATGCTGCAAAAAATAAAAGTGTTTGTTTACGGACTTAAAGTATTGTGTATATATTTTTCTAACTAAGGGGACCAATGAGTCTGAGTCACCTCTCCCCCTACTCATACCTCTGGGTGGGTCATGACAACTCCAAGGCTTGTTTTTACAGGATTAAATGAAAATCACAAGAGAAGTCCAGACTGTATGATCTGCAACAGTGTATCTTGGAGCAGCAAAATGTGTGCAAATACATCTCTCCTTTTGCCCAGTTGTGTCAGAATTTGAGGGTCAGATTCTATGACACTTTTCTCAAGGGGTATCTATGAATTCCTCCACTATCCAAAGGTGTGACAGCTTGGAACCTTCTCATTCTCTTCCTTCCACACTTCAGCCCACTTTGGAAGAAACCAGGAAACCGGAATCTTGGCCTGGCTTTCGACCGAGGTCTTCACGTAGAGCACAGTGCAATTCTGTATCAAAGATGTGATTGTAAGCATTACATAAAGTAAGATTTTAAAGGTTTACTTTTGAATATGAAGAAGTGTAAATCCAGAACTGCAGAGGACATGTTTTAGAGAGGCAAGAATTTTATAAACGTGAAGTAAGAAATTGAGATGTAAAAGTTTCATCAGAGAAAGGAAACAAAATGCAAAGGATCTCTAGTACTGAATTTGGATTAAACAGTAATGGGTATGTATTTTCAGATGAACTCTTCATATTTCACATTGCTGAATATTGTGTGATTCCTGAAGAGTTAATAATAGATAATGTCTTGGAAGTAAGTTGTTTCAGAAAATCTTCTAGATATATCAATTCAAGCTGCCATATCAAATTTGTACTGTTTACAGTTTATCAATCCATCTATCTTTTAAAGTCTGTGAAGATAACTAAGTCCTTCATATTTAAAAACCCACATAAGATTCAAAAGATTATCAGTGCTTGCTAGGGTTATGAGTGAAGTTAATTCGGAAATTAAAACATTGACAGCCAGGAAAAAAAAAAAAAGATGCTTCAGCCATTCTTTTGGCTGCCTTTAGGTAGAATATCACGATGCTTCTTGGAGTGCTCCATTAGTTTCGTCATTGAAATGAACTTTATGGAAGGAAGAATGAAATCTTCAGTGACAAATACCTAACAAGCTTCTGGAGCCAAAGAGCTGTGCCTGCCAGGGAACTAGAAAAGAAAAAAAAAAAAAAAGGAGACGTTACAAGCGGGGAGCAGGGTTACCCACTTTGTGAAGGGAAGAGAACGTTAGACTGGAAACCGGAAGTGAGTGGCAGCCTGCCAAGGCAACAGTTACACCATCTGCAGCAGGGTCAGGAGTCAGAGCCATCCTTGAAAGTAAGCCCCATGGAAGATATCTAAACAGAACCAAGGCAGGCACTGTCTCTGCTTCATGAGGATATCCAATATGCTGCTGACAGTCTTCCTGCCAGGGCTGCATGCAGGCACGGCGTGCGACAGGGTTGCTGCCCGGCGGTGGAGGAGTTGCCCCTGATCCCTCTCACGGGCACTGAACACACACTGTGAGGGGTGCTGCCCACACTGCCCTCTGCTCTGGGATAAACCAGCTTCCATGCCAGACTGAAAATAGGACAAAATGGCATCAGCACATGAAGGGGCCTGCTGGCAAGCACAGGGCAGCAGCAGAGGCAACCCCTCCACAAAAGGCATTGCCCAGAGGGCAGGAAAGGGCATCAGGCAACACCCTGCTTCAGTGGCAGCAGTGGGGCAGGTGTGCCTCACGTGGATCTCGGGCTTCTCTGTTTGTGGATGTGGCAGAGCTACATTTGGGGATTCCAATTATGAATTACTGTCAGGTTTTACCTGAACTGTGTTTTCATTTTCCACACCCCCTCCCTGCTCCCCAAAAAAAAAAAAAAAAAAGGGAGGAAAAAGGCACAGCATCCAACAAAGAGTGGCCTCTGGTTCATGGTCTGTATCAAATGCCAGGGACAGCAAGTAAAGTCTAGTCTCATCAGTACTTCAGTTTGTCATACCTGGATGCCAGCCCTTTGGAAATATTTTACCTTATTTTCTTATTTTCTTTTTTCCTTTTTTTTTTTTTCCCTTTTCCTTCCTTCCTTCCTTCCTTCCTTCCTTCCTTCCTTCCTTCCTTCCTTCCTTCCTTCCTTCCTTCCTTCCGACCCCTTCCCCTCCTTCTTCTCTTGTTCTTTTTCTTTAAGTGCATAAATATTCCATCTTGTTCCAATACAGTATTATAGGAGGTAAACGAGGAGGGGTCTTGAAACGTTTCTGTTCTAATAATCTTCTTCCAGAGAGAAAGAACAGGGCAAAAGGCTAGCGAGAAATTTATTGTCTGGTGTGCAGTGTGTAATTACCATAACTCACAAAAAAAAAAAAATCCACATGTTGGTGTGTTTGATTTAATGCCATCAGAAGTATAAGGTTACATGAAATAAATGGCTAATTGGGTTAATTTAATAGCAGGTTAAATCTTTCTTTTATTTTGTGCTAAAGGAACATTAAAATGGTGCAGTTTTCAAGTGGTCTTGGAAAAGTAAAGTTGAGTTTCTTGATAAAAAAAAAATATATAGTGCTCCTACTGCTAGGTTTATGGTGGGAGCTACTGGCATTCTTCCAGTTCACCACATGAAAATCTAAGCTGCCTGTATAAATACAGAATTTAGTGTTGGGTCTTAGGGCTTTGGTTGGCAAGTTGCCAAAGATGTTATGTATTTAGCTGGGAAAATTGCCTAGAAGTTAATTGAGAGGAAAACACTAATATATATCCTCCACCACCTTAAAAAATGCTATGGATATGCATATGTTGCTGATCTTTGATAAGAGATGAGTGTTTGCAGTAAAGGATTATTTTAAAATTGGTCCAAAAATTGCCTAGATTGAGTTTTTCAAGCTTCTCCATTCACATCATTCACAAGTAACATTATTGTTTCTCCTCTCTTTTTAATCTTCCTCCTTGCACTGTCCTTAGACAGACCAGCAGCAGACCCTGACATGACTACAGTCTTCTTTGGAGTGGTCAGAGCTGGGGCACAACAGCTTTTTGTCACCTCTGAGTATTCCCTCTCCCCCAAAATTCCTGTACTTGTGGCAGCCTCAAACTTACAGTGTGACTGCTTGTCTCACTACCACCACTGTCCAGTAAATCCTGGAAGTTCTGATTATAGAGTGGGCCTTGACACTTAAACCACTGAAGAGCTGCAGATGTTTTTTTCCTTCTCTGCAGCTGGCCACATTGCACACTACCACCACGCAGAGGATCTCAGGAACACCTCGTCTGGAAAGCCCTATTGTACTGGGGAGTGAGACTTCAGCAATTCGGTGGTTTCTTATATTGCCAAAAAAATTAAGGTTTTTTTCACATCAGTAAGTGAAACAGAGTCTTTAAACTGTACTGAGCCAGCGTGCAGCAGCAGACTCTAAGTGGTTAATGATCACATCTGTAAATAGGCTCCGCATCAGACAATAGGTTACCTTTTTGGGTAAGGAGGCTGGGAGGTAAGAGGCATGGCAAAACAAAATTAGGAGCTATGCTGAAAGCAAATGAGGAAAAGGCTTTCTTCCAATCGTGGTCGGCTGTCTTCTTTTGTACACCCACTGGATGCTCCTGATGCACTGGGCTAGAAGAGACATGAGCAAAGTAGAAACAATGACATTTCGCTACTGTATGAATTCCCTCTCCCTTCACTTAATCCTGTTCTTACAGGGGCCTTGTGCTGAAAGCTGATAATTTTGATGGCCCCTGAATAAAGCCAGTAGCTTGAATTCCTGCCACCAGCCCCTTTATAATGAATAGGGCTAATGAATGCTAGTAAGTGGTAGGAATCTGTGACCAGCTGCATCAAGGCAGGTAATACAGCTCAGATTTAATTGGGAGCAGGTATTGGAAGGCTGTATTACTTTAATTGGTGAGGGGGTTTTCTAAATGGAAAGGACAAAGTATAATGGACAAATTGTGCTGTACAATAGCACTTAAGCCGGGATTGTATGCATTCGTTAATCTGTTGAGGAATGAGGCAATTCTAAACAATTTTCTCAGTGAAACCAACTCCAGAAAGCTTGTCCCTTTTGTTCTCCCTTGGGAAAATGCAAGATTGAAACAGAAAATACCTTTACCAAGGCAATCATTTGCCACGTGTGGAAAGCGGATACAGCTGTAAACTATGAAAGAGGGATCTTTGTAGTACAATAAAGGATGGAAAAAGAGATAAAGCTGGGGATAAGAGTGGGCCTGTCACTGCATCCAAAGGAGGAATAAAATGATGACATTTACAGTGACAGATGAGACTGTAAAGAGAACTCAGGACAATTTAGAGAGGGAAATTTGATATTTAAAAGAAAGGGCTCTAATAATTAAAAGTAGCATTACATTAAACTGTTACGCATGTCATTAGTGACAGAAGGGAACTGGTGTTTTTTGAAAAGTTAATGATTCGCACAGACCTGCTCTTGAAACTTTGTATGTAGTAAAGTTCACTTGAACACAGCACACTGTATGCAACACGGCATAAATTTTCTCTGTGTTTCATAGTGGGAAATAAGAAAGTTATATGATAATATGGAAGGTGTACTGTAAATACCATATGCCAATGTGTGTACAGTGTGGGTGTGTATGTGTAGAATCGTTGTACGCTGGAGGTCCAAGGTAGAGTTGAAAACCCAGCATATATAAATATTGTCAAAAATGCTCATTCTGTGGAATCCTTGGAAAAGGCAGGGTGTCTTTTTCTCAAGGCACAGGTTCACACGTTTTATTTTTGCCTTGTTTGTGTATAGCTAGATCTGTTCAACCCAGTGTGCCTATGGCAACAGAGGATAGCTTGAAAAGTAACCTCTAAAGGTAGAGCATATTTAAAGTGAAACAACACAGCACATACAGCCAATTTATGTGACTGCTGCAGCTATAATGGGTTAAGAGAGCATTTGTAACTGAGTTCTAGCAGGACTTTGCTCTGGTATACTCCATTACAGGTGGGAAAATGAGAAGGATTGTATGTCCTTCAAAGTTCATGTAGGCCAGGCAGTGGGAGGAGAAAAACAAAACGAACCTGAATGCGAGTGTTGAATGGGCTTTCCCAGGATCCCCAGGTGGGTTTCATGTATTGCCTAATGCTGAAAATGAGACAGATTCAGCTTTCTGTACTGGTTGTAAAGGCTGAATTATCTTACACTTACTATTGTTCATTACTCAAAGTCAATACACAAAGCTGCAGTTTATTTCAGAAATTCTTTGTCAGTAAGAACTATTTTGTGTTCTTCGGCATTTTTTCAATTTTACAGATAAGGATAGCATGTGATCTCAAGCTCACAAAGTATTTATATATATGCATAAGGTAAATTCTAAATTAAAACTGATATGCAAGAGTAACATTACTAAATTCAAAAGAGGAGAGGAGCATGAAAATAATACTTATCCATTTGTGTGAAAAAGGATCAAAAATATTTTTGCAGTAATCTCCTTTAGCACTATGTGAACTGTAGCAAAGTTTGCATGAAAGTAGGTGAGGTACAGAGTAAAATAGTCATCTATGGCAGGAAAACAAAATGACACACAGGACTAACTATGTGATGAGCTATCATATCCTTAGCTTTCTAAATAAGATGTTTGAACAGTGACAGACACAGAAGAATGCAGCTGGAAAATAACTTAGATTTAAAAATAAAATGTTATTTATGGGATCTGAGCAGATTCCTTTGAAATCCTAAAAAGATGTACTGATCAATCACTAACAGTGTCCTAAGATCAATTTTGTGCAATAATCATGTCTATTTGATATGGAGAAAATAAGGCAGCTTAATGTCACCTTGTCTCCTGTCATATAACATGTGTTATGCCTGTAGAGCATCTTTATCCCTAATCACATGACATAAAAAAACATTCAGGGAAACTCACCTTGCAGAGGAAAAAAGGAGTTTCTTTCAAAAACAACTGTGTTCCTGATCTTTACAAATAAACAACAGAGTCAGAAAGTGCAGTGACTTTAGGAGACTGCTTGAATATTTTTAAGGAAGTTGGGACCACAAACTCTGTGAAATTGCTGACTATCCACTCTCTCTGAGGATCAGATAAATATCTTAACACTTTAGCATGAAAATAAATAGTATAATTTCATTAAAGTTTGGATAGCTTTCTTTCTCTGTCTATGCATGTGTGTATGTGTATTTATGTATGTGTTTGAAATAATAAAATTTTTGAGATGTGATGAGCTTTGAAGCTAGTTCTGAAAATAGTAGCCCTGTCACAGAGCTTCATTATCTGCTTGCTACTGCCACTAACATCTTATTCTTCAGACTAGATCCTTGCATTCCCTGCATGACCTAAAGGAACTTTAAGGAAAACAAAAACCAACAGTTAATTACAAATTGAGAAAGGTCAGAGATCAGTATGCCTTGGCACCAAGGACCTTTAGAAGATGAGCATGTGTTGTGTCCTACATTTCCTAGTTAATGTGCATGAATTATGACTCTGAAAAGCTGATTCTATGGTCTTTGGAGTTTGTGTTCTCTCTGGCACCCAGCCTCCACAGCAAAGCTGGAGTGCAGAGATGCGCGGCCTCTCAGGCCTGTAACGAAACCACCACATTGTCTTCCAGCAGCTGCTTTGTGGTGGTAATAGCAGGTTATTACTCCTCTATGTTAAGTGAGGTTGAAAGAGAAGAACCAGCACCGAGTGGTTGCATGTCCTCTCACGAGATCCCAAAACAGATGTTGCCACACTGCTCTGTGGCCCCTGAGCATCTATAGAGTTCTCCTGTTTCTGGAACCTATGGGTTGTTGTGCAAATTGACATACAGGGTTGCTTACTTATGCTTGCTTCTGAAAGAAAAAGATTTGTTAATTAATAAATTAAATATATTAAATATTTTCCTGAAAAGCTGTTCTTCATGAAAACTATTAGGCTGCCTGAGGAATTTGGTGTACGTGGGACTGAGGAGATGCTGCCAGTGGTAAACAGCATGTGTTCTGTATGCCGGAAGAACTTAAGGACATAGTCCACCACATGTGCAGCTTAATACCTTTTTGTATGCTTGTGCCACAGTTTTTGGAAATTAGACACTTTTGATTTCCTCTTTTTACAGTCACTCTTAAACGTCAGACTATTCTGTACTCCTACCACTTGTCAGCATGATTAAGTGACTGAGTAACTTCTCAGTGCCTGTTTCTGCAGCTGTGACAGGAGCCCCCATGCAATTCCCATCATGTCTGGGTTGCACAGGGACAAAGCCATGGGAAAAAGACAATCTGTGCCCTCACCAGGATGTCAGCTTCTCTGCTGAATGAGCCCAGCACAGCGAGAGAACTGGAGTGCCCAAGCTGGTCCCTGTTGTGACTCCCAGAGCCAGGATCCTCTTGGTGTTGTCCTGAAGAAAATATTGTCCTGTACTAGCCCCAACGTAGGAGGGTTTGCTAATGGCCTAGTTCACCTCAGGCAACTCTCTTTCATATAAAGAAATGAAAGAGATGTGCTTAATGTGCTAGAAGTTGTATGAAAGAAGATAAATAAAATCTGAGAAGCAAATTAAAAAGGAACCTATTGAATGTAAATCAGTCACTGGAATTTACATCCAGGATTTTTTCTCATTGCGACAAATCTTTGAGATTTTGCTATATTAATTTTGCATCAGAGTTTTTTTAAGATGGATAGATGCTGTCTCTGCCTCTATATGTATAAGTTTAAAACAAAGGGTGAGGTCATGAGGTAGCACACATTAGTTTATTCCTGTCTCTCCTTATTTTCTTCTAAGTGGCAGAGGTAGACTTCCACTGCTTACTCTGATGACTTCTTTCCTGATTTCATGCTTTCAAAATAAAACATGAAGTGCATTCAGCTTTCTAAGGTAGTTTTGTAGTGGAGAGAAAGAAAGAAACTTTGAATATCTTTGCTATCATATAAATGAATTTTCCCTGTACATGCGGATTTGTTGAGACCATTCAACTAGATCCAGGGTAAATATGTAAACTCTTCAGAAAATGTTATATTTTGTGCAACTGACGAGTGGAAATAACATAAAGGAGAATTCTACTTTGGGAAGTACTCGTCTTGTCAAAGTAGGCAATGAAGCATAAGTAATTAGAATGGGAAAGAAAGAAAAGAAAAAAAAAAAAAAAAGAAAAGTTTTAATCTACTTCAATTCCAACAGGAGACACTACTTCAGAATCAAAGTAAATAAATGAATTTTGGAAACTTCCAGAGCTGAAATGTGCTGTGGTTATTTTGATTATACAGCCTGTCTTTGAATGAGCAGCAATTGCCATGTAAAAGTTAATAAGTCATTAAAATGTTGTCAACTGTGCTTCTAATGATGTTGTAGGTGACATTTTTTTTTAAACCACTCAAAGAGGCTTTTTCCTATCTGAGTCTGTCTCAATTCCCATCTGTCCTACCAGGAATTTTTTGTTCTGATTTTAGTTTTAATTTTCAGTTAGAATAGGAGTTATTTTAACTTTTTGGCCAGCAAAATTTATCTCAGTTCCTGCCTGACCTTTCTCAATTTAACCATTGTTGACCTTTTTTCTTTTGAAAACCAAATTTTGCACATCACTTATGATAATTTTTGAAAGTTACAGAAGATGCCTGACTGAGAGAAAAAGAGAAAAAGAAAAAGAAAAAGAAAAGAAAAAGAAAAAGAAAAAGAAAAAGAAAAAGAAAAAGAAAAAGAAAAAGAAAAAGAAAAAGAAAAAGAAAAAGAAAAAGAAAAAGAAAAAGAAAAAGAAAAAGAAAAAGAAAAAGAAAAAGAAAAAGAAAAAGAAAAAGAAAAAGAAGAAGAAAGAAAAAGAGAGGACATGTAATTGTCAGCCTTCTCCAATTTCGAAATAAGTAAAGTATTTTATAAAATGTTTCAGAGTAGAGCCCTCTTGACATGAAATATGGTATCTGAAGTCCTGACCATGGACTGTCACAATGAACTAAGCATTTTTATGAGCTCAGTCAGAGAATTAACTTCAACACTTTCAGTATGTTTCATCTTGCTCTTTCTTCCAATGTCTTGTATTTTTAGGAAAGAAAAGTTATTTTTCTTCATGGACCCTTATTAGTAGAAGCTAATTCTTCTTATTCACTTAGATGGAGAGAAAAGAGTGTTATTAAGGTGTATACTAGAGGTTACTTACATTTTAGTAGGCATAAAGATGGTCTGGTCTTTGTGCTCTACTCAGGCACTCTGGAAACGTTGTTTATTGGGAGTATTCAGCAATAACAAATATGCTTCTTCAGGCAAAGGCATTAATCAGCAATGATCTTGCATCAGGACCCTCTAGCCTCTTATGTAGCCAGCAGAGGTTCCTATCAATAGGGACAATCACTGCTCCTCTTAACACTGAACCACTTCAGAGAAGGTTATCTACTTGGAGTGGGAGAGAAGCTCATGCTTGCTGTATCCACTTTTCTCCTTTTTCAGTTTTTGCTTCCTTTTCTCTCCTCAGGGTCATTTTAGGTATAGTTTAAGTGGGAAAGTTTTCCTGTTCAGAAGCTTGTATGCTAGCTGAGCACGTACAGATGATTGAGTTAGAGCTTGCATTGCAGTTAGTGACCAGCTGCTGGCATTCAGCACCAAACATCAGCTTGTTTCATCTGACACTCAATATCTAATGCTTTACTCTTCTGGAAAGCAGAGTGCTATATACTCCAGTGCTTCATGGTTACATATTTATCTTCCACATTTCTTAAGGCAAAACTCACTGATGTGTTCCTCTGATGTGCTCATAATCCAAATACCATATTTGCTGTCAACAAGTCACCTGATTCCAGAACCTTTGCCACCTTTTTTTTTTTTGGGAAGGTGAGGAGCAGCAACCTTCACATCTTAAAATCATTTATACCTCTAGGGGACCAGTCATTATCCTGCAGTAAGTATTTCAAGTTGGCAAATCAATGGAGAAGATCAGGGATGAAGATGAAAGACCCAGCTAGTCTTGACCCTTGCCATTTCTTCTTTTTAAGTGTCCTTCAGTGTTGATCATGCAAAGAGTTGCGCTTAGGCTTATTTTACCACCAGCCAAGATGGAGAGAACTCATCCTTCATTTGAAATTATACTTCTTTTCTCCAAAGGCTTTTTGAAGCAGCCTCAGGTTTAGGGTTAATGTTTTGTCTTTTTCTTCCTCAAGACTTTATTCTTTGCCTGAAGAATTTGTGAGAATATTTCTTTTTCCTTATGTTGTAATGACCATCATGTAATGACAATAATGACACACGTGGTCCAGTCTTACAGCCCTAGACCCAGGAAACTGATTGCAAGTATATCCTCATAAAAGCTTTTGTCCTGAAATGGAGCTAAGCATGATGAATGCATAATTTACTTTGGGGATTGCTGGAGACAGTTCCTTTAATGCAGAGACATACTCTGCTTTCTAGCGACCCATGGAGCATGAAAGCGTGTCAGTGATTAGGAAGAGGAAGGCGTCTCCATAATGAGGTGGACAAAGTTTTCTCTCTGTTACTCTACTAACCAAATTGTAAAAGGTACAATTTATTTTGTAATGAATGAAGGCTACCTGCTGGTTTAATTCTTACTTCTATTGGTCAACGTTGCTGTAATTGCTTATATACAACAGCAAATCAGCTACATTTTGAGTGAGTAAAGGTTACACTCCCATAATTAGTCCATGCCCTCCACACATGCTTTCTTAGCAGTGACCATCACCTAATATTGCAGTAATTATAAATATTCTTGGTCATGTAAATTTTAGCATAGGCTTTAACATAACTAGTGGAACAGTAAGTCCCCAAAGTGTGTTAGTCACAATTTTAGATTAATCCTTCTATTAAACCTCAAATGAGCTTTTAGCAATCTCTTAGATTCCAGATTCTTCATGGTATGTAAAGATCTTAACTTATGATACTTCCAGCACACTGTAGTTTGTTCCTCAAAAGATGTGACCTGACCTCTCTCCATTTGTACGAAAGCTGTACTCTCACTCATCAGTTCTTGGTGTGGAAGGATGGGAGGAACATGGGAGGAAGGCCACTTCTGAGTCTCTCATAGAGGCATATTTTCTCTGGTTGCTAGCAAAATGTCTTCCTCTATTCTTCAAATATGAGCACAAAGGATTTTGACTGTAAAATCAAAACCCAAACCCCATATTTCTGTATGATACTCAACTTGATTCCTGCAGTGTAGTAGGAGCTGCAGAAGTTAAAGTCTGAAGTAAAGAAATAGCTGTTACGAATTAAGAAATATTAATTGGGATTAGATTTACCTTAAATATAATAACATTGAAAAATGACTTTCTGGAACTGTGTCAGTTTTGGAGATAACCATGGTACCTTACTTATTCCCAAGTGTGATGAGCCCTACCAGGCAGTCAATCCTGCCGCAGTTGTTCACTTCAGGAAATGTCTGAGTAACAGGTTAGTGGACTCTTTGATAGATCCGTATTCTAACCATGTCTGATCTTCTGTTATCACACAAAGACTGTTTATAAGCCTTGAAATGTGCAACTAACTGCTCATGCTGTTATCAAGATAGTTTGGGGTTGTTCAGAGTTGAGGAAATGTGAATCAATGTGCTACGGTTGGTGATACTGGAAGACAACAATTGACAAATACTGTAAAAACAAACCAAATAAAATTTGCACCTGTTTTGGGTATTTGAAAGCCCATTCCTTACATTTGTTTCCATCTTTTCATGTACTTCCCAACAGAGATCTGCATAGCTATTTATATTCATATTTCTATATTCCTTTTTGGTTAATCCAAGGATTAAGTGTTTCATTGATTCCACTTAGTAACCTTTGGTTCTTAGTGGAATTCCTTGGAAAAAAAACACACAAACAACCCCTTCTCATGTTTGAGCACTGTGAATACCTACTCTTTAGTCTTATTGCTACAGAAGACCTCCTGAGGCAAGTATCTTGTTGTCACCTCTGAAATGTAGTTACAATATTGGAGAATGTGGAGGCAGCATTGCACTGTTGAAGAATGGAAGCAGCTAGATCACCGCATTAGTTCAGTGTTTTACATTTAAAGAATAGCACTTACTGCTACTTCCACACCTTTTTTTTCCCTCACATATGTGACTGAAATAGCTTAATGTTTGTTTTGTGGGGTTTTACTTTTCCAGTGTTTCTTTCTTTAGTACTCAGCACACATAATCTTTTATGATGTGAAGTTCACTGATTGATTTTTGTAACTTGCTGTTGATTCCCATAAGTTTGTTGACCAAAGACTTTTACTAATAACATCATACAAACTTTATCTTCAGCTATCAGGAGAGGTTTCAAAATCCAGAAGCAGAAACAACTATGTTAATAAAGTGTATTTATAATACCTTCTAGACATGTTAAGCACTTTATGATCTGAAAACAGCCAGTTTTTTCACTGAGGCAGAATTGTTGAGCATGGCAGTATTACTAGTTAGGAGGTTAAATTGATCTGGAAAAATAGTTTACATTATCAGTTGCTTCTCTGTCAACCTTCTATCTTCTTGATCAAGAAATGAAGTCCTTGGAAAATGAATATATAAAACAAATGTCTGTTGTACAGCAAGATGTTTTTTAATTTACTTCCTTTTGTTTAAAAGTGACGTCTGTTTAGCACGTCGTTTTAGATATGATTTAAAGCAGTTGACATGACAGATTGAAAACTTAAAATGTAGCATGAATAATACACAGTAAATTTATGTTGGGATGTTTTTATTCACTAGGAAGCCCTGAATAAGTTAGCAGCACTTGCAGCCACAACTTGTATACAGGGAAATAATTTCTATTTATTTTATTCCTCCATGGAGCTAACTGATGTGTGCATGTGTATATATATACCCACATGTATGTATGTATATATGCGTGTGTATATACATGCATAATACATGTATGTATAGATGTATATGCATATCATCAGCTAACTGAGATTCACACACACACAACCCATGCAATTTATTAACAGTTAGCATATCATCTCTAAATGGAGCTCACTGCAATTTGAGATGTGCCCTGCTAGGAGCTAATGAGCAAACTCCTGCCTAATATTGACAATTAATCAGGCATAAAAGCATCTAGGATCAGGACCCATTGCCAAGCATAGAAGACTCATACAGACTTCAATGAAACATGATATGTGAACAAATTTGTCTAATTGTATAGCGGTCTTATGAACAAATTCCCACCAAAACACTTAATTATCTACCGTACAGAAGCAATGCATCCTTCTCAGAATCTGTTAGTGGCTTTTTGGTTTGTTGTAAGCCATTTACCGTAACTAATAAATTGAAGGAAGTATTATTATGTTTTCTTGCCAGTGTTCCTATTTTAATTGGTCTTGTATACTTCAGCCAATATCTGTGCATTTTCTAGTGTAACCAAGTACTGGTTACACAATTAAAAGTGATCACTAGTGGCTGAATAACTTTCTTCTTTTGGGGAGGGAAGATTTGGTCTCAAACTGATAAAAGTAATCTTAGAAGTCCAAAAAACTGTTCAATAAAAAGGTCACCCTTGCAGTCTGTAGCAAAAGAATAAAAAAACATATTGTTAGTAGAGAAAACATGTATTTGCTCAGGTTATCTTAGCTTAATACTGATAATACACCTGGTATATGACTTTTATTTCTCCTAGAATAAAAACTATGTACTCCTTTCTAGTTTAAAATCATGGTAGAGGCTTTTTTGGCAGCATCAATAGAAAGCCTGTTATGACACACAACCGAAAATCACTGTAAAAAGTATTGCTGTTACTCACTACAGAAGAATGATTTGTGCAAAGATGCGATGCTTTGGCCTTGAGACACACACTAGTAAATTGGGTAGTTTTCCTAAGAAGCATTCTTGTTGAACTGTTTTTCTTTTCTATTTCAGTTGACAATATGGATCTGTAGTATATTGTTGGATCTGCTGTGTGATAACACAACAAAGCCTGTGTTCTGCTCTCAGCGGTGCTATTTATACATTGTAACATTTTTCAAAGTACTGCTTTGGTGTTCTTCCACTGTTTTTAAAAAAGACAAGATAACCTGCCCCCCAAACAGATAAATAAATAAATAAGAGCAGCTATAAGTCAGATTCAAGTCTGGATATTTCACTGACAGTAAAGTCCTTTTTTTCAGTTTATTTACTGATGAAGAGCTGCACCTTGCAAATGATGTAATACGAGAGGAAGGCATGAGCTGCTCAAATCTTTTCCTTTACATTAATACTTTAAATGGGCAGCAAGGACTGTCTCTGGCATTGGGCTGAGGATTGACCATAAGCAGCTGCCACGTGAAAATTTCCACAGCAGTGGGGGCACAAGCCACAATCTCAAGTGGAAGGCAAGAGCGGTGAAGGAAGCAGGCTAAGCATCTACTCATTTTTATTTGATGATGTCTCATAGCAAGAAAGCTCAGTATCACTGCCGAGCTTTCGTATTGAAGTGTATCTTCATGTGGTCTCCGGGAGAGACCCTTCTGTCCTGGATGCCAATCAGTTGTGCTCAGCCAGAAGCTGAAGTGACACTTACTCATTGCTGGAAATTAGGGAAAGAAGCAGGAAGGGATTTATGCTAGGCAACAGCACAAGGCTTAAGACATCCTTAGGCAGCAAAGAAACAGAAAAAAAAAAAAGAAAAAAAGAAAAAAAGAAAAAAAAAGTTGAAAAAGTTAATACTGCTGTGCTTTTGAATACACAGCAGCCACAAAAATAAGACTAATCACAATTTTCCCTTATGCTCAGAATTAACATTTTCATGGTCAACATTGCACTGTTTGGCAATTACTAGTTTTTAATATTAACCATTTTGTGTGAGTATATAGTGTGTCTGTGCATGTCCACACCACAGCTAAAAATCAAGAAGTGTGATGGTTACCTTTAAAATCATGAATTTCACTTATTATTATAGTATACAGTGGGATTTTTTTTTTTTTTTGGGGGGGTATTATTATTATTTCCTGTTTTTGTAATATGCAAAGACAAGCACAGAAAGAAAAAGAAGAAAGAGAAGGAAGAAAGTGCAACTTTTCATTAATTGCCCACTCCTTCTTTTAGCATCCCAAGATCCTAATAAAATGGCTGAGTAGCCACTGTGGCTATGATAGAGGTAACACGCTTTTTCAGAGTGCGGAACGAATATGTATTCAGAATAGGTAGAGGAACAAATTCACATGAAGGACCTTATATTCTTGGATATAAACTTTTGAGGATGTGCGACACCTTTCTCATTTCTATAGGTAGATAATTTCTTCATTTCTTGAAACATTATTTGTTTTGGCTGATCACAGTCAAAGGAAAATGTAGTAAGAACTGTAGTGTCATAGATCTGCTTTTCTCTTAATTCACAGTAAATCAGCAGTTTCATGGATAATTTGCTACACCCAAAGCATACAGACATGGAAATATAGCCATCATAGAAAATGTTCTGCTGTAAGGAACAGGAAGAAGAACTCTTTGCTAAAATCATACACAGCACCTTTAAGTTTCCCTCTTTTCCTCGTATCTTTCCTAAATAGATCTTTTAGAACTCGTGGTATGTCTTGAAACAGTAAGGATTATGCCTTTCTCGCCATTAAAATATGTCCTCAACAAAAACACATTTTTACAATTAGGAGTCAAGACAAAACTATGCTACTCTTAGGATCAGCTGCAGCACACCGAGGAAAGAGGTTGCTGAAACTTTGATGATTCTCTCCTTTACCTCCCTTGCAGTTCATGCTACTTGCTGAAAGTTTTTGGCATGGTCACAGGACTACACAGTGTTCTTACTCAGAAAGGGACATCTGCCTTTGCTCGGCTTCAGATAGTTAATTTTCTTATGTACTCACCCTCTTACTCATTGTAATGCATAATTTCAGGCATGTTTTGGGGTACTCTGAATGAAAAATATCAAAAGCATTACTGTAACATGTACACTGCAATCAAAAGAGAAAACATTTGTGATTGCGCGTATCCACATGTATATATATAGACACATATACATATATGATTATTTAAAATAGTAAATATATATATATGAAAATATATATATCAAGTTGATATCTCAAGATAGCATAGAATGCTTTTCTTAATTTCTGGCTTTTAATTTTTATATGTGTTTAATTATAAAATTCTTAATAAAGTTCATTGAGTGTCACTTCCTTCACTCCTTGTGCCTGACCCAGGCCCACTTGGACCAAGCGGTGATGTCAGAGAAGGGAAGCCACCTCACAGCAGCATGTGGGGAAGGAAGCAGTTGCCAAGGGAGCAGGTGACATCATGGGGAGGGAGGCAAATCAGCTCCCTTGGTGCCTGGGACACAGAGCTGCCTGATGCTTCTGGGAGAACAGTCCTCAATGCAAAGTGCTGCTTGAAGAATTAAAAAAGGTTTTTAGCAATCGAAAATAAACTTTTGGAAGCTCGTTTTTTGTTTGTTTGTTTGTGTTTTACTTTTCTGTTGAAAATCTAATTAAAAAAAATCAGGGAAGCAATCGTTATGTTAGAATTGTTTATTTTTCAAAATATATTTGTCAAGTGGAATGTGGCTGAGATGTTTGTGAATCTAGCCTCCAGGCTCTGTCAGTTGTCCTGAAGACTGATCTAGAATTACAAGTGAAGGCTGGAGACAGAAATAGACAGCACCTACATAGACCAGCCAACAGGTTTGGGGCAGCAATAAACTTAGGGCAACTGTTGAGTCACCTGGTACATTATGCTTTTTTTGCCTTTATGCACTGGTGACACTCAGCTTTAATTTCCTTAGTTCTACCTAAAATTATTGCCATTTGGAGATGAGGTTATGCTTATATTGGTTAGTCAACATAAGATACAGCTGCTCCTGTTAAGTTTCCCTTGAAAAACAACCAAAACAGCATTTGGTTGAGGCATCTGCTGACACACCAAGACTCATCATAAATGGCAACAAAACATAAACCATGAAGGTAGTGCATAGGTGAACTGATCAAACATTGAGATGGCTACAATTTGCTGGATACAAAAAGTTATTGGACTCTGAAAAGGAAAAAAGTTTCCCTCCAGTCTAGTAAGCTTCTTTGGAGAAGTCACTGTAGTAAAAGGCACCCAAGCAATACAATGCATCTGTTCCTCCAAAAAGCCTTGAAGTATAGTCCTAACTGGGAGGTTGTAATAAAAATGTAAGTATCTGTGCAATTAGAGGTAAAGTTCTTTCATGAGTTTCCATCTGGTTAAAAGGGAGCAAAAATAAAGCATGAAAAAATAGCCTAACTTTCAAGGTGAAAGGAGGATTTAGAGCCAAAAGGAAGGAGCTGTGTCTGCAGTACATGACCTTCAGTGGCATTGCGTGTGTTTTCAGTGTCATGTATATATCATGTGCTATTTTACTTCGAATGATATACACCTTCTTAGAATATGACACTAATAACAACTATGGAGGAACAACTTAGTCAAATTGCTGACATAATCACAAAGCACTGAAAAATTTCTCAGAAACTTCTATGAAGTTCCTACATTTTAGAAGTTTCAGAAGTTCAGAAGATGGCTAAAAACAGGATGGTGCTCTTTGTGCAATTATTCAGAACTTTAAAGGCCAAAAGTAAAGTATAGCAAAGAAGAAATAAACTGTGCAGAAGACAGCACAAAACTGTGCTTAGATCCTGAATGTGAATATAGAATAGAAGTTATGAAAAGTTCTTAAATGTACATTGTAACTTTTGTGCAACCAGGTGACAGAGTTGGAAGAAATACTCAGGCTTTTAGATATACAAGACCTTTCTCAAGCCTGAAGTAGAAAAATAAAAAAAAATTAAAAACAAACACAACAAAACACCTTCATAGTAACAATAACAATTAAAGTAAAAGTTAAATTTCACTATTTATGTGCTGTAACGATACTGAGACAGAAGATAATAAGAGAAACATCTTATATTAGCATTCATTGCAGTAAAATATCTTTTTTTTTTTCCAACTTAGAATTATCAAGGAATGTATTAGAAGTCTGAGGAACATCATTTGTCATTACATATCTGCCTTTTCATATGATAAATAACTTTTTAAAAATTGATATAAGTTATGCTTGCAAATATCCTTTAAACCATCTTCAAACATTTCTTCCATACACTGAAGATAAAGGAGAAACCAGATTTTGATATTTTCTTGCTTTTAGATGTCATGCAGAAATATGTGTATTTATTTCATGGTTTAAACATATATAAGCTTTACATTTTCTTTTAATGAGAACATTAAAAGCAAAAATGACACGTCTGTGAAATGTTGCCACTACAGAAGTAGAAAAGGCAAAGCCTACAAAATGTAAGATTTCTGTCAGTGATAACCTGAGTGTTTTGGTAATTTGGATAAGAGCATTACTAACTTTTAGTGTAGTGGTGCAGTGGCTGAAGGCAGATGGGTGCCGCGTTGGCCCTGAGTAGACTATGGGAGTCACCGCTCCAAGTGCGTGTGCAGTGAATCTTCCCTCTCTGTGCAAGAAAAAACACGTGAACTTCAGGTGAATGAAACCTCAGCTCTCAGCAAACAGAGCCCACCGGAATTTGCCAACCACTTGAAGGAGATGACTACCTGGAAAATAAGCCAGCAAGTAGCAGGGCAATAAGGGAAAGAGCCAGAACAACAAAACAAGTCACTGAAGTATCCATTGGAGCTGTTCAGTGAGGTGCTCCTTCTGCACCAAACCCAGTTGTACATAATCCAATAGCAGAAGCATGAATCTGAATTTTTGGAGTATTTATTGGAAAGGCTATTTGACACCATGATACGCTTTTAATTTTCTTTAGAAAATTGCAGTTGACTAGAGCTAATTCCACTTTAAATGATGAGAATTCAACTTTAATTGAAGAAGAGTTCTAATGTTATTTATTAATAGGACAAGATTCAATAAATAAATCCCTAGCTCACCCAGTTGTAACAGAAGCTATATTTAAATCTTTCCTTGTGAAAATACAGTGAAAGCAAATATATTTTTTAGTAAGGCTTCTTTAAGTCAAACCGGAAGCTCCCAAAACTTATCATTTAGTAAAGCAACTTTCCATATCCTTGTTTTGTCTCTGTTAATGCAGATTACACATTTAAAGTGTCTGGGTTCAGTTGTTCAACAAGTTCTAACAAAATATGAGAGGGGACTGAAGAGAATCTATATTTCCCTCCTAAGTTCATCCAGTCAAAGGTGACTGCAAGAAACTTCCTTACCCGCTCGTCAGAAATACATATCATCTTTGGGAGCCAAGGTACAGAATCTAAAATTCCAGACCTTGAGGAACTGATCAAGACAACTAAGAACAACTGAAATAGATGATAAAACCAACATTTCCCATGTATTCCAGAACTAGTGAAAAAAAAAAAAAAAAAATCTGTGTGTATATAAAAAAGACTTATAAAAACATATCCAAATAACCATGTCAAATATAATTTCTCATTAGCCTTATATAGGTAAAAATGTTTAGCAACAATAAACAATACGGTATTCAAAATATAGAACATCTAGTTTAATGCAGATTAATTTTTAACAAGAATTCCTATGCAGTAGGCAGATAGTTCCCACATTCCATTGTGATTGACAAGCCTGACATATGGAATAGTTCACAAATTCCCAGGTGACTGACAGATGGAGAATAGAAAGGCGGATAAAGTTGCCTAGAGAGCTGAGGACGATTTCATATTCAGCGGTTTTGATCAAAAGGATTCCAGATCTCACACTAAATTTAGCACCGCTGGCAATTAGTGCATGATTTATTCAGTCCTTTCATTTGCTGGTTGACAAATGGAAAACAAGCACAAAATTAAAAATAAGTTTATTTCCAGCATTTAGGATATTTAAAATGTGTGTGTCTTTGTTTGCACATAAATTAACATGAGATGAATTTATAGTGAGATTAAATCTGAAATGGAGATGCAAGCAATAAATAAGAGCTTTTTCATGTATCTTTCGGGCAGAACAGGTGTTTGAATTAAGAAATACTAATATGTTTAGCAGCATGACTCCACCTTTAGCATTAGGGAGTTGATGCTTCCCTAAATTTAGAATAATCTTTCCACAATTTAAGATTCTTTCATAAGCTTCCAGCATAGGTGACCATCTGTAAGTCAATACTAATGCTTTTTAGACCAATAATAGTAAAGAAAATCTATCCCCATGTTTTCTGAACACAACAGAAGAACTGCATTTTTCCTACTGATGTGTCTGCATAATTCTTATTAGTGGCAGTTAAACACAAACATGGACTATGGCAATCTTCACCATAGTGGATGAGATTACTCTTTTATTAAAAATATAGAGGAAACTCTTCAGATCTGTGAGTAAAAAGTGTTGAAAATAAAATTCCTGTTTCTCATCCATTCTACGTATTTTGAAGAGCCATTCACTCCAAAATAACAAGTTCATGTAAACCCTTTGGACAGAATATGGAAATATCTTCCAAAAATGGAGAGCATAGCATGGTACAACAAGTCCTGGGGGAATCTGCAAGTCAGGAAATTTCAGGTACATGCTTTCAATGCAGAAAACAATTTATCGTATATTCTGAAGAATGATAAAAAATGTTCATCTCTAAATCTAACCCTGAATTTAGTGTGAGCTTGTGTTCATCTTCCTAGGGATAATGCAGGCAGTGTAAAGCTCTGGGTATATCTTTTAAACAGTTCTGAATGGTTTGTGGAAAAAAACATAATTTACAGCCTGTAAGGATGTAAGCCCGTAAGTCTACAAAAGGTTCTCTTTTACAATAAATAAAAGGATATTAAGCTAATCTGAACAGAAAATAAATGTCACTGCTCTTAGTGGAAAGGTGGACACTACTGGTGGTAAATGTTTTAAATTCTGGGAGATAGAGGAGCTTGTTATGAATTGTGAACAAATTCCGCTTACCACCATTTAAAATTACTATCTCCTTATAACTCAAATTGTTTTACTTATTTTGTGGTTTTGGAAACCTGAAAATAATAACAGACAGACGTGCAGCGTAACGCTGTAGTTACACCTATCTTCTAAGAAAAAAAAGCATGTTTCCAAAGTCTCTACGAAGCTTCAGCCCAATCTCTAGCTCATGGCTTTAGGAAGGCACTACCACAGCCCAGCTTGAGGAGTACAGCACACTTTGTGCTTCATTGCACTCTGTTTCCCGTCTTCACAAGGCCCTGTGGCTTAATATTGCCATTTTCTCCTCCTCTGGATAACTTTTCCTTGCTCCCAGCAGCAACCTAAAGTAATTCCCAGACAAGCAGCCTCAGAGCAGTCATGTTTTTGTTTTCTTTTAAACAATTCCCCCTCCACTCCCCTCGTGCACTACAGTAAAATAAAATCATTGTCTCTCCATAAATCTGAGTCCCCTCAGACTTTTCCACACCTCTGAAAGACAACAATTAAACCTCCCAGCTCCTCCCCTTCCTTTATATTTCTTCTTACATTCAAGAAAAAAAAAAATATATATTGCATTTCTAGTATTTAAATCCGTGTACTCTGGATGGGAACATCTGGGTGAATGTGTGGACTATATTTCTTGGAGGGACTGAGGAAGGGAAGAAGGGAAGGAAGGGAAGAAGGCCTCACAGAGAAAATATATATACTGGATTATCCCTAGTGAGACTAGAAAGATAGACTTTGCATCTGCTCATTTAAGTTATGGTATTTCCCCAGTCTTCTCCAGATCTTAAAAGATGAAAACTTGATTCACTGAATCATGGGGGTTTACACGTATCTAAAACTTTCACTTTGTCCAAAATAGTTGTCTCCTTCACAGGGATGGGAGAGAAGGCAGCAGGACTGAAAAGAGAAACACTACATGCTCACAAAAAACCTTCTGGGAGCCTAAAAAGCCCAGAAAATCTACCCTGTTTGGGATGAGTGGGGATGAGAGCTGCTTCATCATTTTTGCTTCTGTCACATCTCAGCAGCAAATACTGCCCTCTTGGAAAAGATGTGGGCTTGCTTTTTCATGGGCACAATCATCAAGTTACCACTCTGTAGAAGTCTCTAAGTGACTGGTAGTTCAGCGGGCATTTTTCAAGACATGCCCGTTTTGGTCTTTTAACTTTTACTTCATGTCCTTCTTAGGTTTTTTCTCTCTTTCTGACAGACAGGAAGGCAATGCCTAGTGGTTTCCGGTAAGGTAACATCTCCTTTCATTTATAGCAACATAGACTTAAAGGCATGCATTTAAAACATAATGTGAAATTCCGTAAATTCAAATTATACTAAGCAGGTTGGATCCAGTCCAGACACTATTTTTTATGCCTTTGTCCTGTGGTTACCAGTGCTTCAAAGTTCTTAATCATTTTGTGATGAGTATTATTGCTAGCTTTGCTAGGAAGAGAGTTTTGCTGAACTGAAAGTGGAATTAAGCCAATGCCAAGTGGGCTCATCCCTACTTTGTTACCACCACTTCTATGAGTGGTCTCGGTGGCACTGAGTTCCCAACATCCACATTATGGTAGTTTTGCTATGTGTTCTGCAAAAAGCAGATTTTAAACCTTTGAGTTAAAGATCTGTCTTGTTCTCCTTTTGCTGGTGAAGCCCTGCACCTCCTGAGAGTATGTTCACACCAGAGCTGGCTGAGCAGTAATAGAAAAATCAGAGGTAAAGATTTTTTTTTGTCTCCTTGCGAGTTACTTTCTCTGCCTGCCACTGATTACTCATAAGTTTTTCAAGTTTTCCTGTGTAGTTCAGATGGTTCATTTGGTGAATTGTTTACTACAGTTTTCACATGGTATTGTTTCTTTGCCATAACTGGGTGACTAAACTTTTGAATAGGAGACTAGGAGAATAATGAAGAATATGATTCCACTGGTAGCATAAAAATCAAATTGAGTCACATCTTCATGAATCTGTCTTTCATTATTTGACCAGCTGGAGTTTATATCCATCACTATTTTAGCCTCTGCTGATTTTTCACTTCATCATAATGTTTTGGTTAAATTCAAGAATCCACTTTCTGGGCCAGATTCTGCTTTCAATTATGTTAGTGTAAATCTAGAAGAACCTCACTGAAAGCCAGTAAAGTTATTTTTATTTATTCCAGAGTCACACAAAATGGAGTTTGACCCCTCTGCATGTGCTGTTAGGTCCCTTATATTCATCTTTACAATCACTGTATTTGTTTACAGACACTTTACAATTTTTCCCAAGAGCCCTTATCACTTGCTCCATGTGTGTTGTAAGGAAGGAGAGAAGGGTTCTTGCTTCGTATTTTTTTCTTAGCCCTTTTATTTTTCTCTCCAGACACTATATTATGTGTTTAACTACTTAATATTATTTCCTCCCTGTCCACCCATCTGTTTATTTTAGTTGCTTCTTCCTCTTGGCTGGCTTCTGTACAGACTCTCCCCATATGCCTGCTAGGAATGTGAATGAATATGATTAACAAGCACTGAAATGCACAAATAAGATCCTACTTGAAACTCTGTGTCAAGATCTGCGTATTGTGGAAGTTTCAGACCAGATCTGTTTCTTATCACATTAAATAGACTTAACACAGGTGTGCAAATGAGAGTTAGTCTACGTGATGAGACAGTGTTTCTCTGCGACTGATGAGTACGTCCTGTGACGTGCTGCTTTCTGCCCAATAACTGTCTTCATCCATTGAAGCGAGACAGTGGCTAACAGCTCTGCAGAGAAGCATGTGCTGTGTATGCATCAGTGTCTGTGCAGCAGATACGTGGATCTGAGTCCTGCCAAAGCCTCTGGAAGTGTCACATCTTACATGGCTGTTGGAACTTCCTCTGGCCCTACCGCTGCTGAATTCTTCCAGAGCTCTGCTAGCTTTTTGCACATCTAAACTAATTCAGTGTCACTTCTCTGCATGAAAATAGTCTGTGGAGCCCCGCGTACAGAGGGCTGTCTGTTGTACCAGCTATTGCAGTGGTGTGCATAGACCTGAGCAGTTGAGATGGAGCAACAGGTTGACAGAGTTGAGAAATTAAGACTGTGGGAAAAGATGGCAAAGATGAAGGCTACCAAAGAGAAATGTTTTGAGTTTTGTGACTGGGGATAGTTATACAAAATAAATCCTGAATCCATGTACCTTGCTTTCTAAATGCCCTGTTTGAGTCATCCTAAGGCTGATTTTCAGAATTAACTGTTTTTCAGGTTGGTGGGGTTTTTTGTTTTTTTGTTTGTTTTCATAGCTGTGGGCAATAATAACAGACAATCTGTCCCACAAAGAAAGTTTTCTGCCAGGTAAGGGGTGCCCTAGCTCCTAAATCTGCTGTCTTGTTTCTGCATCAATACTCAATCAGCAGATAGCTGCTAATTGTGACATTTCTTCCCAAGCAGATTATAGTACCTGCTTTCATACACTTTGAACTTATCCTTAACTGGCAGAATATGCACAGAGCAAATGGAAACAACATTTGTTTGTTTTTCACTTTGGCCAGGAAATTGAAAAGGATTAATTTTCAGTTGATCTGAAAAATCAGTTTGTACAAGTGCTGCCATAAATGATCAGTTCCTTGAACACTGTCGATAATATGGGAAAACCCTTGATACAAATAATTTTCAGTGATTGTTCATGTACATTTTCATGGTAAGTTCAGTTGGCTATGTTAGCATCCTCTTTGTTCTTGAATGCTATGAGTCTCATTTAGTTTTACCGACATCATTGTTTATGGAAAAAGACCTTTAAAATCAGTTCCTGCAGAGTGCATATAGTGGGAAGCCCAATCACAAGGGCCACATCCATCCAACAGCAACACAGAAATGGTGCCAGTCAGCCCATGACTGCTCAGTGTTTGACTCTGTAACTTGAACAAAAATCCAAAGACATACAATGTTTGGCTATGTTTGAGGGCACAGTGCGTATATGTCATAAATGTAAAAAGAGGTAATTAAGAAAAACGCTATTTTCTTGAACAGAATAGGAAGTGGAATTAATTAAGCATACTATTTACCTATTAATAAGTCCTATGTGTTGGTCAAATTCCAGAATATGCCCAGGGAAAACCTGGCAAAAAAACAGAATGCAGTGGGACATCAGTTCTGCAGCTCTATGTGAGTCTGAATAGGTGTGTACAAGGCTTCCAACCTGCTGCACAGTATGGACTTTCGGAAAGAAAACTTCCGTACATCTGAGTATGTGTAACTGGTTACATATTTGGAAACCAGATTTTATAATTAATAATAAAGTCAGAGCTAAATGGTTGGTGATAAGATGCTGAAATTCAGACTAAGAAATTTGAAAACATATGGTAAGATTTGGGTGAAATCCAATTGAATAAAGTAATAGAATTTTGTACAAAGGCCACAGAAGGGAAATGGGAAATGTGCAATGATAAATTAATGTATGGCCAAGGGTTATGTGTCCTATCCAGCAATATATACACTAGAAAGTAAAAAAAGGTCAATGTGAGTAAATAAAGATGTGAAAAAGTAATTAAAGGTTGAGACACAGGCATATGTGAGGTATAAAACATCCAGGTATGAGAGAGATCTGGAAGTATTAGAGAATGAAATTCACAAAAAAAACTATGAGGAAAGCAAAGGTGAGAAATGAAATGAGGATCATAGAAAAGTTTAGATATATATTAAGGCATTTTTCAAGTGTCTAGGGAATGGGAGGTCAGTGAAGGAGACAGCAGTGCCTCAAAGAGAATAGAAAGATAATTTATTGAGAGATAGACTCTTCAGAAGAATTAAATGTTTTCTTTGATTTATTGTTCATAAAAGGAATGGGGGACATATGCCAGGAATAGACAAATACCAATGGAAAACAGGATCATGCCAGAATAAAAAAAATCAAATAATCTGAAAATTTTGGCATAGGCTCTCAGCTGGTGAAAACCTTCCAGGTTCATTTGCCCTCAGTAGAGCCAGTTAACCCTTTAATGTCATTAGGAAACCTTTATCCCAAAATTTCCCAAATCGACTTAGAATAGCTTAGAGAAGTATCCAAAAGTTTTCACATTCTGGTTTGTTTGGTGGTTTTAGTTTTTTGTTCTTTCAAGGTTTTTTTGGTTGGTTGGTGTGTTAGGCTGCTTGTTTGTTTGTTTTTTCTTTTCACTGACTTAGCTGGGAGGTTGTTGCATGGGCTTTGGAGTAGACTTTGTATTCCCTAATCTATTCACTGCATAAATTTATGTATAACTTGAAGATACTAGCTACAGGTTTGATGTATATTGCTTTCTATCATAGTTCTGTTGAGAAAAAAAAAAAAAAAAGTAATATATAAATAGAAAAACCAGCCATACTCACTTCAGACTGGAGACTCACAAGAAAGGAGAGACCGTATTGGCCAATGCCAGTATATATGATTTATGGGGTACAGAATACATTTTCCTTCTGGTATTTTCAGTGCAGGGACTGACTGCATAAGCCTGCAAGTTAGATAGTGTAACACTTCAGCTGTGAGCAGTGAGACGTGCGATGGTGGAGGAGCAAGTTAGAAGTTCTGTAAAAGAAGACTCCTGTGTGAATTTAACAATTTTTGGTAGCACATTTAATGAGTCATCATACTGAGTTGTAGGACTTTGGGATTCCATAGCTTATCAGGATCAGATCTACTTCAGTACCCCCAGGAAATCCAATGGCAGAGCAGTCCTGACATAACATTTTACGTATGTAGTGCCATGTGTGCACCGGGAAAGTGTCTTGTCTTCTTTTTTCCATCAGTCCTGCTGCTAATGCTAGATGGAGATGAATCTTTTTCTTGTGATGAAAATCCTGTTGGTTTTTTTTTTTTCCTGTTTTTCTTTGGCATGTTCATTTTCACAAAGCTCTAAAATTAGCCTGCTACTGAAAACCATAGTGCTTCTTTCTACATTTTCTTTTTATTATTTGTGTGGATTGACAAGTAAAATATTTCCATTGAGTGCTAATGATTAAAATCCTGATGCCAGTGACATGTTACTGTCATATGGGAATCTATGGAAAAGCACTTTGTGTTGACACCTGGGTCAGGACTTCATAGTTATATTCACCAGGTTGAGCTGGGAGGAAGAACTTGAGCAGGGAGGAGGAGGAGAGTCCTCGAAACCTAACACAGTTGCTTCCAGCTCTGTTTTCCTCCCTTTAAGTATTCAGCAGGAATGCAGTAAAAGAGCTACCTTGCTTGCTTCATTTAATACTACCAAAAAAAAAAAAAATTGTTTGAGTCTGTAAAAAGAGCAAGCACAACAAAGTGTGTTTTGCAGGTGTGGCATTGCCAGTAACAAAATGGAAATCTGCAAGCCAAATTTTTTATGAAAACATTTTAATCATTTTCACACAGCTCTAATAATAGACCCAGTGACAGAAAACTAAACTTAGCTAATGTATTTGTAGCTGTAAGGTGCACTGGTTTATTTATGAACTGTGAATATTTTATAGAGTTGAATGAGTATTGCAAAAAAAGAAGATGAATATTCATTTTGGTTTTAGAAATGGGCTGTTGTGTTTATGCCTCTTCTATGACCACTTTCTATGAACCTTCTAGTGATTGAAATTGGATTCCCTTGAATGGGTATCAAACTGTACTATCTGTGGACATTCAAGGAAAGTAAATATAAAACTCAATCTGAATGAATTGACCACATTGGTTGCAGCCAGGATAAGACAGCATGCAAGTATACGGTCTCTAGATTTGGAAACATATTTTCCAGCAGTATGCTTCTGGGGTTTGGTGGTGGTGGTGGCTTTTGTTTGGTTGGTTTTTTTGTTTTTTTGTTTTGGTTTGTTGGTGATTGTTGGTTTGGATTTGATTTAGGGTTTTTCTGTTTGTTTTGGTTTTGGTTTTGCTTGTTTTTCTATTAAAAAATACTATTTAATCAACATAAAGTAATGCAAGTTTATTTCTTAAAAAATTTCATTTCAACAAAAAATATTTCAGTAAAGCTGAAATATTCTGATTTAGCACTTTCAAAATGCAAAGTTTCTTTTTTCTAGACTTTAAAATTACTTCCTATGTAGATATATATTTCTCATATATTATCTAAATCAATCACACATTGGAAACAAAGCTAAATATTTTGACTGACCAGAAAATAATTATTTTTACTATAGTCATTTGGTATATTTAAAAAGAAATGCTGTTCTACTGCAAATTTCAGATTCTTCTGTTCCTTATTACTTATATTCTGTCAGCATTTGTGCACTATATGGGGAAAAAAATAAAGAAAAATTATAATTTTTTAGGTGCAACATTGTTATTCAATGTGATGAAAATATTATCCATATATATCGTGGGCTGGTGTGTGTGCTTCTAACAAAAATGTCCTAAACAAATATGTATGACAAGATGTCATTCAGAGCATAGTGTTTTTTTCTTACTAGGTCATATATTTAAAGGCTCTTCAGATAAATAAAGTAGAGGCAAACTATACTGAAAGTGCTTATAGGAAAGAACAATATGAAGAATTGCTATGGATGCCACTTGATAAATTAGCCTGTCCAAGCAAGGGGCTAGCAGCAAAGGAAACTTCCTGGTAACAAGATTATTGTTTCTCCAGCACCGTGCTCACAGACAATGAAAGAATTCATATGACTCCAATGTTTTTATCCCAGTTATACATGAATGCCTTATAAAAAGAGTACCAAGAGTAAAAGCATAGAAAACAAATGTGTCCATTTGCCCATACCATGCTAAAAACAAGGCCACATATCAGCCATCCTATTTCATAACCTGTCATGCTAAAGCAAAACTGCCTATCTGCCTTTGCTGGAGTTCTGCTCTAATACACTTGGGCACAACCTGAAGTTGAGCAAGCAGGGACGTCTATACCATTACCTGCCACACTGGCCAGCTGGCAGCCTTTGGCAGTAGGACAGAGTGAATAGCTCAGGCAGTACTGCCCAAAGCCTTTTTGCTAAAATGCCTGTTGTTTAGGGTTTGTTTCTTGTCTACTTCAGCCAAAGAATATCTCTGCACCATCCCTCACTGCTGTTTAACAGGGAAAATTTCTAAAATTAGTTGCCAAAACTGAGATATATGGGCAAGTTAAAAGAGAGAAGCACACAGGGCTTGGTGTCAAGAACGATCCATACCTGCAACTAATGCAAAAGGGGAAAATAATAAAGACTGAAGCCTGTCTTTAAAATCAAAAATTAAATCCTTGCCTTAGGGTGACCAGTGGAAGCAGGGAATGTTTCTGTATGACAAAGACAAGCAGTGTTCCCCTGAACCCCCGAGCAGTGGCAGGAGTGGGCTGCAAGATCAGCTGTGCACAGTGGGCTTTGCCTCTTATCTCACCCCCAGAGTGTTTCTCCACCTCTGAACATGCTGCCCGATCTGTAAGGTGATAAGTAATCTGAGATTTCAAGCTTAATTTTTCTCAATGCCTTTTTTTTAAAGAAGTTGTCTACACCATAATATTCTGTGATGCCCTGATAAGGATGCATCATGACAAAGGGAGTAGGTTGGGCTTCCTCAGCACAGACCTTCAAGTGAATCCCTGTTTATGATAAAAATAGAAAAGGTGCACCATGTGTTGACCTTGGCCAGTAGCCTGTTGGTGAGTATAATCCAGGCAGAGACACCTTACTAGATATGATCATCAAAAAGTGGATTATGTAGCTGAACTCTGCTCCGATGCTGAAGCATTCAAAATCTATTTGGAAAAGTGTCAGCAATATTATGTTTGTATCCATGAGAAGCCCCTGGCAGAAGCTTTTGCACAGGTTATTATGCTATCACCTGAAACCAATTGCCTGAAACAAACTGAAATAAGTTCTTCCTTAAAACACTCTAGTCTGAATTCTCATTAAGTATTTGGACTAGTTTAGCAGCTGTGCTCACACTTCCTTACAGAAACAGAGGATGACTTTGCTGGGCAAAGGGCTGCATGAGATTTTTGACTCTTGTTTGCCTTATTTTTTTTTTAGCTGCCCTCTAGTAATGGAAGCTTTTCTGTTGCCTTAGAAATGACCAATAAATTCCATGCATCACTCTATTTATTTAATTTCTGTAACATGTGTCCATTTCTAAGACAAAAGATAAAGTTTTAATGTAATGATGTGTAGCTATGGTCAAGGTTCTTCATTAATTAGAAATAGAAGAGAAACTAATGGCATGTTCACAACATGCAGTGAAATATGTTTAATTAACATGGAGAGGCCTCCAAAAATAGTATCTAACTGAGCTAGCTCCAAAAGCAATAATATTGCATTTACTTGGCAAACCACTTAAGCTAATTAGCCTTGCAATGAGAGGGGGCTTAGTAGCTCGGTTATATTGTCTTTCTTCTGCAAACATATTGCTTCTGGGGCCGAGTGAGGGACTTTGCCTGGCACTGCTTTTCACCCTGTGAACCTGCTACCACACTCCTGCTTGCCTCCCAGGTGGTGCTGCATGTTCCACTATGTGTGCTGCAGGCATACCTGGTCTCTCTTCTTTTTTTGGGGGGAGGAAAACAAACACATCACTCCTTCCCAACAAAACAAACACCCCTCCCTCCCCACCCCAGGCTCAAAAGATGATATTACCACTCATTAAAAAGAAACAGCTAAGTCAGTGTTGTCACAGGAGCTGACCATATTATTATTGTCAAATTCAACATGTGCTTAAATGTTCAATATGTTATGAAAAAATCCAGCTACATTCTCACTCAAAAGGAAGATGCACTAATAAAGGTTGTATAAAAAGAAGAAATTATAAAAAATACCTGGAAAGAAGAATAACTGATAATGTAACATTATGCACAGTCTGTATAGGAAAGGCTGAATACTTTGTGCAAATGTGGGGAAAAAAAAGTATTACTTGTTCGAATGTCACACACACAAATGGCAAGAGGCATTTTGGATAAGATGACATTTGCAGAGTTGTTGAGGCACCTAGCTGGCAAGCAGAAGAATATCTCAAATAGGGCAGTGTAGGACAGCTGAAGAAATATTCTTAGTAGGAATATGATAGTAAGTGCCCAGAGAAATGCAGTGGCTTGCTTCTGATGTCCTTAATGTATGGGTGCTTCTCCAGAGAGACCCTAAAGATATTCCTAGAGCTGTGACAGCCCATCTTACGTGTGGGAATGTATGAAGTTTTAAATCCCTCGTATCAGTTTTTAGAAATGTATGCTGAGTCATTAAAATATACTGTTAAGGACACTTAATGTGTAGATTAGGGATCTTGGTTTACCATAACAACTCTGAAGCAACAATCATGAATGAACATACAATAGCAGCTGCATAACTTATGGATAAATATCAGTAATATCAGTGCTTCATGGGCAATACCTGTCCATTGAGGGTGTGGGGGTTTCAATTTGTTTTCTAGTGAATGTGCAGCCTGTTTTGTGTGGCAGGAAATGGCTAAAAGTTTTCATTTATAGCAGTGTTTACTTTGGAAAAGTGAAAGTACTACATTTTTACAGTGATCCCAAGTTTGAATAAGTAGCATATTTAGCTAGTGAGTTAGTGTCTTTGCTTACTCCTTTTGCAAAATAAAATAACCTGTGGATTAAGATTCTATATAATTTAATGTTTTGTCAGAAAGACAGAGACGTGTCATTACCTACATGATATATTAAATAGTAGAAATTGTATAGAAAGACAGCAGTGAATCCCTCAAAGCTTTCTCAGTTGTTTTCTGTTTTAAAAGCCTATGAAGCAAAAATAAACAAAAAACCCACAAACAAACATAAAAGTATTCTAGTGTTTTTCTTTTTCTTTTTTTTTAAGGAGAGAATTTGTTTTCATGCAGGTTCCATGTTTGCCAGATTTCATCCTTAAGTGGTTTCCTAAAGACTAGTTATTCGTTTGTCATAAAAATGATGGCTGAAACTGAACCATTGCAACTCTGGTAGACAACACTGTAATAAACTGAGTAAAATACCTCTAAATATAAGGAGGACTGATTATTGTATACATTACCTTGAGACCAAATCCAGAAAGGAAAGTGAATGGGTTTTGTCTTAAGAAAGTCTGTGTAGGCTGTTCACTTACAGTGACTTCATCTCAGAATCCCTTGGGCATGACAGCTCTGAATCAGCTGGCTTCTGAGTTGATGCCAATATTCAGAAAATTACAGACTGAAAACTAGAGCCCTGTCTCAAATGCCCAGATTCTCAGCACAAGGGGTAAAGAATAAAACTTTATAGAAAGTGTTTCACGATAGAATGGCAGCTGTCACCACTAGTTTGTGGAGATCTCAGAGTCTCACTGGCACTTGTGAATGACTAACTGCTTGAGACTTCTGATTTATAGACAGAGAAATAGAATTAGTGTAAGAATTTAAAAAACAGCACCCTTACACTACCAGATAGTCTGAATAAGAAGACAGATCATTTGGGTATATGGATGACAATTTTGAAGGTATTTTTGTCATGTCTGTCCCAACTGTGAGCTAATTTTCAGTTTGAATAAGGACATAATCATGGGTTAATTATAATCAGCATACTTCTCTTTTGTAAGTAATGTCTCCTGCATGCATAATCTGCGATACAGTCCAAAAAGTTTTGCTTCAGCAAGTGAATGAACATGTAGGGGCAACATAACACAGGACTCCTAAAACACAAAGAGATGGATAGTTTCAAGAGGGTGAGGACAAGCTAACAGACAATTTATTCAGCTTCTAGCTCAAATTTTGCAGCACATGTTGACTTTTATGTTATCTCAGATGGGCTGCTACTGATGTCTAATGAGTTAGTTTATAGCTAGCTTGCTGAGTTGGGGCAACCACCAAGCTGGAGGACAGGGAAGCACACATGCTCCAATAGATACACTGTTAGTGTGCAGGGGATTTACAGGTTAAAGTTTGATGACAACTGTGGTAGAAATGGCAATCCCAGGTAACACAGTCATTGCTGTGAGGAGCATAATGTACATCTACATCTCAAGCTCAAAAGGTGGTATTGTTAAGTTGCAAATTACTGCTGAAAGAACACTAGAAAATGTGTTAGAGAAAAAGGTGGTTGCTGTTGTTTTCCTCTTCTAACTCTAGACCGCAAACCAGAAATAACTGATGACAGTAATACTTAGGGAGAGCTTAAAATTTTCAAAATCTATTGTAAGATATTGTAGTAATACTGAAGTAGAGTCTGAAATTTTCAAAATGCATTTTAAGATATTGGCCACATCTTTCAGCCCCTGAGAGTTTTAGCCAAGTGAAAGCTGAAGAATTTGGCTTTTCATCTGACTATCCCTACAACACACTCTGAGACTGTTTTTCTCCTAAAACAGCAAGAAGAAACAAAGGAACTGAAGAGTGCTGAAACCCTGGCTATGTCTTAAAGAGAGAGCTCATTGTTCATTTTGCAACTATCTGTTTCAGTACTAAAAAGAAAGAAGCCGGGATAACCTTACATTGTTAGTTTTCTGGGTTCATAATGAAGTTTCTAAGCTATCAAAGAGAGAAGTGAAGTGTATCCGAGAAAGAGGTAATGAAACTACTGTATATGACAAGTAAACACATACTGGCTTGATAAAGTTTACTTTGAGATTTCAAGATCAGATTTTTCTTTATCAGCCTACTTAGAAATCCAAATAGCCAGAAATATTTCAAGGCTCACCAGATACAGTTAGCCTGGATGCTACCACATGTTATGACTGTAGATTTTCTCATCCAACATAGAAACATTTTTTTCTGTTTTGGATATGTATGTGTTTGAGTACTGCAAAGACTGGTGGCCCTTTCAGAGCCTGTATTTCCAACTGTACTTCAAGCTCCTTTAAAATAAACACGATTGTACTCAGCGTGGAAGACAAAAGGTTAAATTTTTAGCCAGTAATTACTGCTCTTTTAAGATTGTCTTCTTCTTTAATCCGGTATTAATTGCATCACTAGCCTTTCTCCTGAGATCACTTATTGTCAGTATAAAACAAGAATTCTTCTTCGTCATCTACACTGTGATCTTTGAATTAAACTATAGGAATGGTGTGTGCACAAGGTACAGTTCCATAGGATTTATTAAAGGAAATCGTCTTTGCAAATATGTCTGTTTCATTTGATTCTTAGGAATAATTGGTTAATGAGGGAATTATTACTTTGTTCAGACATGATTACTGAATAAATGTTTGGTCCATATGTTGCTGAATAATGGGAAATTCTCTAGTGAAAGGGGACAATGATTAGAAGAAATAAGATAGCTGGAGAATATATTCCCCAAAGTGTTACACTAGTTTTTGTTAACAAGCCAAGTCTAAGGATAGTGTTTCCCTCAATAGGCATGGAAGTTCAAAATATCTAATCGGTTTAAACTGTTTGTTGAAAACAACACTAGGTAATTTCCTTTGTTTTTCTTAGATCAAAGAACTGTAGCTTCCTGTGATAAATGATGTGACTATCACAGCTGTTTCTCCCCTTTAACGTAATATTAGTTAGTTATTGCTGCCTTGATGGGCATATACTAATACAACTATATGTTAAAAATTATCCCATCCCCCTCTGCTGCTTATTAGTTGCATCTTGCCATAGGAATTTATTGTTTTGGCACTGTGAAATACAGACAGTGTGTATGTGTGCATGCATACACGTGCATGCACACATTATAGCTGGGGCATATTGCAATGTTTATAGTTAATTAAGAATATTCAACTGTTTTAATTATCCAGGGCCATTTTCACTCACTTATAATTTTTTCTAAGTCTTACTTTACACCTGAAACTTGGTATGCTTGCTTGCAGTCATGAAGTGTCTCCCCAAAAAAATGGCTGCACACTCCAATAAATTAATAAAATATAGTTAAGATACATACATATACGTACAGATACAGTAACTTCCTTAAAGCAAGATTAGCAATCTAGCAGAAGATCCTGAAAACTTCAAAACTGACAGGTTCTAAAGATCCAGTTGATGAATACATTCAAACGGATAGCTGACTTGAAGCCTGAAGTCTATGGCAGGGAAGACAGTTAAGCAGTGGCAGAAGGTCAGATGAGGGATCCACAAATACAGATCTCTGAATTTTCAGAAATGCTGGAGTGCCTGGCTCCCGCTGATTTAAACTGGAATTGAACAGCTTGGTGCTGTTGAAGGTGCCTCTGGCACCTAGCTTTGAACATCTGCTGGATACTCTGAAAAGCACCTTGGACCAAAGTAGCTTGCCCATGGTCATACCAAAAATATGTGGCCTCTTTTCTAAAGTTGGATGAATGCTCTGTAGTTATTTAATAAGAAAAAAGTTATAAATTTAAAGTAAGGCATTTTTTGTCCATTTCCTTTTGGTCCAGTTAACTCTTTTATCAGATCTGACTGAAGACAATAAATACCCAAAATTACACTTCATCAGTTCTGCTGGAAAATTTCTTGTTTCATTTTTTGTAAGCAAAGTACTCACTATTTGCCAGTTAAATCTCCAGGTAGTTAGCTTTCATACAGATGAAAATAAATGTTGTAAATGAAACATCTGTTCAACACTATTACTTTATAATAACATTAATTGGCAGATGTCTTCAGATGACAAAGTAAAGTGTATCAGTTCTGATTTGTTCCTTTCCATGGAGCTGAACTTGTGGTCATTGAAAAATGCTTACTAAAAGACTGTCTCAGCATAAGCAATAACTCACTGAGTTCAGCAATGTGAAATATTTCCATGCAAAAAAAGTATGAATTATAAAGGCCAGCTGCCCACTGAAAAAATATTGATGCATTGTCCAAAAACATACTTGTGTGGAGAAAGTTATCCTCTCCATTGGCAGGACTGGTGCTTCAATCTACATATAGTTTGCACAGAAGGACTGTGCCAATTCAATTACTGTCTGATTAATGAAGTGTAGCAGGTTTATTTCAGGGGTCTAGCTAACTATTAATTAGCATATTGGGGCCTATACTCTACTGTTTTGCCCTGATATGCTTTGAAAAATCCCAATGCAATTAAATAAACTCTAATATGCTTTAAATAGTTACTTGAGAAAACACATTCAGATTTTTTTAAAACCCTCATGGGATTTTTAAGCACATCCAGATTTATTGCAAAGCATCTGAAGTTCTTTGTAAACACTATTGTTATGTTGGTTTGTGCTGTTCAGCAAAATAACACTTCCCTTACTTTAACAGAAGAGTTCCTCTAACACAAGAAGTTGGTGTTGTTTCCTTAGGGTGCCTTGGTGCGTATCATGAGGATGCTGGTGGTAGCCTCACAATCCACTGAAGTTGCTTGCACTTTTCAGTGGTCTGCATAGTCTTTGTCAGATTTCTTCACTTCTATGGTTATTTTTTTTTTTCCCCAAAAAGATCAGTGTTAATACAGGGTGGAAAACTGGAAAGCCTGTTAGCATAGTGTTTGGGGTCAGGCAGCAAAGATTGGGAAAAAACACATTGACTAAACTAGAAGTAGCTGAACCCTTTCTACCCTGGACAGTAGCACAGAGCTCTAATAAATGCACTATGTGTTCCTCAGGTCAGAGGGATTGTCTGAATGGGCACATTTCTGTGCATACTGATCACAAGTGGGCTGGAGGGATGTTTTGTTCAGAGCATTAACTGTTTAGTATTCTTGCATTCTGGGAGAGAGAAGAGTGTGAGACCAATTAAGAGAGCAATGGAAATATTGTTTAGAGAGGTCTCTTATTTATAGATTTTAGTAATCCACCATCTATAAATTCTTTCAAGGGTATCCTGTGTGTCACCTGTGAATTACTCAGTCCCGTATCCCATGCACTGCACAGCGCAGTACTACATTTATGCTTTTGCCTTCACCAGTCCCTTCTCTTTTGTCAACCCTCAAACTCTTCCTCCAGCCTACTTCATCCAAACCTCAGATAGCTCTCAGCTTTTAGTCTGCTATTCTTCTTCATCCTCTCCTTCAACACTTATAAACCAGTTAAATCCCTTATCCCCTTTTTTCCTACAAATATAAAATTAAACCATGTTTTTCTGAGGAGGCCTTCTTTTATTTGTGTACTCACCAGTGATATCTCCATGCTCCATTGCCTTGTGTTTCCTCCTGCCTTGGTTAAATCCTGCACTCTTAAAGGTGCCTTTTTGCATCTCCTGAGGTCCATGGGAGCTTCACCATCTTCTTCAGTCACAATGAGTCTTGACTGTTAGGGTCCAGACTGGTCTGTGCTGTACCAAAGGTTCTAGCCATTTACAGTTTTGCCTATGCATAAAGAAACTACTCATGTTCCACCAGTCACAGTAAAGATTCCTAACAGTTCTTTTGCAAAACAGGCTTGCTTTAGAAGCCTCTGTATTACACCTGTCACTATTGCCCCCACAGTATCTAAAATATATATTAAGGTACCATTTCATATGGAGCCACACATGTGTATTTTAAAGCACTATTTTGCGTGGAGCAATCAGCTAATGGGCAGCTGTTTCATTCTAGTTCAATGAGAAGCTGCAGTGAGTTTACACCAACCTGCACATTCATGACCTCATGCTGCTCCGCTGCGTGTGCTGCTATTGTGGCTTGTGGAGACACAATCAAGTAAACTTGTAGAAAGAAGCTATCAAAACCATATCTGAAGCTATCTGAAGCATAGAAGGTTCCATCTGTATGTGAGGAGGAACTTCTTTGAGGGTGTCAGAACAGGCTGCACAGCGAGGTTGTAGAGTCTCCTGCTCTGGAGACATTCAAGACCCGCCAGGACACATTCCAGTGTGATCTAGATGAACCTGCTTTAGCAGGTGGGTGGGGCTAGATGATCTCCAGAGGTCCCTTCCAACTCTAACCATTCTGTGATTCTGTGAAAAGGAAGGTGCCATTGCAGATCTGGTACACAGCTCAGTGCATCTGAGACAAAGCCAAAAGCCAAGGTGAAGCAAAGCTGTCTCAGCCCATCACCAGCAGATCAGCACACTGAGGTCACAGAGCAACACCACAGCCCCCCTTTCAAAGTGCTTCTGCCACAGCAGAACAGAGCCAGCATGGCATACTACTCTTGGCATCTACTTTTCCTGGAAATATGCTTTTTTTTTTTTTTTGGTAATTTTCACTTGCAGAATCCTTGTATACCTACAGTCCTGGAATCCACCTGATGAACACCTTTCTGTGTATTCTTTTAACTGATGGAGACCTTGATCCATCAGACAACTCAAGTACATGTTGAACTGCAGGCACCTGCATAGCGCTTTTAAATCAGTAGAGTGATTCATGCGCTTAAATCCAGGCATGTTTCATTACCTGGCTGAACCATGGCCGAAAGCCATTCACTTAAAATTAGGGCTGATTTGTTTTATAAATAGCATTATTAACTTCCTGCCTTTGCTATTTGTATGCAAAACATAGTATATATATTTTGCAGAACTGAAGCTAACTACAAGGTCGTAATGGTGCCTTAAATGGGTGTAAAGAGCTAAATAACCTGGGTTTAGTGGTGGTTTCTATGGGTGATTCTTAAATGATTGATTGACAGATTGGTTTTACAGGGTGGCAGTGAGATGATGTGATAGCCCTGTTCAATTACAAATAGTGGTCTCAACTACCCTGTCTTTACCACGCTCAGACATGCACCCTTTTTTATGAGGTGGACATTGAACTATCTGTCTGTGGTTATTCGGAAAGGCACAATGAATGTATTATGCAACTATTCATTGCAGCAAAGTTAGCACATAATAATTTACAGTCTTATGGAACTGCTAGGATTAGCTATGTATCATCTATTTTTAATACGCATCATTGTGGTATGTGAACAATAATGAATGTATTTAAATAAATCAAAAAAGCACAAATGAATGCTGAGTTGTTGTCAATCACTTGCAGATGAGCCTACCCTGGTGAGAAGATACAATGAAGAATTTTCTGAGAATGATTTATGGAGTCAACCAGCATCACACTAGAGCAACTGATATCTTACCAGCATAGGGCCACAGAGGTAGGTAAAGTTTACTGATCATCACTGAGTGGCAAATCTGAGGATAAATGTTTGTTGAAATATTTATCTGAATATTTTGAGTTACAGTGCAGAATGAGGGAAAAAAAAAAAAGGGCAGGGGAAAAAAAAAAGTGGAGCCAAAAGGGACCCTAGTCATGTCTGATCTGTAATTTATAAGCCCTGGAGAGCTTTGCACATTTTATACACTAATACGTTGACTTACTGAGATGAAGGAAGCACGTTTTTCCCCTTCTTTTTCAGAAAAAAAAGAAAGTTTAAGCAGCTTCATAGGAAGGAATACCAAATGTAGGTTTATTGCATTCCCTTTGTGACCTGTTTTTTTGCCTTTTACTTTTAGAAAGCTACTATCTTAAATTGTATCATAATCAGCTATCTTAAGGTAATGAGACATAAAATAATTGTTCTAAATAATGAGATAGAAGAAACATAAAATATTATACATAATGTTCTGTAGTCCTGCAAGGCAAAATGTGTTTTTACTTGAGGGGGCAGAAAGAAGTGTGTATATTTTCTGGGACTGATAGCAAAGAAAACAGTTATATCTCCTGAGCAGCTGAGTATATGCCACCTACACCATGTGTTCTGATCTCAAAGCTAAGTAGGGTTAGACAGGGTCAGTTCATGGATCAGAGCTCCAAGGAAAAGTCAAGTGCTAGATACAGGAAACAATCCTGATGATCTAACTTTATTGGGCATTATTTCAGTGAGCTAGTGTGCCAGAATTGTGTCATGGGGCTACTCTGCTGTTAGAGGTGATGTCGTACAATGACACATAAAGATTTTATGATCACTTAGGAAAAGGTGCCAGGGAGGAATATATATGTGTGTGTGTGTATGTGTTTGTATGTATTAAGTGAGGCTGAGCCAAAATTCCACCTCCAAGAGTTTAAAATTGCTTTTTAGTTTCAACTGGAAAAACACTCCCCATTCCAAAACTGCCTTGCAATCATGATGGCCACTCTTAAAAACATGCTATATTTCACATCAGAAATGCATGTGCTGGTTTTATTCCTTTATGCAGTTTGTTAAAGCTGGTCTTGCAAAGTGATGCAGTTAGATGAACATTTTGGGTCAGAACTCCAAGCTGTGCTAAAGTTAATAGCACTCTGCACTGGCCTCATCTTTTACACATATAGATGAGACTTCAGTACTGGAACTTCCATTCTTAAAGTGCTTGGAGGTAAAAATCACTCTTTCACTGAAACTGCAGTACTCCTGCTGAGTACTGATGGTCAGTGCAGGAAATCCTGAAGATGTGGTGCCGGTTCTCTTCTGAAATTGTGCACTTCTGGTACCTCTCTTCTGTGGAAGTAACTGGTATCATTTGCAGAGAAGGGCTTGCAATAGCAACCATGAAGTGAGAGGAGAAGAAGAGAAGTCTGTGAGTTAACCCATATTGTGAGAGATTGCCTACACTTTTTACTGGGAAAGTTAAAAACCCTTGGGTAGGTATAATACAACAAAAATACCATTGAACAGAGCCATTCTGCCTCTTGGGATGAATGAGTCTGGTCCCTTCCCACAACATGCCATCCAATGTACGTAGTGCTACAATCCATTTTCTGAGAGCAAAAATGAAAATTAAGTAAAAATTAGTGCTAATAACGAAGGCGTGTTTTTACAGTTTCACTTTCATTGACTAGAGCAGCAGAGTGCAACTGGAGATGTTGAAAGAAAAACTCTTCACCTGTCCTCTGCTTAATTAAAATACATTAGATACATAGATTTATTTGAGGGTTTGATGTTAAATGAAGATGAATGAACTGTTTTATGGAAGGCGAAGAAACGTTATTTACTTAAATAAGCAATTCTGTTCTGTCAATACTTGGACTCAGAAGAACATGCCCTGTTCCTGCTTAGTTATGAGTAGAATTTTACTGAGCCTGCCTACAGTCCACTCTAACATTAATTCTTCCAGTTGCTGGGAGCAGGCAAAGTAAAAAAGAGTATCTATTTATGAAGGGCAATGCAGGATATGCCGTGTCAGCCAGGAGGTGCCACAGCATTCACAGTGATCACAGAATCACAGAATGATTGGAGTTGGAAGGGAATTCTGGAGATCATCCAGTCCAACCCACCTGCTAAAACAGGTTTACCTAGAGTAGATCACACAGGAATGAGTCCACGCAGGTTTTGAACGTCTCCAAGGCTAGAGGCTCTACAACCTCACTGGGCAGCCTGTTCCAGTGCTCTGTCACCCTCAAAGTTAAGAAGTTTCTCCTTGTGTTTAGACAGAGCCTCCTGTGTTTCAGTCTGTGCCTGTTTCCCCTCATCCTTTCACTGGGCACCACTAAAAAAAGGCTGGTCCCATCCTCTTGACACTCTCCCTTGAGATATTTATAAGCATAAATAAGATCCCCTCTCAGCCTTCTTCAGGCTGAACAAACTCAGTCTTTCCTCATAAGAAAGATGCTCCAGACCCCTAATCATCTGATCTTCATTTCTTAATAAGAATGACATGCATTCTGGACTTCTCCAGCCAATGCAGATCACAAAGGGATCTGCCCTAAGGATATCTGAGTCTCCAGCCAGCTTTAGATATTGCTGCCTATAGCTGTCCATCTTCATGCTATACTCTAAGCCTAAATAAACCTCTGCCATCTTCCTTTAGGTTAAAGTAATATGAATGAGAGTTGAATATCTGGACAGCCATCCTCCCCGCTTCCCTACAGAGGGCCCTAAAATAGTGAAAAATGGGCCTCAGCCCTTTCTCAACCAGTGAAGGCTGATGAGGCCTATCATATAGTTATCACATCTCCTTCTGCACAATCGAAAGGTTCTCACTGGCTTCTTATGGAAAGAAGCCTTACCAACCTTACACATTCACAGAGCTATAATTACCCCATAGGACAGACAAACTTTTATCTTGGATTGAAATGCAGTTATTGCAACCCAGACAGGCTGCTTGCAGAAGCTCTATCAAAGGGTGACATATTTTGGCACACGGTATTCCTGTGAGACACAAAATTCATATTTGATCCTGAACAGCTTTTTCTGCACTCTCCAGAATAAATTTAATTTTTGCACTTTATGATGACGATCATCTTTTCATCAAATATCTCATACTGCTTCCTTTGAACTAATCAAGCTCTGGTGGCAGAATTTCTTATACAGAAGTTAGAAAACCATTTGACTTCATTGACTACTGCTGTTTGGACACACAAATTAAAGGATGAATCCCATCTCTTCACCACAGTGGCAGGGACTGTTTTAACATTCATGCTAAATGGGAGAAATGGGCCCACCCGTGGGAAATGCAGAAGAGCTGTTGCATGGTAGATTGTCCTGTATCTTTCCTTCTCCCACAGTTTCTACAAAGTCTCTCTAAAATCAGCTCCAGTTGTTGGATGTAGTGAAGTTGCTATTCTATCAGGTCTGTTAACATTCAGTCTTGTCTGGTTCTGTGTTGTCAGCCAACTCTTACAGTGAAATCCCAAGGTGATCTTACTGCTTTCTGAATCAGTTCTGTCATTTTTCACTATAATTCAGAATAGAATTGTTGTTAATCATGGACATTTACAGATGACTGGTAAATGTTTTAAGGATACGATGTTTTAAGTTGCTAAAAACAGAGGAAGAAAGCAGATCACATTAGTGGTTAAGGGGGTGCAGAATTTCACTCCCACAGCAAAATGAGCCAAGTCCATAATAGTGAAAATTTGTTCTCTTGGCTCTGATTGAGTTACCAACTAGCATGCATTCTGGATCAATCCACACATCCTTTTTTTCACTATGAAGAGAATGGGATTATTGTCTTGACATTTTCTCCTAATTTTTCTAAAAAGAAAATAATAATTTGTAGCTTGTCAATCTTTGCCAAGATTCAGGCTAGAGGGAATTTTTTATAGCTGAGATATAAACCCCTGAAGTAAAAATGCAGACACAACTTTAAGTACAGTGTTGCAAATGCAGTGTTGTAATTTTATATGTTAATCTATCAATACACAGTATGTGCAAACATATGTTTATAGACAGAGAGACAAGCATGTATAAATGAGAGGATAAAAATCCTTATTTCTCATTTGGTGCTATGCAATTTCTATCAATTTAGAAATGTGTTATGATTTTATTTTAAGCTGACATACTGTAAATTGTGCTTATTTGAGAATACTTACTTAACTCTCCGGGTTTATAAGACAGTAAAGGAGAATGTCTTTGGAAATTCTCCACTGACCTAAAATGAACTAATAAATAATATAAAAATGTTGTCCCTTCTTTGGAAACTTTGGAGCAGTTGCCATATTTAAAGCCACCCATAAGCATGAAGATAGTCTTTCAATTTACTATAAAATCTACTGAACACAGCAGAGGCTGCTTATTTAGGGGCAAGCTGTATATTATGATTATCTTAAAAGAGAAATTACCAGATCTCTAGGTGAGGTATTTTAGAAATTTGGCAGATGGCTTTACTTTGTATTTGTGGCACAGAATCTTGTTCTAATTTTGTGTTTGATTGGAATATTCAACAGCTTCTGGTGCTACTAGGACTTGCTATCTGAAAGACAGAGTTTGCAAACTATAAATATGAACTTTGAAAATATATACACTAGAGTTAGTCCAGTAGATTGTGTTTGTAACGCTCACTTATTGGCTGACAGATGCATTTTGGCCCCAGACCAAAAATGATGGCTGCCTGGTTGAGCAGTGCCTCCTGCTGACTGGGAAGGCAGAGAGATACGGGGACAGTGGTCAGGCATTTGGTCTTAGGTTCTGAGAGCTACTGGTCCTCCCCACTCACAGTCACTCCAGCCTTGCCTTCCTGCCCCTTGGCCATATCTCCTCTGTCATCTTCTTTATGCCCAGCTGCTGGTTTGTCTTGCTGGGGAACAATTCAACTGCAAGATGACAAAAGTTATGTCTACATGAACAAGGGGTTTCAGTCTCAAGCTTATTCACAGCCTGGCTGGCAACCCACCGAACAAGGCTGCTGACCCCTGGATACCACCCCTGGTCCCGCTGTAACACTAAGGGGAGCCCTGTTTCTGATGGGAGGCATGGGACATGCTTCCCCAGCTGCCTCACCACGTGAATTCAACCAAGGTGGAGCTGAGCCGATATGGAGGTGCAGGCAGACAGAGGCACTGACGTTGCCTGCAGCAGGCAGGCAGCTCCCAGCCAGCACTGGCCAAGGCAAGGGCTGAGAAGCTTGTCTTTGTCCTCTTCCAGCTGTCAACTACAAATTCCCGCTGGGGCTGATTATACTAGGAGCCTTGCCTGGAGGTGTGACCTGTTCTGCACACCCATAGCATGTGAGGGTACGTCCCAGCTCACAGGTGAAACCTCAGAGCATTTTGCAATAGTGGTGGCTTAGGCTGACAAGACTTCAGCCTTAATTTGTAGTGTAATGACTGACTCATGGATGCAACTGTGTTCATAAAAGCTCAATAAAACTTTCAGTGATCTATCTCACATCATGGCCAGCTTGGTCATACCCCTCCCCGGGCCTGAAGCCTCTGGGGAGATACATAAAAGAGGGATTTCCTTTTGCGTCCCAGAACTGGATGTGTCAGGAGCCAGCAGGTTTGTTTAGTGCATTGAAACTGAACACATTTATTTACCCCCACTGATAATTAGATGTTCTTCATTGGCATCACTATTTTTCACATGAGACTAGTAAAGCTTTTCTTCAAACTCTTCCAAATCATTATACCCTATGTGTCTCTTCCCGGAGTTCTCTCTGACAGAGTGCATATTCATAGTGTGTAGGACAAAAAAATGCAGAGGAGAAAAAGACCCCCCTGAAGTGTATTTGATAACATAACTGTGGGTTCCCATCATGGATTTGTAGGTAGGTGACACTGTAGAGAGCTTTCTGCTTTCTGTGACAGAGTATTGTGAGTGGTATCACATCTGAATTCAGGGTTTGTGAGTCAGAGGGGAGGAGAGTAGATAGCAGCCATTCACCTGGCTTTGTCGGAGTGGTTTTTCTTCAGAAAGAGTGATTCAGCTTTTTTTGTTGTCCACTGTAACTATATTGTGTACAGACTGTCCAGTTTCTCTGTAAAAAGTGCTTTTCCTAGAAATAGTATGGAGAAGCACTGATGTAGGCCAATTACACTTTGGAATACTGGCAAAGACTGTAAATTCAGGCAATAACAAACTTTTTCTCCTTAAACCACCAGCTTATGTTGGCTCCACTTGTTTTAAATCCCTTCTTCTCAACAGGCCATGTAATCAGAATGACAGGCTGCTCTCAGCTTCCCTGGTGCTTAGCTGCATGTGGGTCATGCCAGAGTCTCCTTTCTGGAAGGATGGTTGTGCACTGATGCCTGGCTGCCTGTGAGTCTGAGCACAGCAGCTCAGTGTTTAACACCAGTAAGTGTTGAAGGAGCAGGCATCTTATTCTTTACACTGCTCTTTTTAAATTGGAGTCTCTATGCTTTCTTTCAGCAGTCCAGCCAAATATCCTCAGCCAACACCATCAGCATTATATTGTCAATAAAAACTTTAAACCAAAGGTCAGGTATTCACTGCTATGTTAAAGAAAAACAAAACACTTGTTAGCACCTGTCTTTTTGGCAAACTATGTAATTGCTTTGGCTGATGCACCAAGCAGACACACTATTATTTTGTCAGCATCACAATTCAAAAGTCTGTAAAAGGCACCAGTGAACACCAAACTATGAATTTTTGAAGATATGCATTTTTAAGAAAGCTAATTTACCTATTTGCATTGCTAGCTTGAAAGTTTGAGCATCATCTCATGTGTCACTTGCCTCAGTGATACAAATGAATTATCATAAACAAAAGTGCCATACATCATCATTAACACACAGGGGAAAGTTAGCTATTGGGTATTTATGATCAATTTGAGGAGAAGATATGTAATTACCATCCATTATTAGAATAAAATACCTAATATAAAACACAGGAAAACCTAAATGCAGTCCTCAAAAAAAAAAACATTAAAATCAAAATATTCTTCTTCCAACTACTTTGCTATTTAATACTCTTGCTGTGTAAGAAACATGGAATGTCCTGAGTTGGAAGTCATCCGTGAGGATCATTGAGTCCAACTCCTGTTCCTGCATATGATAACCCCATTGTTCACACCATGTGTCTGAGGGCATTGTCCAGTCTCTTCTTGAACACTGTCAGGCTTGGGGTCATGACACCCCCCTGGGGAGCCTGTTCTACTGCTCCACCACCCTCTGGGTAAAGGACCTTTTCCTAATGTCCAACCTAAACCTCCCGTAGCACATCTTCCTGCCATTCCCTCAGTCATTGGTCCCTTAGTGTCATTGGTCACTAAAGAGAAGAGATCCGCTCCTACCTTTCCTCCTCCCCTTGTGAGGAAGCTGTAGACCATGATGAGGTCTCCCCTCAGTCTCCTCTTCTCCAGGCTGAGTAAACCAAGTGACTTTGGCTGCTTCTCATATGGCTTCCTCTCCAAATTCTTCACCAGCTTTGTAGCCCTCTTCTGGACACTCTCCAGTAGCTTTATATCCTCTTTATCCTGCGGTGCACATAGTGTTCCAGGTGAGGCCACACCAGTGCAGAGCAGAGCAAGACAATCACTTCCCTCGCCCGGCTGGTAGTGCTGTGCTTGATGCACCCCAGGACACGGTTGGCCCTCTTGGCTGCCAGGGCACACTGTTGGCTCATGTTCAACTTCCCGTTGACTAGAACCCCCAGATCCTTCTCTGTGGTTCTGCTTTCCTACATCTTGTCCCCCAGTCTGTGTGTACAGCCAGGGTTGCCATGTCCCAGGTGCAAAATCTGGCACTTGCCCTTGTTGAACTTCATGTGATTGGTGGTTGCCCAGATCTCTGTTTTGACCAGATCCCTGTGCAGGGCCACTCTACCCTCAAGAGTGTTGACAGTTCCTCCAAAATTTGCATAATCAGCAAACTTACTAAGTAACCCCTCAAGTCCTGAGTCTAAATCATTTATAAAGACATTGAAGAGTACTTGCTCTAAGATGAATCCCTGCAGAACCCTGCTAGTGACTGGTCACCAGCCTGGCATAACCACATTTACTAGAACCCTTTGAACCTGGCCCATCAGCCAATTGCTCACCCATTGCATTGTGCATTTATCCAGCTGTATGCTGGATATCTTGTCCAGGAGAATACTGTGAGAGATTGTATCAAAGGTTTTACTGAAATCCGAAAAGATCACATCAACAGGCTTCCCTTCATCAACTAGGTGTGTAACCTTGTTGTAGAACATAATTATGTTTGTTAAGCAAGACTTTCCCCTCATGAACCTGTGCGGGCTGGGACCAACAACTCCGCTGTTGTTTTAGATATGTTTCAATAACTCCCAGAACAATCTTCTCCATGATTTTGCCAGGAACAGAAGTGAGGCTGACAGGCCTGTGGTTGCCAGGGTCGTCCCTGTTGCCCTTCTTGTAGACTGGGGCAATGTTTGCCAGCTTCCAGTCATCCAGGACCCCTCCAGATTCCCAGGAACATTGAAAAATCATGGAGAGAGGTCTTGCTATGATGTCAGCCAGCTCTTTAAACACCCTTGGATGAATCCCATTAGGCCCCATCAACTTGCAGGGATCTAGCTGGAGTAGAAAATTCCATACAAGTTCTGGATTGATTGGGAGTTTATTGTTCTCACAGCCATGGTTTTCTAGCCCAGGGTTATGGAGGTCCCCAAATCCATCATCAGTGTTGAAGACCAAAGCAAAAGAAAGCATTAAACATCTTGGCTTTGTCTATGTCCCTGTTAATAAGGTGACCATGCTCATCAGGTAATGGACCAATGTTATTTCTAGTTTGCCTTTTGCCATTAATATATTTTTAAAAAGACTTTTTTTATTGTCCTTCACAGTACTGGCCAGCTTCAATTCTAATTGAGCTTTTGCAGTGTCAGTTTCCTCTCTACAGTGGTGAACAGCACCTCTGTACTCCTCCCACATTACGAAACCTTGCTTCCACTGACCACGTAATTTCTTTTTTCACTGTATCTCAAGGAGAAATCCTTGTTTCACCAAGCTGGCTTTTTGCCTTGCCTGCTAGATTTTCTGCATTTTGGAACTGACTGGTGATACTTAAAAAATGTCCAACACAGATAGAACCCAACACCTTCAAAAGCTTCTTCCCAGGGACTCTTACTAGGGACTTCTCTGAGCAGACTGAAGTCTGCTCTCCTCATATCTAGTGTTAAGGTCTTGCTTGCAGTTTTCCTCCAATTAGCAAAGATTTTGAACCTGACTGCTTCATGTTCGCTGTGGCCAAGGGAGCCACCAGCCACCACTTCTCCCATGAGACCCTCTCTGTTAATGAGAATCAAATCTAGGAAGGCACCTTTCCTGCTCAGTTCCCTTAGTACCTGCACCAAGAAGTTATCATCCAGATGCTTTAGGAATCTTCTGGACCTGTTGGTGCCAGCTGTGTGATATTGCCGTTTGACATCTGGCAAGCTGAAGTCCCCCATAAGGGTAAGGGCAGACGACTTAGAGGCTTCACTTAGTTCATTAAAGAATAATTCATCATCATCATCATCCTGGCTGGGTGGCCTATAGTAGACACCCACAACAACATCCACTTTATTCGTCTGACTCTTATTCCTTACCCAGAGGCTTTCAACTTTGCCATCACCAGCTGCCAGCTCCATGAAATCCATTCCCTTCGTTACATACAGTGCTACCTCCCTGCCTCTCCTATCATGCCTACCACTTCTGAATAGCCTGTAGCCATCCATCATGGTGCACCAGTCACAGGATTCATCCCACCAGGTTTCGCTAGTGCCAATTGTATCATATCCCTGGGACCGGGCCAAGGCTTCTAGTTCGTCTTCCTTTTTCTTCATGCTGCACGCATTAATGTAGAAGCACTTCAAGTGTGGTTGATTGTGCCCTTCACCTCGTGGCGCAGTCTGACGAATCTTGCTGCCAAGCACCTCCTCAGGCTCTGGTGTGCCATCCCACTGTTCATCACTGACTATCCTGGCACTACCGCCTACCCCTTTCCAATCTAGTTTAAAGCCCTACCAATGAGCCTTGCTAGCCCCTGAGCAAACACCCTTTTCCCCTTCTGTGAAAGGTGTATTCCATCAGGTGTCAGAATACCTGGTGAAGAACTGACTATCCCACAGTCAGGAAACCCCAAGTTGAAAAACCATCAATGACATCAATCACGTAGCCATGTGTTGATTAGTTGGACCTGCCTGTTCTGTTCTGTATTCCTGCCTACTACTGAAAGGATGGAGGAGAAAAACCATCTGACCACCTGGGCCACTGACCAGCTGCCCCAAAGCTCTGAAATTCCTTTTGATTTGCTTAATACTACTCTTACCTCTCTCTTCCCTGCCAACATTAAAAACTAATAGTGGGTAATAGTCAGAGAACCTTACCAGCCTGGGGAGTTGTTAAGCCACGTCTCTTACCCTGTCCCCATGGAGGCAGCAGACTGCCCTGTGGGTTGGGTCAGGTGGGCATATCAAGTCCTCTGTTCCCTTCAAAAAGGAGTCACTTATGACAATTACCCTTCTTTTTCTCTTTTCATGTGAGGTTTTAATTAGTTTGCTGGGTTTCATGTGGGGCGTGGGTTGTTTAGAGGACCCCTCCTTCCCAGAAGGGTATTCATCAGCAGCATCAGCTGCTTGCCCATTCAATACAAATGTTCCGTACCTGTTGTATACAGGCACCTGGGAAGGTGGGGCAGGCTGACAGTGTGTTTGCCTGCTGTCCCAAGCTGTAACCTGTTTCCATTCTCCCCCATCTGCTGGGTCACCCCTTGCAGCCAAGTGGCAAGAGGCTAGGACGTCCTTTGTGTCTGGTGCCACAGTTGGTTTCTGCTTCGGCATTAGGGATGGCAGACTGTGAGTCCACCAGTCAATCTCCCTTTCTGACTCTCTGACGCTCCTCAGCCTGGACACCTCCTCTTGAAGCTCTGTCACCAGCTCCTTCATTTGGGCACATCGCCCACAGGCTCGCTCGCTGCTGCCGTCAGTCCCTGAGCCGAAACTCAGGCACACTCTGTAGCCTGGGACCTGGACAGCTGCATCTTCCCTCCCAAGCTCAGTTTGGGTGGCTGAATCAGTTCTTGCAACCAGACAGACCATGAAGGTTGCTGAAGGCACTGCTATATTAGGGCAGATAGCTTCAATGTATTGGATACAATAATTGAGCAGTATATTGAAGAAGCTTAAAATACACAGCAGACAATATGCTAATGTGGAAACTTCCCATTTCTTTCTAGTTGGGCTTTTTCTTTGTACAGCTTTTTTTAACTGTTAGGGCTTTGTTTAGTTTCACTTAATTTATTGAATGCATTTTACTGACATAACTTTTACTTAATTTCCATGCATTTTAACTGATACTTTAAGTGACCTTGTCCTTCTTGACCTTGATTTTTTAATGCTTTTAGTTCATGGCACCCCAAGGTGAATGGGTGACTTGAAATCCCACCACTTCTCAGTGCTTTCTACTTGAATAACGTTCAGCAATCTTAAAGCCAGAAAAGCTGTTTAAAATCCACAAATACATTTTATTCCCTTTCCATAGTGCTGTGGAAAACTAATGGAGGTCCTTATAAGGGAAACCTAAACTAATAATAATTGATTTCTCTTTGTGAAGGATTTAGATACTTCTGCTGACAGAATTTCATTTACAGATAGAGATCTGAGCCATCACCCTGTATTTAAATGTAACTAGGGATATTCATAATCCCAAATCACATGAAAATGTATTTTTTTTTCTTTGCATGACTCCCAACCTTGTAATGATCTGAACCCCACCCAACATCCAAATGCTTCCTCATTTACAGAGTACTTTAGTGCTTTACACAATACTAGAGGTTCCTATCAGGTTGAGGAGAGGACATGTACAATGTTTGAATGTGTTTTTCTCTGGAAGGTAGAAGAGGCAAAATGTAATGAAGAAGAAAAGATGTCGTTTTGTTAGATCATTCACTGTGGTCTAATGCTAGTCACAGCTTCAGACACGGATTTTTTCAATGCTGGGATTTTGTTCCCCAAAACACACACCCTCCCTTACAATTCCAGTAGAACTGTAAAAATAAAAAGTCAATTTTTTAATGCTGTATTTTTTTCTAGCCCTATTCAATGACCCATATTTAACAACCTTTACAGTTGTTAAAGAGAAAAATTATATCACCTATTTATTATATGCTTTACTGTTCAGCTTCTGTTAGACAGTCTCTTTCTCAAAATACTGCAAAAGTGTTTTATTTTTAAGCTACTAATTGCTTATACTGTTTCTAGACTACACCAACACCAGTAAAAGAAGCCGTGCCAGGAAACATTCCCAGACCTTGAAATTTAATCATTTTTTGTATTAAATGCCTAGAATTATTCCTGTTTTGACCCAGACCAACTAGCAGTGTCCTAGGTAACCCTTACACATGATATGGGAGTCTGCAAAGACCACATATACAAATTGAATGCAATCGTTTGGATGCAAGCCGTTTCATGACAGTTGGCATCAGTGACAGGACAGTCTGAAGCTGTTTAACTTACTAGCATAAATACAGTGCTGGTTCTTTCTAACATACACAATTCCTAAAGGGCCTCATAAAGAAACTAACAAAGAATCCAGAGTTTTGTTTTCTTTTTTTTTTTTCCTTTCTGTACAATTTCTCCAAAATTAAATCACTGATTGGGTTAGTATAAATTTGGGACTGTTAGAAGTTTTCTGTATGGAAAGAAAACTTTACAGGTATGATCCTGAAAAGGTAAAACCAATAATTTTATAATACTGAAAATCAAGAATAATATCTGTGGATGGGTGCTACAAACCTGGCTTTCAACTTTGGAAATGCTGTAAGTGTTTTATATTTAAAGTGATAACATTTCTGTGTACTGACAAATTATTTTACCTCATGGCTAGTGCTGCTGGTGACTGTCTCAGAGCACGGGTATGATTTCATTCTCAGTTAACATGCAGATGGATAAAGTGATTAAAATAGACCCATTGGAGGATCGAAACAAAACCAAACCAAAACAAAAAAACGAGATAGTACTCTCTAAACTTTTATGAAATAATTTTCCCTGAGACATATATCAAAATGACTGAAATGTTTTGTGATATGGCAAATTTTTAATTTTGGTTGTTTTTACCAACCTGCATATCCTGCCTATATATACTACCCAGTCTACATAACTACTTTCTACCTCCCTACATTCCCATCTGCACTATTCTTCAAAAAATCTTCCTCTAAACTATTGTGTAGGATTTATGTTTTCTGTTAAACAGCTGCCAAGTTTTGCTCCATAGGCGGCTGCACTTCAGTGGTGGATGAAATGCTTCTTGTAAAGTTTGTAAAGCATTTTGGGCTCTTTGCAGATGGAAGAACTGACTAAATCAGTGATACGCAACTTGTGCTTCTAGAGCTGCACGTGGCTTTTTTTGGAAGGCACATATCTGATAGGATCTGTTTTGACTTCTTCCTGTGAGGGAACAGGCAGGGTGTTTAGCTGTTCCCTTCCGTCTTTCCAAGCAACCAAGAAAGTTGGCTTACGCAGTTATTTCTCTGTACTTATATGCTCAGTAGAATTCTGTGCTTGGCATTTGATAAAATATATTTCAGGGCCATGTATGTTCATGAAAAGGTATATGTGAGATATAACAAGGTGATGGAGAACGGAATTTGTATCCTATCATATGTTTTATCAAAATTATTATCTCAATACATTTCTTAATCCTGGACAGAAGTAACAACGCAGACTTGGAAATTGCAGGAGTCTATGACATCATCAAAACAACATTATGAAATTACAAGAAAGCTGAAGTTGAACAAAATCAAAACTGAGTTATTTCCTCAGTCTCTACTACTACAGAGAGCCAGAACACAATGAGCATGCATGATGAATGAGCAACACAACTAACACTTTTAAAGGGAAGCTATCTTTCTTATGCCTCTGACCTATTCACTGAGCAGCTGGCAAATGGCTCTGGTAAAGTCATCCTGTTCTTTTTTTCCAACCAAAAAATCTATTGTGCATGCAGTCTTTCTAATGGATAGCAGAGATATGTCATTCATATCAATCGGTCTTCTGTATCTCTATGTTTTATTCAGCTCCTGAGTATTATGCTAAAATGTACTCCGATATTCATCAAGTTTTCAAACACTCCATAACAGCAACTGAAAGTGAAAAATAGCCCGGGAGTCATTACTGCTTTCCTCAATGACCTGGGAGGGGCTGATTGTCATGGTGTGACTGTGAAACTAGGACAGAATTGGAGACGTGTTTGGGAGTGGGGAGGAACTTGTATCATCAGTCAGAAAGTGGTTTATACTGTCCGAAGTATAGGTCTGTAAAAGTTAGTGTGGCTGTGCCATCATTTATGTATTCCTTTTTAATTGGTAGAAATACCCAGAAGTGGGTATGGTAAAGATTTTCCCTTCTATTATAATTCTTGGGCTCTTTCTTCCAACACTGCATAAGCAAATTTAATAGCTTGTTATTATCACCAGGACTATTGCTTCAGCTAAGCATAACACTGCACTGCCTTTCAACTGACAGAATGATTGATGTATCATACATTTAAAATTATAGAAAATAATCTTTTAAGTGATAATTTTGTTTAATCTAACCAGTATAAACTGGCCAGAATAACTCTGAAAAATAAACAAATACAGAACAGCAATTCATCAAAGAAACAAACAAACAAAACTGAAGTCTGAAAGAATAAGAGTCTAAAATTGCCAAACTCACACTGAAATGCAATGGTAGCCCTGAAAATTACAACCCATATTGCTAAACATTTCAATGGAGACATCCTTGCTGTTTTTATTCATTGGTACCCTAACAACACCTAAGGAACAACTAGGAATATACACCATTATTGTCAAGTCTTACTCAAATAACTACAAAAAGTCACTGCTCTGAAGAACACATGATCCGACAAGATTGAAAGGGAAAGACAAAAGAAATAAAACATACAAGAAGAATGAACATCACGATTTCCCAATTCTCTCTCTCTTTTTTTCCATAAAGTACTCTCATGCAGGTTTCTTTTTTCATTTGTTTTCATCTTACTCAGTCAACGAGTGGTAGGCTAAGCACATAATTTCAATAAAATGTCCTTCCAGGCAGAAAATCATCCATTAACAATATTTTGACTATGGAAGAAAAAGAAATATTTGATCTTCTCATCACCATAATGATAATACATCTCGTTTGCAGAGTGTAACTGTATATTATTTCCAGAAAGATCGTAGGCTGCTCTGCAAATGAGTATTTCTATTCCACAGGCACTATCTCACATTTGGAAAAGCTGAATTTCACTCCTGTTCACTAAGCTTATGAAAATCCTGTTCATTACTAAGCCTGAAAATAGGTTTACGCAAGGCTTACAAAGTGGGTAAGCTTTGTGTGGGTCTCTCTGTACAAGGAGAAACATTTCATCCAGACTGCAGATGGAAGCAGAATAACGAAGGTAGAAACAGGCTTATTCTTGATGATCACCTGCTAAAGATGTCATCAAAATAGTAGCTTGTTCCATTTTATTTTAATAATGCTTAGGATGGCTATTAAAAAATGAGCTCTTAATAGATTGTTGCCATTTCACTTGCAGAACATTTTGATACATGGCCTGAATGACTAATAAGAACTCCTGAGAGTTTCTGTTCTGTATGAGGGTGTGTATCTGTGTGTGTGTGTGCATCTGGATGCATCCACACCACATAAAAAGGCATATTAGAACTGTTTCAAAATTTTTCTGTCAGAAGGATTTGCTAATGAAAATGCCAACTCTACGCAGTCATAAAAATGCATATTCTATTAGAGAGCTGAAACTTTTTGCTACATACAAAGAGAAAGTTAAATTAATTAGAACCTGCAAAGAAAACATGTACAAAATTTATTTCAAAAGAAAATCTGGGGAGAAAATTTCTTCGGAAAATCCTGTGTTTTTTTTTAATTTTCATTCTGATTTGGCTTTTTGAAAGAATTTCCCTTCCTGTAAGGAACCTTGATTCACTACCATATTGTTTATATGTATATCATCTTGCTAGGAATCTTGCAATAAAACTCCAAGCTTATATATATTTGTCTTTACGTACTTCAGCCGGTTTCTTTCCTTTCTTTCTTTTTTTTTTTTTTTTTTTTCTTTAACTGTTTTAGGTTTGCAAATCTTGTCATTGTAACTCGCTCTGAAGAATAACTGTACTGGGTAAGGCCAAAGGTCTTACCTATCTTAGTATTCTGTCTCCGGCAGTCATCATAAGTGATACACTATTAGTGTACCAGTAGAAAAATTCCTGTTAAGATTGTTTGCTTGGGCTGAGAGGAGTCTTGGAAGGTTATATTTTTTTATGTAGGTGCTTTTCAGTATTTTTTTTGCTTTTCTTTAAAATATATATATATATATATGTTGTAAACCTAGCTGCCTATTTCTATCATAGAAAAGGTTATATTTCTGAGAGGTGTCATGACTAGTGACTCTAGTGTTGTGCTTCAAACATTTCTTCTTTCATAGAAAAGTATTAGGAAAAAGAGAGAGAGGTAAATATCTGAGCATACCCCATGATGGTTAGTTGGGGATCATATTATGTGAAAATTCCTGCTTAGCACTGTGATAGCATTTCTAAATGAAAATATAATTTGCTTTCTTTATTCATTAGTTTTCCTCTCTTCTGGGCTGTTTTGTTTGTGTTCGGTGTTTTGTTATGGTTTGTTGTATTTTTGGTTTGGTTTGGTTTTCCTATTAAGTTGATATTATTTAGGGGTAAAAATATCAGAACAGTTAGCTTTCCTACTGGAGAGTGTGGCAAGAGGAAGTATGCCATTTTTGAGACTTAGTATTTTTACAATTATGACTGGATATGTCACCAGATGTCATGGTGAGGAGTTTCTTACATACATCTAAAATAGATGAATAAAATACTATAGATAGGTATTCCAGATAGATTCTGTAAGGAAAACTGAGATGGATGTTTATTTTTATTTATGGCCTAAAATACAGAACAGCATTAGTGACTGTTAAAAGTCATTTAACATGTTAAATTGCTGCATTTAGTATAAGCTGACCAGTATGTGTACCAAAAAAATAATTAGCATTGATTAATGACTGTATTTATCTTTTTGACCCAAATGTTATTCAAGACATCCTAAATGAAATGTTTTGTTTGCAGTAACAATTGCTTTATTTTAAAATATGAGATATGGAGGATCCTCTATTGTAAACTAGGAAACTTCATTCTGCCCACTGTGAGTTATGAGTGCATATCAAATTTTAATGAAAAAGGATAAATAAATTGTCTCACAGTTCACCATCATCTACTATATCACTCAGTTCATCCCATATAATATGTAATAAACTGAATGCCTCAATTTTTGCTTTATGTGACCATTTACAACCAGTACTATTGCTTGAGAAATTGTCATCCCGCAGTAGTTCACATAACCAGTGAGTAGAGAAAGATTCCATGCTGTATAATTTGACTGAAGAACACATGTTTTTCTAAAAATCTTTAATAAAAGCTGAGACTGGTGAAAAGCTGAGATATATCAATTAAAGTAGATCAACAGAAATGTGGGACCTTATTCCTCAGCTCTGGTCTTGACATCTTCAGGACTTAAATTTAAAAAAGATTAAAAAAAAAAAAAGGCAACAAAGGAGAATCCAGTAAAACAGTTTTTGCAATGATTGCTCTATTCATTCACTGTGTTGTCTGATTAATTCTTCTATTCACCATTAATGTCCTTACTCTTCTAAGAAGAGAGATCTAACATTTTTTTAAAACTGTAGAAATAGTCTGAACATCTATCTCATTAAGGAAACCTCCTGGACATTTGCTGGTGAATTCCAAAGAAATTAGAGAAAGCAAACCAACAAAGCAGTTGGGAGGCCAGGCTAATTTTAAAAGCTCTGACTGCAGCAGGGAGAATCTTTTGAAGAAATTGTTATTTTAAACCTTCTTTATATTCATCATGCCATTGTACATTGTTCTTCTGTGTGAGGATACAAAAAGAAATGTCACAGTACAGTTAGTAGTCATTAAACTGTGGGGTTGTCATTTGTAGGGACAGGAGTTGGACTCGATGATCCTTGTAGGTCTCTTCCAACTCAGGACATTCTATAATTCTATGATTCACTGATATCTACAGCCCATATTAAGAAAATAAGGAGCACCAGAAGTCCCACTGAAGTTTACTGAAGTCTTCTTTTCCTTAATGAGGACTTTCAAGTAGTTTTCTTAATAGTTTCATACCTAATGTTATGAAAGAGATCTACCACAATTCTTATTTAATAATGACATGAAAAATTATTTCTCCCAGAAAGAAACATATATTAGACAGATCTGCTTTGTGAGGATTTTTTTTCCTTACTCTTGTTAGTGGTATCTGTGGGAGCAAGAATGAATATGGTCATGAACATGGTCTAGATCCTTCTGCTTTGGACCATCTGGGCTGGACTAGGTGTAATAAACATTTCAGGAAGAACCTGAGATAGGCAACATTTCTTCATATTTTTTTATTTCCTAAAGAGAAGCTGTTTGTCATACGTCTTTCACTTTTTGACGCAAAGGCTGAAGACACCATGAGTAAGTAAAAAATCTGATGTGCTAGATGAATGTCTGAGCCATTAGCAATTATTTTTTTCAACAAAACATGAGCACCTGCTGCTTTTACAATGATTCCTGGGAAGAGAAATATTTATTGCAGTTCAATTTAAAAAATATATTTTTATATTATGGATGCTGATGTGAAAAGGGAAGGTACAGAACCAAATATATTTAAAAATCTTTCCTTAATATGAGATGACTGATATACTGTAAATGAAAGTTAAGGGTTTTTTAGCATTCTTTTGTGAGCAACAGGTACCCCACACAAAGTATGAAGATAATTCTATGGTAGCTCCAGAGATCTGAAAGTTTTGCATTTATTTCAAAGCAGGGGCACTAGTTTGATTTTTAAAATAAATGAATTCTTAGGACCAGATATCTGCCTACTTTTAGCCTGCCTCCTAAGGAAGTGAGACTTGCCTAGAGTAGCTTAAACCTCTCTGTGTATGTGTGTATCTATCTCAACACTTTTTGTACCTGCTGGCCAATTTTAACAAAATTTGACAGCTGGGTAGCAGTCAATTCCCTTTGTTAGTGTCCTCACTGAGAAAGAGACTGAATCTTGAGATCAGTCTTTATTAGATACCAGAGAGGCCATGTCAGCATGCACAACTGTGATTCTCCACACTAGGTAAAATCTAGTGGCAGCTTTGACATAATAAAAGCATGAGAATACAAAGCTTGAGATGTGGACACTAACACTTATTAGCTCTGCTGCTTATGTTGCTTTGCATGTATAACACATTTATTATGGGTTTCCTCAATTTTGATGACTTTTTAATGTTTCAAAATATTTTTCAGAACTGTCTGTCTAAATACTAATAAGACTCAAGAGAACGAAGTACTTACTGAAGCTAATGGGAGATAAATGTTGTCTAGGCCTCTTGATGTAGAAATGTTTCTTCCTTTTTGTTAGTGGTTCCATAATATTGAAATTACTTTTACCTAGATGAGAGAAAATCTATCATGGCAGATCGTGTTTCTACATTCATGAACTGCATGTCAACAGCTCATAATTTTCTTAAATGTGTTCATTATTTTGAATCACACACCAGATCAATTTGCTGAGTAATACTTGCTGCTTTTGTTGGTCGAGCATAGTAAGTTGCAAAAGGTTTGTAAGAAAAATGGGAGCTGTGCTGGCTGAAGTTCAGTCTGTGATCTTAATACCACAACCACAAACACTGAAAGATTGTCTCCCTTGACTGGTCTTCCAGGCTAAGTTAAAATACAGTGTTTCCAGAAATATTCTCAATAGTCAGTTCATTTATTGGTGTATTAGGGAAACGTGATTGAAAAGGGTTGTGAACTCCATCTGGTTACTCCATAGTCTCATTGACTATATTGGACTTTATCTTGAGGCTTTCTTTTGCTCCAGCACTAGCTTTTAAAATTCCACCAACTCAGGTAGCTAACCATATGTGTTCTTAATGAGGCAGGGAGTTAATTACCCATTTAATTTAAAAAAAAAAAACCTTGCTTTCAGTGAAGAAGCTTCCTTGAAACAATCCTATCTCCTTGTATGTCCTGTAGATCTTTATCAGTGATGAATATTTGGTGCTGGACATTTCTGAGACTGACATGCAAAAATTTACAGGAATGTATTCATGCATTATCCTTCAGAGGTTTCAAAGACTTGCACTGAAAATTTTTGTGACCCCATAGCAACAGAGAAACTGTTTCCCGGAGAAACTGATTATCCGAAGAAAAATTGCAAAGTAGTCCAGTAAAGACCAAACATATTTTTCAGTAGACTTTAAGCTCCACTTAAAAGATCTTGAAAGCATTTTCTTCTAGTGACACCCTTTCTGTACTTCTTCATGGAAGGATTTTCTTTAAACATGAGAGCACCGAGTTTCCTGGAGTCTCCTGAGACAGATTTCAAATGTTTGAAGGAAGGGAAACAAAATTTGCGCATCCCAGTCTGGGTCAGTCACTTTTATATCTTCTATCACAGATGGAATGAAATAACTGCTTCCAGAAAATGAGCTATCTGATGTGTCTTAGATACTACTTTCAGATAACTGAATCACTTTTCAGAAGTGCCTCTTTCCCACCACTGACTATAAAAGGCATTTTAGGTAACTTGCGTGGTCTTTCAGGTCTGAATCCTGGGCAGCTGAAGTTTGGTAAAGTAAATGTTAGTAAATGTTATTGTTCACATCCAAGTATTTTCAAGATTTTATTTCTCTTCTGTCTCAGATTTCTAGTACTATCAAGGAAGAATTATTATTATTATTATTATTATTATTATTATTATTATTATTATTATTATTATTATTATTATATGTGCAGCCTTCAGAAAAATTGAATAGTGTTTCTAGTATTAGTCACAATCACTGTTAAGGGTCATATTGCAGGACTTAAGACAATAAGCCAGTAGCCAATGTTCTGCATAAATAATGAGCCAAATCAAAATCAGTCATGCATCTAATTGGGACATTTGTACTACACTGCTTGAGGCATAGAATACTTTTCTATGCTAGATATGTGCTTGGCAAAATTAATCACATAATCAACTCTCAGTCTCATCTCCATTTTCTGAAACTTTGTGGCACTAGATATGGTTAAGATAGTATTTCTGCTGACAGTGGTCTTTAACGGTTGATTAAAAAAAAAAAAAAAAGAGCTATGTCATTCAAAACTTATAATAAATAGCTGTAAAGAGGACTTTGAAAATATTTTTACTCTTTAAAAAGTGTCCAAACTTATGGAGAAAGAACCAGACTGCTGACAGAAGTTCTTCTTCTAGACCTTGATGGTGGACCATAGCCATGTTTTTGCACCTTTTTGTACCTCAGTCTCCTCCTATCTAAAAAAAAAAAAAGTAATGAGAAAGTATTCCTTTCTGTATTACTTTGAGATCTGCTGACAGAGCTATTTAATAAGACAAAGACTTTTTTTCAAAACCTCAGCTACACTGAGAACTTTAGAAAAGCCTAGAAATGGGGGTAAAATCCTGCTAGGATCAAGCTTTAGAGCTGGTTAGGGCAAAATAGTGTAAAAGGTACCAAAAATTACATTAGCGTGGTTTAGGAAGATTAAATAGTAATTTTCATCCTTAAACTAAGAATCCACTGTCAGGAAAGAAATTACTTCCATATCTCAAGCCTGAACTGGCCAAAGGCTCAGCTGAGCCCCCAGACAGATTCACCCAGCTCATCTATGGCCACCTGAATTATTCAGTGGCTCTTTTCCAGGATGCCTTCTTTCCTGCAGACCCCATTGACAGAAAGGAGATGTGGATCCATCATGTAACAGAACAACACCCTGAGACTTTTTGAACCCTATTGCAGCTCATGTGGCAAGGACATATTTGATGTCTTGCAGAGGACTCTGTCTTCAGAGAACAGCAGGACCTAGTCATCTGATGGGACATTCACAGGAAATATGTGATGGGCAAAAAAAAGCTTGTTGATAGTATGACAGGCACAAGGACAAACACATGAGAGGAGGAATCACAGTATGTATTCCTCAAGAGGTGCTGTGGCAAGGTCTATGGGTCTGTACAAGCTCTACTGTCCTAAACTAAAAACAACCAAATGGTAGTAGAGAAGACCCTTTTATACAGTCTTTATCATGGTATTCATATATACATTTATCCCAGAAACAGAAGGGAAGAAGAGATTACTTTTGTTTTTTCCTTCTTTGTCTAGAAAAGTATTTTGGGATTTCAAAACTCAGTAAAGAAGAAAAAATACTGAAGAGAACTGGTTTCTGAACATTATCATGCATTGGCTATGTCTAAGTTAGGTACTAGTTACTCCATTTTGTTTAGTCTGATAGTGATAGTACAGTAACAAACAGCTCTGAATAAATATCAGTTTGCTGTAGTGCTAATGAGAGCTCTTTGGGGAAGATTTTCAGCCAAGTATCTCTCAGTCCAAATGAAATGAAAAAGTATATAGTCTTTCAAAGTAGCAGTTTTGGTGCTTGATTATGTTGGAGAATTTAGCAGAACTCTCTCTAAATTAGACACATTTTTAACAAGACAAGAAGAGCACGAGAGCCAGCTAAATGTCCTTTCCTGGGATAAGTTTAGTGTGCTTACACTAGCCCTGTCTTTCAGGGAAGCTCTAATAATTCTCTGTGCATATGGTTTCAGCCCCAGAAGAGGTATAAACACACCTTAGTATGGGCCATCACTGAGATTTTTATGGTTAAGGTCAAGATGAATATAACAAGATGTAACCTAAACCTTCATTCATGTTGCTGTTGACTGAAAACCCTTCTGAGCTTTTAAAAAAGTTTGATTAACTTTCTCAAGTTTGCTATTTTTCATGCCTGTCTGCCTCCTTAGTAGAGCAGATAAATCTCTACAATGGAAAACTGACCTATTACAAGAGACTGTTCTTGCTGTGTTTCTGATTTGGCTGGCATGACTACAACTCAGTCATGTTTAAATGACGGTTTGTTAACTCATTTAAAGTAGTGTCTTAGGGAAACCAGGCTGTCCACAAAATTATCTTACATTATATGCAGCCACAGGCAATTAAACAGTTAAAACGGAAGCCAGCCTGGAGAGAAGAACCTTCAGAATATCCCCCCCAGCTCATTAGTTACTCAATAGTCTTGCCCCTGGGCCAGGGCAGATTGAGGACCATCTGATTTTGAAGTAATGCTTTGGTAAAACAACTGTTTTGGATACTTACCAGAATCAAAATTTTAGAACTCTCAAAAAAGATCTAGAACTAAACAATTTGAATAAATTTGGTGAATTCATTAGGGTCATACCTGTGATTAATTTGGCTCTTAGTTGGTAAACCCAAGCTGAAGAGAAAATCCTGTATAAAAGCAATTAATTAGGTGCTCAGGATTAACAGAAACAACTTGTCTGAAGGGTGGGAAATTGTCATATTAAAACATTTTGGTCTTCGTTACTAAAATTTAATCTGAACAACCAAAAAAAAGTCTCAGAAGATACTCAAGTCAGAAAAAAAATGAGAAGTCAATGTACCTCTTTGTTTAAACTCCAGTGGTCAGGCACAACTCTTCTCGGGTTTGGCTGTCACCTAACACAAATTTTATAGAAGTATATTTTCACTGACTCCATTGTTGCTCCAAGTTGCTCTTTGAAATGAGCAAGAGCAGAATTAAATGTTATTCCAAGTTCCATCAGTACTGTACACCTGTACTATTCACAAATACTAAAACATTCCAAACATCATGGTGTATACCAGTTTATTACCATTGCTGTAGAACATTTTTTTTCAAGAATATAACAGAGTTTTTCATTTTTCGGATGCTATCAGCACATTTATGTCATGAACAAGAAATTTTATATTGCTGTGTTAAATCTTCAAATGCTTCAGTTTGAATTTCATGTACACACTGGATCTGGTGCTGTTGCACTTAGTGAATATAGTTTTCTTCCTTTCTCACTGTCCAGCTGTAACTGTTAAATCCAGAAGTCTGTCTTCATAGTGCGATTTTTGTTCTAAGCTTTATCAATGATATGTTTTACCTCAGATGCTCATAGGAATTTCTAACATGTTCTGTAATAATATCTAAGTAAATCCAACACCATTGTTATGTTGGAGGATTAAAAAATAATAACTAATGGTGCCTGAAGCCTCTGTCCGTTCTGCTTCTTGCTACAGACCCCTGTATTTTCCCCTAAAGTTTACATACTGTTGGAGACAAGTAGTAAGCATGAGTAATAAACAAAATGAATGCAGAGTAGCAATGAAAGTATCTTGATTAGCATAATAAATATGCACAATTTAGCGGTATATTGATAATATCTCTGTGTTTTGGAAATCTCATGTGGAAAGCAGAATGATTTTGGGGGGATACATATTGTCAAGACATGTTTTCCCTGTGGCTTAGGGATGGAAAAGGGGAAAGTACAAAAATATTTGAATTAAAATTGTATTGAAGGATAGCAACAGCTGATGTTTTTTGGAAAGCCTGAAGAGGTCTGACACTCCCCACAAAAAGCCCTGAGATAAAAAAGTTAAAGGTAAGGTGAGGGAGATAAGCTTGGAGTGTCTAAACTGAAGGCAGTTTGTGAGTGATTATATGGGGAAATGTTCATTACCAGCATAGAAACTCAAAAGGAGGTGATAAAAGGCTCAAAGTGGCCATCCAGGACCCTGATCTTCCATGTCTGAAACAGAAACAGCAGTTTCCCAGATTAGAAAAGAGGTTGGTATCCTTTCAACATAATGTTATGTAAGGAGCGGGGATTAGGTGACAATTTTATCTCCATAAACAAATGGAAAGGCATTGGTCTGTATTGCCCAAGAAAGAGCAAGAATAATAACAATCTGGTAGTTTTCAATCTTCAATGTGTATTTAGAATGATGCTGGTTTCGGAATAAAAATGTTAACTGCATTACAGCCCTTGTGAGACATCTTAAGGATCACACATTTCTGACAAAATTATTTTTGAGTTTAGCTTTTAGATTTAGGATAACCTCTTGGTTTCAAGGATCTGGAAATTTCCCACATACTCTCTCTGGTCAACTCTATTACTTTGCAAATTCTTTCCTCACTGGATCATATATCTACGTGGCCTTTTGGCAACACAGTTTTGACATATGATGTCACACTTCGCATCTTAAAAGTGCTCACAGAAAGCTCATGCTCTTGTAATTTGATCTAATCTTTTGAATCCTTACTTTTTTATCACTGTCAGTCCAAGGAGAGAAGGATAGAGTAGGTAACAAAAACTAAAGGACACGTTAACATATTTTTAATAAGTTTTGTGTATGGGAAAAAAAAAAAAAAAAAGAAAAAAATTAAGAATCTGACAAAATTACTATATATTTTGTTCACAAAAACATTCTTACCTTTGATCATTAATGTGTAAGTGAAAAAACATGCTACACAGTTACACTTTTCTTCACTTCAGAGGTCAGAGAGGGTAGGAAAACCACTTTTTTTCGTTTAATTGCATATAAGCATGTCCCCAGCCACTGCTTATGCCAAATCTTACACAGAATGTTAAACTACTGCATGTGAAGTTAGCAGCAAATTAATATTTCATGAAAATCCTGCATTAACCCCTTGATCCTGACCTTCAAGCTTAATGGAGAACTGGAACAAAGATGTAGACCAAAGACTCCAGTGCTTAACAACAAAGAATGCTACTTCTAGAGCTCATGCCTTTCCTTTGTGTTCAAAGCATCCATGAAGTTTTGACCCAGCTCTAGATATTTCTTCTTGGCTCCAAAATTCTGACTGTCCCCACACAAATCCACTCAGGAGAGGAAAGTGGCTTTCATTTACCCATTTCATTTACCTATGTTACTTACATCTTAAAGAAGTATAGATTTCAGAAAGTACAAAACAATTTCCTGGCTTGCATATCTCTCTGCTAGACTTTGACTAGCAGTTGTACATATTCATAGGTCTAAAGATATGGACACACACCTTTTTTGGTCTTGGTCTGGTGTCCCAGGACATAATCTTTTCCTGTGACTCTACAACATTAAGCACTACTCATTGATATTCCCTATGTGAAGTAATTTTGCTGAATATGCTAATCTCACACTTAGAGTCATCCATCACATTTTGCTGTCTCTGACATGTACTTCAGTGACAGGGCATCTGCCCATCCACTGGCTGAGATGTCACGGTTGCAATTTAGGACAATCCTGTGAGTGCACAGGAGCTGTAGATAGGCTGTGGGTCAGGCAGAAGATGATGCAGGTAGCAACATTGCACCCGAAGAAGGGTGCAGATTGCCCAAGATCCAGCTTAGCACTAGGAAGAGCCTTTTAAAGAGATGGTGGATGTTTTTGATTCCCATTTCCCAAAACAAACCTAAAGGCCAGAGAAGGACAAAACCAACGTGTGCCAGTTCCAGTGCTTGCCCAGGGTTCCTTGAAGAAGGTATTTACCACAGTACTCCTCAAAAACTTTTATTGTTCCAATGGAACTCTTCTTCTTAGTGCTATTTTAAATGTTGACTGATCCCTGGTTCTTTAGAAAAGGTAAAAAGAAGGTGGCATAGTAACTCCCACATTTTTCCCAGCACTTGGAATTCATAAAGATACTGTTCCCAGTGGAGAAAAGGTTGATCAGACCATTTGTCTTTTCCATATGCCTATTGTTGTTAGGACCCTCTTTTGTATCAAAACTGTCACATATACACAGAATTGATAAATATACTGGAAGTCTACCACTAAAAGAGCTTAAACAGCTGAGCTTTCAAAATAAATAAATAAATCAATCGCTAGCCCCGATGTGGGTACAGAAGTCTTCTGGAGTGGAAGGAAATAAGGATTGATGCTGTGTTGTCTGCTTCAGTCTGTCAGGAGCCAGTAATCCCAAGAATCACAACTTTCCCCTTCACTATCACAGGCATTATTTCTGAAACTTCATTATAGCAAATTTAAACATTAACTGTGTCTCTGCTAAACCTTATAGTATTCTCATAAAGTCCAAGTGCCTGGTCATGGCTGGTACAGACACTGCAACATGAAGGACTCGGGTGTTTAGCACTGCTAGAGGGTACCGAGATGCAGAACCAAGGGAACTGAGAAAGGTTCTCTGCCTTGATGCAGAAATCTTTCCAGCTTATATTTTAGTTGTAAAGATGCCCTTTCACAAATCTTCCTTTGAAGAATTCAAACCATTCTATTGCTAATATAAATGACAAAACAGAAACGGGACTTGCTTATACTTTCAATTTCCACAGTAGTGCATCTTTCAATTAAAAGTAAAATTATTACATTCTTTAGTTTGTGCAATTTTTTGATAGAATAGTACATTTATATGTTAATTTTGCCAAGATCAACTTTATTTATCTACAGGAAGCTATTCCAAGATTGTTGTACATTTTCTTCACTTCTGAAATGTTATCACATTTAATTGCCTGATCTTATTTGGGTTGCAATCATAGTCATTAATTAGCAGGAAGGTGAGGGACAGCATCATATCTAACTATCTGTTATGGCTGCTTTAATGAGGAAAATACCTGCCATCATTTTAAAGGCATCCTGTATACTTCACAAATACAGCTTGCTGTAACGTTCTCATTTAGACTGTGAACATCAAAGGAAATTGATGTCAGGTGTGAACAGAAGCTGTTGAATATATCTGTTGAGGAAGCTGAGTGGTATGTCTGGATGGGAGAGATGAAGGGCAGCTTAAAACATTAACAAAACTACAGGTAATTAGTGTAAACTTTCAAGGGTAAGGTATGCTTGAGGAATAAAAATGTTGTTTATAGCTATTCCCTGTAGTGCCACTATCGCTAAGGGTCTGTCAATGTTTTCATTTATAAAGCTCTATTTTTATAGGATTGTGCACTAGTAATAAAAAATGTGCTTGGGGCTAGAAGTTGACAATTTAAAGAAAAATGAATTGGTTTTGTTGTTTTGGTGTGTTGTTGTTTTTTTGTGTTTTGTTTTAAATTATATGAGTATATGAATAATAGAAGTTTATCTGTTTTAAATGGTTGTTTTCCTTTGTAGAATTCAGCCATTGGTTTAAAATCAAATTAATGACATTTGGCAAAAAAATTAGTTCTTAGTAAAGACTAATCACTGTTGGAAGTCTTGGGGAAAAATTAAATTAAAAGAAGATTATTTAATGTTTCACAGGCAAAATTATACCTTTCAAAGGGCATCATAAAGAATTCAATGCATCTGTAGAATACATTGAATTAATATTTTCATTCAAAGGAAAGTGTTACAGTACATTACCTGAAAAACAAGCTTTAAGAAGTGCTGAAGTATAAACAAGTGTGGTCAGTTATAAAGATGTTCTAAGTTTACTGTGCACTATCAGGCTTGCTGACTGACTGCTAATGATGTTATCATATCTTGTGTCAAAAAGTCTCCATAAATAGAATATAGTAGGAAGCTTCTTGGGCTACTGATATTCTCAGGCTCCTACATTTTTCCCAGGAAAAAAAAGTGCCTTTTGACTCTTACTATGCAATTATTGCTGAATACTGTTTTACTGTACTTCCATATTGGACTCTCTTTACTGTAAGGAACACTTTTTTTCCTCATCACATTACAACAATCAGAGTAATGAAATAATGGTTGCATGTTTGTGGAAGGGATCCTTTTAAATGGAAGTTTAAGGGCCAAACATGCCAGGGGCCACACAAGTGCAAATCTAGAATAGCACTTAATGTTCATACAAGTTTTTTTATCTTCCAAGATCTCTGATTGCTTTAGGAGAGAAGACAAGTATTGTTACCATATTATACAGATGAGAGAACTGAAGGCAAGTAAACAGAGGCTCAAATACCTCTCAGCAAAGTGATGTTAGTCAGGGACTGGAAGTTAAGTCTCTTGAACACCATCCTAGTGCTTTACCCACTGTATGACTATGTCTTTGCTATCTGTTGGAGTCTTGGAAAATACTGGCCCAAAATCTATCTCAGGAATTGGTGTACACTCCCTTTAAGTTTAAAATATTTCTATCATTTCTCTAAAACAAAACCAGGGTAAAAATATGTCTCTTTTTCTTTAATGGTGGAATCCATTGTTTAATTTATCCATATACATGTGTATATATATATATATATATATATATATATATATATGGTGACTTTCTTACTCCTTAAAATCATAGCTTCAAGCTCACAGTTCATCAGTACTATAGAAGAAATAACACTGTAGTCACAAAGAGCTGCTGCAGCAGCTTCTGAGATGAGTTTTTAACATTAAAACGTGTATCCACTTTGAACTATACCCTTCTTAACTGTAGGATTGGAGTTTAACTTTTGTGATGATTACTATAGTTGCCATTTTGGTGGGAACACATTAGTACCTTCCAGATACTCAACCATTTCCTGGACCTGCAACCGCAAATCCAAGTACGTATGCCCATAAAGTAGGATCATGGTCATCTAACCCAATCACCTGCATAGCATAGTTTAGAAAATATCCCAAACTTGATTCCTTGTCTTTAGAAACAGAGCATTTAGGAACATCCAAACACAAGTCACCGTTTTGTCTGTGTAATTTCATGACTTTTCAGGAGAGACTGAAATTGTCCTTGTCACATTACCCCTCATGAGCCCTGACAAGACCAAAGTCAGTGTAAAAAAAAATCCCTTCATCTAACTAGAGGTGCCTCTGTCAGGAAACTGAGTAGGAATTACGTATACGGATACTGATACTTATTTTATAATTAAAACCAGTCTGTGAATCCAGACTTCCTGATCTTCAGCATGCTCATATACATACATATATATATATATACACACACACATATATATGTATATATATACATATATATATATATATGTATATATATATATAAGGTTTCCTTTTTTCCTCTCTCTTAAGCTCATCACCCACTGCCCTTATATGAAAGGGCTGAATTCTGCCCTTAGATCTCTGACTTCAGTTGAATTTTAGTTTAAAAGGCTGCAGGAAAATTTGGCACAAAATATCCCATATATTCACACTTTCTTTTTATGAACATGAAGCTATGTTTGGGTGCAATAAACACCTGTCATCTTAAATAGTAAAGAATGTACTGCATTCTGCTTGTGTGGGGTTGTGGTTTTTTTGTTGTTGTTCTTTATTGGGCTTTTTTTAGGATAAAAGTGCTTTAATTTCTAGCTAAATACAAAGCCACAGTGAAGGAACTAACATTTCAGAAAAGATGTTATAAGGAGGACTGCAAGTAAATCCAAATAAATAAAGTACAAAATATCCTATTTTATGCAAAAAAGACACAATACTGCTACTGTATTTCAGATGACCTTGAAACAGATATGACATGGCCATTTTGTTTAATAATGATATGCCTAATATTAATATGGAGATGACAAAAACTATTTTAGACAGCTACCAATGACTGACAGGTAGTGATATCCTATGAAAAGCTTGGCAGAACTCTTTTACCATTTCAACAACTGTCTTTTTTCTCTCAGAAGTTAAACAATAGATGAGACCTCCTAATGGCTTTCCATGTGTTCATCACAGCTACCTGTGTGAATTTGCAGTAATTAAGCAATCTGAAACACTGACTGACCCAGAGAGAAAGCTATTCCATACCGGTGGTGTCCTTGAAATGTCTTCATCATCAAGCGGTCTCTTCTCTTCATCTCAGTGAAAGCTAATGTCAGCACTACTGTGTAGCAACCCTTCCTCTAAATAGCTATTGAAATCTTATGAGGATGTGGTTTTTTTTTTTTTTTATATTAAGTAAAAAAGGGGAAAAATAAGAAAAACAAAAAAGATAAAAATCCCACCAGCAAAGCAATGTGGGCAGAGAAATGGCCCTGTGAAAATTTTTCAGCTATCAGGAGGGAGGGAAAGGGGGCTTAGTAGGGATAACAACAGTCTTTTTTTTTTTTTTAAGGTCAAAAATATAATTAGCATTTGAAAGCATGTGAAGATGCACTACCTCAGGGACCACAATGGCCAAATTTGTGCCATTTAATGTCAACAGCCATTGGAGTTGTGATAAAATTAATAGAGCCATGTGTGATTGATAACATACCTCATCTGCCATTTCAGTACAAAAATCCCACAGGTTTAGCAGCAAGGAACAACGTTTAGATCACTGTTAAAAGGAAGCTGTTTGAAAGGTGTACTTATGGGCTTTAATTAGCTTCTGAAATCCGTGACAACCTTCCCCACTACCATTACCAAAAAGTAAAAATGTATTGTTTAATTTTTAACCGTGTGAGGTGAGTTTAGTGTATCTCTTCAGTAGCAGAATATGCTTTGTGGACACTGAAGGACAAGAGTGATGAGAAAGGCAGACTTTCTACCGTGATTTTTGAAGTGGAAAAAGAGTGGTTTATGTGAGGGGAAGAAAGGGGGTAGATCACTGACAGTGAGAGGAGTTAAGCAATGACTTAAAGACTAAAAGGAAGCTAGGCATGCTGTAAATACCATGCACTTTAATTAGGAATCAGTTTATTTTTAACTCACTGATAGACTGCACCCGTTTTTCTACCTTGTTCTGAAAAAGTGCTTAAATGATTTGGCCAATATGACTTTCAGAATCAGACTGATTAGTTAATTTATGAATCAGAAATGAAAATTTTGCTTAAGGACACCAAGTCACAAGCCTTGTGACACCATATGTGTGATTCTGTTGAACTGAAAAGGCAGCTTGGTCATGAGTGTAAAGTATAGCTTACAAATCTATTTCACAGTCTTGGAACACCAGCTTTTTTATATTTTGAGAAGTGGGTTTTTCACTTGATTTTGAACTATATAATGATACAACTTTTAGAGTTTTCCTGTGCCATCAATCCTCCATTTATTTCTATATAAACTATAAATTCTGCAAATCAGTGCGATAAGTTAACAATTCATCCCATTCTTTGGTGGATAATATGCGGCATATACATTTCTAGTGACAGTGGTTTTTTATCCTACTAGAAACTCTCAATGACCAACTGAAAAACAATGTATATATACATAGCTGAATACGTCATGGGACAGTGACAGTGTTTTCATAAATCTATACATATTTTCACTATTATTTTGTGTCATTGATGTTATAATCTCAGTGAAAAGCTGTCCAGTGTTTAGAATTGTGTAAGATGTAACACAACACCCCGATATCTTGTCTCAGTCTGGAGGAGCACCAGACTGCAATTCATCACCACCCAATTACTGCAGCACTGATTTAGCAAAGACTTCCAGTATAGATCCTAACATAGCCCTCGAGAGTTTCCACAAAACAAGTTTATCTGTTCTGTCAAGAACAGAGCTAGCCAGGGGAAATCACTGGGGCAAAAGGTGAACTGGTTAACCAAAAATTGAATATTTGATGAAAAATTTAATTAAAACTTAAATGTGAACAAAAAGATCATAAAGCTGTGACTGTAGCAGTCACCTAATGCATTAAACAAAGTGCTGAATCACTATGAATTGCCCCAGTGAGGGTAACCAACCACCAGCTTCAGTGGGGAACATACATGTCAGAGGAAAGGAGCCACAGTTATACTGTCCCCAGATGTCATTTCTCTGCCACTGCCCTCTAAAAAAATGTGCAGAACCAATTGAAAAGTTCTTGAAACCAAATTATTCACTTTGAAATCAATAGTTCAATGTAGGAGGTCACTAGGCCAGAGTTTCTGTTGGTAAATCTCTATCACTTGAGCATTTGGTAGTAGCACACAGTACCTGACATCTTGCTCCCTGATACATTGCACAAGCAGTACAGGCATAGGAGAAACAGGTATAGATGCATAGTTACTAATAAAGGCAACAGAAAGTGAGACATTATTTACTTCACCTGATATACATGTAATTTAGCTGCAAAGTATCTTATCATTAAATGTAACACTTTTAATAAATAAATCCATCCAATTTTAAGTGATAGGGAAAAGCTTCCTGAAAAGTCTAATGCTGTGATAAGTTAATGGGACTATTCATATCCCAGCTGACAAATGCACAGCAATTCTTGTCAAGATACTGGCACTCAGAAAAGTTGATAGACAGAATTATATTTCAAATACCACTTACATCTGCAGGGTAACTAGTGGCAAAAAGGACTGGCCTTAGAAATTAACAATGACAGCATCATAAAAAATACATGTAATACCAAAACAACAGAGGAAAATACTTATTGATCATTATTGTACGTACTTCAGTGGACTGCCAAACGCAGTAAAATGTATTAATTTCATTTTTATAAAATAGTGAGTCTGTAAAATATGATGTGTTAAGGCCACAGAGATTAGAACTGTATACGTATCTATTATAGTAACACTCATAGCTATGACAAGGAGCCCAAATACGTAGTTTGTATTACTGTTATAGGTAAAGCAGATGCGAAAGTCTATAACTGAAATTGTCTCAAATTTTCCAGAGAACTTCATTTTAAGCTGGTATGACTATGCCATTGACTTGTCTTGGCATAAATCATTTGGGCTGAAAAAACCCTGCAAAGGCAGATGTCTTACTTCACCCTACAATATTTTTCACCTTTCAGCTATAACGATTTGGAGAGCAGATTATTTACAATATTTTTGTTAAGAAACTCTAGTACTTTCAAGCTTTCAGAGAGGTGCTTGAAATTCAGCTCGGAGGAAAAGGGATAAAGGGAGAAGGGTCAGATTTGTGCTGGCTTGTTAGTTTATGACGTAGTTTTCTGAGGACTGTGTTCATACTGAGAGGCCTTTATTCCCTGACAGTTCTTCACTGCTGAGGGTCTGTGCTTGCACCTTCCAAACAAGCAGGTATGAATGCCCCAATATAAGCCTGCAGCTTGGGGTGAGATTTCCCCATCAAATTTCTTTCCAAGCAAAATAATATCTGCTGCAGCAGTGAGCACTGGAACGGATAGCAGGACTTTACTTTCATTGTTAGCAGCCGCATTTGCTTGCAATATTGAACGATGAACAAGAAGCAGGTCAGTGCAAAAGCAGTGAGAGAACTACAGCAGATGTTGACTGCACCATACTGAAAGAGTCTAACTGGCCAAAATAAGGTTATCTTACTGAAATGACTAGATTAATTCTGGAAATATTGAATGATTAAATTCTTGACTTGAAGCAGGTATAGTTTTTTAAAAAGGCATGGTTCATTTTATACATTATATCACAGTAGTCTGGGAGATTTCTTTTGAAAAAATTCCTTAACAGAACATGAAGTTTTATGAAAATGAACATTTTCAAAGAAAGTGTAGATTTTGTTGAAATTTTTGTTTAGCTATAAAGGATGGATTTTTGCTTTATTATTTCAAATTTGTTTCAAGATATAACTCATCAAAATGAGGCTCTTGTGGATGTGGAATGACACACACTCCCTTTTGTTCTCCTCCAGACTGTGGTTCTGCTGGCACTTTTCATTTCAAGAACCATCATCCTGTTGTCATCTAGTGGAAATCTCACACACCATTAACTACCACCAGCACAGAAAATATTTGGGGTACTCATTTTAGAATGACTAGTGAACTGAAACAGGAATAATTATTATTATATAGGCCCACTAAGTTATTGCCTGAGCTGTTTATTTCTGAATATGTTAAATTCACCTCTGATATTTTTTATAGTAAGCATCAGTGCATTTCAAGCTCTGTAAAAGAATATATGTATTATTTTCATTTAAAATTAATTAAAAACAAAACAAACCACAAGCAAACAAACAAACAAAACAGTACCGATTCTGCTCAGTAATTAGATACGTTGTTGTTTAGTGTAAACACATCTGCTGGCCACAAGAAATAGTACAGTGAAGGACTGAAGGACCGAACAAGAAGAAATTAAATTTGGTATTAAAAAAATACCTGTAAAATGTCAGTATTTGCACCAAATTATATATGTTCATCGCTACAATAAAACTAAGTGTACATTTGTTTCATTAACATCATAAATTCAAAACAGCAATGGATACTTTCCTTGGTTTTCTTCATGGAGGCAACATGCCCATTTAGTGTATATCACAATTTTTCAGCCTTCAGTAACCTCACTTCTCCAACGAGCTCAAGCAATGAACCTATGACCTCTCAAAAGAAAGCAAATATATCATTCCAAGTTATTTTTGTTTCTGTGCCTTCCAGGCTACCTTGTTATCTCATTTTATGGTCCTGAAGTTGGGCACAAGTGTCTAGGAAGAGGATTCACTGGAGATATGCACTATGCAATGTTTACGATCTGTAACATTCTTGATTTTACTTTCTCATGTACTGCATCAAGCAACACTTCAGCAATATTTTTTGTTTATTGCTATGATTTTCAATATCCAAAATGTTAGCTTTAGCAAAGTTAAAACTACAGTTTGGATATGCTACCACCAGACCAAGATCATTAAATGTACTCGGAAACTAGCCCTCATCTGATTTTACTGTCACTCATGAATCAAAAGAAACTGACTGGATTTTCTGATTGTGGACTTTTCACTGAAGATTGCTTTCAATTTGATTTCTTATTTATAATGCTTTCTATGCTTTTGCTATCTGTTTCAAACTGGAGGTAAACTTGACCTTATATGCTTGGATCAGGTAGAACACATGACTTTTCTTCTCCATCCCTTATTTTTTGAATGTGTCACAGCTCAATGGGTGTCAGATTTAGATGTTTTCTGAGTTATATTTCTGTAAAGTCTTTTCGTTCAAAAGGAGAAAATAGTGCATATTTAAAGAAGAGAAGAAGTCATAACACTCTAGTTTGAACATAAGCCTCTGTTAATTCTGCTGGGAACTGATTTTTTTTTCTTTTTTTGTACTTGTTCTATGTATATTCTGCATTTCCTAGAACTGTGTGTGATTATTTTTCAATATTAAGTTTTTATTGAGCCATCTTACTCTTAGAGTGTTATTCAGAAGAGCTGCTTAAATATCTGCTTACTTGTGTGCAAACAGGTATTTCCTCCAAATGCAAGGGGAAAATTCATATGCCTAACAGGAGGTGGGTGCTAAGGTTAATAGTTGTAGTAAGGACCATATTAAAAAAAAAAAAAAAAAAAAAAAAAAAAAGAAAAAGTAAAATGGAGAAATGCACTGATTCCTGAATTTTTTGAAGTGATTTCATGGGAAACACGTTAAAATTCAGCCTTCAACATCTCTTGTTATCTTTTAGAATCAGATCCTGTCCACAGCTTGGAAAGGATCAGTGCAGCTACCAACGGAGCAGTCATTAATGTGTTCTGTTTGGGGTGCAAGGCAATATCAAAGTATCTCCACTAAGTGACATCAGCCAGAACTGGCAAGCAGTCATAAAGGTAGAAGTCATTTTTACCGTTAGCTGACAAGTATTAATATATTCAGATGCAATGTGTGTTGAGATTTTGTCTGGCGAAAGAGGCTGAAAGACGAATGTTCAAAATGAAGATTCAGGAACTTTTTTCAGTTGATTTTTTTTTTTTTTTCCTCTTCTTTCTCTCTGGTAACCAAGTTTGGAAATCTGAATTCCTAAATCCTTTACATACTCTCAACAAAGGGAATCAAGTTCAGCCCTGTGAGCTGTGTTAGCTTAGTGCTGATTGTCAAAGTCAAATTGGTATTGGTAATGTCACTCTTTAAGTACTTTACTCATTAACTGTTTTTCCTTACTTCATCATCGCGTTGGGGTTGTAACTCGTGCTAACAAATAACAGTAGTGGGATGGATGGATGGATGCATGCGTGCATGGATGGATGGATGGAGGAAGGAAGGAAGGAAGAATGGATGCTGGAATTAGTATCAATGACAATGAATGAATATGGAAAAATGCACTTGGGTGTGTAACTTGGGAACAGCATAAGTTCAATATTCAGATATATAACTAAGTCTCCATCAGTTTTGCACTTAATTTTTTATTAGCAAGTTTTGTTACATCATCAATGAAAGTCATGGCTCCAGATAAGGCTTGGCACCTACGTGGCAATAAATATAAATGGTTAATGCATCTCTCCTCCCAAAACAAGCCTCTGTCCTCATCAAAAATAGCACATCACTTCTCAGTGAAAGAATGTTTAAAGGAGAAAGTCCTGTCCTCATATTTTTATACTATGGAAAATAATTAATTCATCTGTCTTTTTTGTCTCATTCATCTTTACCTGTGTGCATTTTCCCCTCTCTTCACACAATGTCATCCTTCTGCTCAGCTAATGACAATAGTTTCAGTATTCTAAAACCTACTTTTGAATTAATCATCTTTATTTTAAACATAGAGAATATGTAAAGTAGATACACAGAAATGAAGAAAAGGAATGCGTAAAAGGCACAGGAGACTTTATATACAAAAATATTTTGGATTCAGAATCCTAATATATTTTGCCATTGGAGATTCCAGGGCAATTGCAATTTAAATGATGCTGTGTGGAATGCTATGGATTGTAGAGTCTTTAAGTAGTCATTGTGCAAATATTATTGTGGTTCCTACTTATGTCATCAGGTTTAGGGAAAGGACAACCTGACACACATTCCATTTTTTCTTATCCAGCAGGTATGTATTTATTGGCTGGGCTTGTTGCTGCTTCTGCAAGCCTTGAAACAATTTGCAAATGCACATTTCAACATGCCTCTGTTGAATTCAAATATTTGAATACCGAATAGCTAAGATGATAGAAAGTAATTCCATTAAGATCCCTGATAAGAAAAAGGGTTTCAAAGAGATGATTTTGAAGCTGTAAGTATCCTGAAAGTGCATCAGGCTTTACATTACATAGCCATCATATATTTGTCAAAGCTTGGTGTGGAGTAAAAAGACTGTCATTACCTACTCATCTCTTAACAGCTAATCTGCCCAGAAAAAGTTGGATGATGCTTCTGGTACTGTATTCAGATATTTTTCCTGTTAATTTCTTACCTGTGAAGAATAAATGCACAACAAGTCACTCTTTGAGTATATATATATATATATATATAGGCAGATATTGGAAAATAAACCATTAACCTGTTAATACTTTGGCAGCCTTCCCTGTTGGTAAGTAAATAGTTCAAAAAACATCATTTATCATCTGATGAATTTCGTTACACTTTTTCCAGATCACAAATAGTTCATGAACAAATTGTGAAATCACATTTATTCATTGTTTAAAATCATTCTCGTATTTCTGCAGTAAAGCATGATAACTTGAAATTTCTGTAGTTTTTTATATGCAGCAATGGGTATGCTGGTAAGTAGTGTAGCATGGGCATTCAGTCATCAGAAGCAGTGTTTCATACTTCACATTCCAACAACAAGAAATACACAAACCCAAAATCCCTCCTAGCAGTGGTTTGAGTTGTGTAATTTCAAGATCACTTTAGACAAATATGTCATTTAATTTTATAATTTGATTTTTTTCCTGTTTCTGTGTTAGTGAAACTAGCCTTTTTCCAAGGACAGTTCGAGATCTTAAAGTTGGTGAAATTCATCAAATAAAAAGATTACATTAAGACCTATACAATAACCCTGTTAATATCAACAAGCAGATTCCTGATCTTTCAGTGACAACTGGATCAGAGCCAAGAATTCTTACACAAAGTAGTGCAACTAGAATTAATATGCATTAATTTATAAGCTAACAAGAAAGAAATAGTATTAAAATAAATTTTTTCACTATTTACCTGCTATCTAATCTTTCTGATATTTTAGTTAACATTAACAGAAATATCTGTCTGAGAGTATAGTTGAAGTTGGAAAAATGAAAAAAAACACTTTCTTTCTTGTTTATGTTTTCAAAAGCTTTATTACTGTTTATAGAAACACATCAGATTCTGAGCCAACATCTAACAATTCAAAACAGTGTCATAAAATGCATACGGAAAGATGCATATGCACATATATGCACACATATGCTCACATATGCAACCCTACAGAGTAAACAGGAAATATAAGTAGTCATGAAGTCCACAAGTTCACTTACTTTCACTGTTTATGTATTTTTGAGCTTTTCTGTAATCCTGAGAATTAGCCTCCTAGTCTCGATTTTAGAAATGTCAAAATGAATCATGGTAGGAAACACTGTAGAATATCTACAACAGGTACGTGGGGGAGGAATATTAAAAAGCAACAACCTCTCCCACCTCATTCCCTGATTACTTGAAAAAATTTGAGCAAAAAACAAAATGCAACTTGATAATTACAGATGAAATGCAAAGAACAAAAGAAATAAAATTGTGGTAGGATGTGGAATTGAGAGAAACAAATGCTGTTAATCTTTTATATTTTTTTTAATAGAGCAGAAGAAAGAAACCTTGCCAAGGTTGAAATAAAATATTAATATACTAAATGCTTATAATTTTTTTCTGCTGGTCATGTTTAGCTCGGCAGAAAATTTAAAAATTCTGTTGGCATGTTTGTTGGGAATAAAAAAGCCTGTAGGTCAAGTCTTTCTGAGAGAATGCCAAATGTCTTTGTGTCCAGTTATTTATGGTTTCAGATAATTGTACAGAAAATATCAAATTTGCATAGTGTGATTATTGCTGATTATTTATCTAGCAGTCAAAATGTTTCAGTGGTTCCTAGGATGACAGATTGACAAGTACTTAAAACTCATTCATTTTATGAAATTTGCATGTAATTAGGCAATAATGAAGGGGATGTTTGTGGACAGCGGATTATACTACAATATGCTGGAAGCGATTCAAATGCTTGACAAAGTGTTAACATTATCTTCAGTTTCAACTAAGTCTTGAATGTTTGGCTCAAAAAATCAGTGGAAAAATGAAATGGGTTATGGAAAGTTACTAAATGTATTGCTAGAATGAAGTATATATTTTTTTTACTCCTCTCTTTGTCTATTCCTACTTATTTATATACTGCTGATGAATTGTACTTTAGATATTTAACTCATATCACATTCGGTGCAGCTCATCTGTAATAGTTTTGCTGCCACTGCTGTGGTCATTATCACAGTGAAATCCTATGAAGAATGGCTTGCTTTGGTTTCTTGGCATCTGTGTGGGATCTGAATTTTAAAGCTCCTGCTTTGAGATTCATACAAAAGAATGTGATTTTGAAGAACTGATTTATCACACAAGATATAATTTGTTTCTTAACCAGTTGTTTCCGCATAAATAGAGTATTTGACTTTATGGTACACACTTCAAGAGGATGTAACCTTCACCAGTACTTTGTGGTGGTTGACAGCTGCAAATGATTCCTATTTGTGCAAAGGTATCAAATTAGTTCAAAGGTACTAGCAGTCACATTTTATTTAATATAATGTTGATTCTTGTTTCAATGGCTTGAGCATGTATATCCCTGGGTTTAGAGGATTTCCTGTATATGCATCAAATGTACTTCTACATTTGACTCCATAGTCAGTACTCACCTTTGTAATACACGCTACTGTGAAGAGACCTGCGTAATGAAATGTACTTTATAATCAGCTGTTTTCAAATATTTCTCTCTCATTTTTGGAGTATATTCTCTAACATAATTTAACATGCTTCCAAAGTAATGGTAAGGGTGCCATACAACTTTTGTAGAAGGAAGTAAATGTCTACATATAGGATCTACAAAGTAAGCATACTGATCAGGGAGTTGCCTGGGCCAGTCAGTAGGAGAGGTACACATTTAAAAGTCTGCCCATGCTGTTTTGGGGAATATAAAATCAATGTGTCTGTTACAGGGCAATGCACACGGCTAATAAAGTAGCGTAATCTGGAACTTTGTCCACAGATAGTGCTTTTTTCACCAAATGGTTTGATGATGGTGCCACCCCTGTTCCTTTTTGCTCACAGTAATGGTTTAAGTTCCCACTCAGGAGTCTGAGCATGTCAGATGAGTGTTCATGGATTTGCTCTCCCAGTCTCTCCTACCCAAGTTTCATGGAATAATCAAATTCTAGAAAAAGAAGGATCTAAACTCTCTCATCTGCTGATTAAGTCAGTCTCATGAGGGGAAGAAATGCATTCAGTCCCCACCTGCATGAATACTCCAGGTACTGTGCTGTAGCATCACTCTCTTTCTGTTTGGTCCAGGGAATACTTAAATATCCTTAAAACAGCAGGAACAGAAGAGACTGAAACAATATTAGCTACTGCGTGACTTTTCATAAGTTCCTAATGAGGGGACCCCCTTGATAAGCACAAGGTCAGAAGAACTGAACTCATTGAAAAAGAATTGAATAAGCATTGAGTGGTCCCACTGAACATCCTTGCCCCTGATCTGCAGAGGCATATATCTCCTCTGATTTCTGTCACTGGTTCTCTGTAGGCTCTTTTCCAACATGCCTGTTTTGACAAGACTAAACATCACATTTGAGGTAGGCATGAACACCTCAAGCCTAATCAAAGTCTAGAATAAAGTACCTCCCTGGGTTTCCAGTGCTGTTAAGACAGAGGCAATTCAGTCATTAGCATGCTCCAGAACTGACCTAGTGAAATCATTGAAACCTGTAGATTTCAGGCACCTTAAAAACCAGGGAGCTATACCTATATGAATGCCTAAGGTTACCTTAAAACAGGGGTGTCAAATTTATTTTCACATTTTAAATGTGACTACTCCTACATTTACACAATTCTAAAATTACATTTGGCCCTTTGAAGGCAACTGCAAGGCTGATGTGGCCCCTGGTGTAAATTAGTTTGACACCCCTGCTTTAAAGCATCTAAGTCCTGTCTAAAATCTTTTGTGGATTTAACATCTAACATTTGTTAGGTTTGTCCCACAGAGTCTCTTCATGATTTCTGATAACCTCTGGATGGGTCACTTCCAGACTGTTCAGCCCTGCCCCTCTGAGCAGTGGTAGCTGTCATCAGTGGGCTGAACTTTATCTCCAGAGACCATGTGACACCACATCCTGAGAAGTTTGCTTGCATGATGGTGGCAGCTGACAGATAGTCAGACTCCACTATATTGGTGCACATCCATCTAATCAATGGAATGTGTAACTCATGATAAACAATCCACACCATCCTGGAGAAGATAGAATGAATACTGTATGACATCATATTAACTGAAAGTCACCTGTGTTATGTGAGATTAAAAACCAACCCATCTTCCCCAGCATGTGTACCTGCAGGGTTTGTGCACGCCTTTCATCTCCAACACAACTATGTGCTCTTTTCTGTCACTGATCCCCAGGTGTATTCCCATAGCAGAATTCTTATGAAGAACTTTATTCTGCACATATCTAATACAAGATCTTTCACCCTTCTTGCCAAAGCAAATGGCTTAAACATTTGTTCAGAAGCAGGAAAAAATCTCTGTACTTACTTATGACTACATATTGAGTACTATCAAAAATTTTGGGAGCCTTTTTCAGAAAGTATTTCACATTAAGGAGGCAGAAATGTCAGGAGAAGGAAGGGGAGAACATTCAAGCCCAATGCACCTTTCTCAATGAGTTTTGTGCATAGTATTCTCAAAAGCTTTATGTAACCTGAATTAATTACTAAATCTACCCTCTTCATTATCTAATTAACTCATTCCACTGATTTTTTTTTCACTGTCTTTAAAAAAGCTGCTCAATTACTAACATTTCAGCATCTGCTTCTGTATTCCCATACAAGGCAGAAGGATCTGATAGTTCTTTTAACTCATTCAGACATGTGAAATTTCAAAACCTTCACATTCCCCCCCAGCATATAGTTAGCTGCCCATCTGGTTGACTTTTTGATGGAAGGGTTTTCTTGTGTCAGAAAAGCCATATGAGAAAAAGGAGAGGAGTAGGTAGAGCACAATGGGATCATAAGCCATATTCATAGGCACAAGGAAAACAAGGTCACACTTTATGGTTTCAGACAGGCAGACAGAGGAAAAAGAAGAAAAGACAGTGGTTGTAAGTATACAAGGTGGCAGTTGGAAAGGTTAGGGTAGAAGACCTAAGACTCTGTGACAGAGAAAAGAATGAAAAGTTCATTCTTTCATTCATTCATAGCAGAAGATGACAGTACGAGAAAAAAATAAAAGTCTTTGTGGTTCCTGGGGGCTTCCCTAGTCTTAGGATTTTTTTTCTTTGAAAACTAAACTGCATCCAAATTGTTGCTTGGCACCTCTTTTTAAAGGTCTTTTATGCATACACAGTGGTGTCAGAGCTGTGAAAGGATTACCTATCTTTGAACTATTGAGTTCAATAATAAAGAATACTGGATTATTCCTTGTATCGTATTCATTTCTTCTCCACTGATCTATGTGTTACTTATCGTTTTGATTTCTAAAATAAAAAGGGACTTTAAAATAATTTAAAGGGTCCTGACTAGAAATACAGCTTCGAGTTAAAGTTTCTCCTTTGTGAGCTGTCAGTTTTAACTGAGCTACAGCTGGTGTTTACTGTTTTGGAGATATTTGATGGGCAGTGGTACTGATTAGTTAGCTGTCTTCACACTGGATTATTTTTTATTTTTAAAAGGAATAGACAGAATGTGCATGGGACTTTACTTGCTCACAGATTATACATACTTTATGCTCTAGCACTGCCCAAAGTTGCCCAGTTATCAGACTCCTTGCCATACTTTTGTGACTAACTTGGTTTTCTCCTGAATGAGAGCTAATATGTTGATGATTTGAAGATTCCTTACATCCTCACAAATTCTGCCCTTGCCCAACCATTAACTTCATTCATTTCCCCCTGCTCCACCAGCAAGTAATTAGAAGTAGTAGTGCTCAAAGAAACTGGAAGGGTTCCCCCCATCCCTCTTTCCTTTAGGGAACTAATGTTATTCTCAAAAGAACGAAGGAATAAGAAAAGCCAGGAAGAGAATGAGATTAATGTAGTGTAGCATGTCAGGATACAGTTCTCTATTCCTTCTGTGAGCAAGAAAGGAGAGCTCTTCTGGTCATCTTCCCTTCTTCCTGACAGAGGAGATGCATGAAAAGTCACTAGAAAGAGACATTGAGTCCCTGCAACTGTTCGTACCTCACCAGCTCTAGAGACATAGATGGGGAAAAAAATATTCCTTAGGAACCTTAAAAAGAGCAGAGGTAAAGCTGTAACAGCACAAATAATACGGAGTAGAAAACATGCTAGATGAGGAAGACAAATCCAAAACCAGCATGAGTTAAATATCAAGTTGCTAAATTCTGTAATATGTAGCAAGACTAATTTTTGTATACACTGAAGAAAGAACGTCTCTCTATTTTTTATTTGGATCTCACGATCCTTGAACCTTTAGTGTCTGCTAGGAGTCTCGTCAGAAAGCCTTGACAAGGCAAGCCATCCTGTGGCTGCTCTGTCATTCAGGTTGCGCTGGATATCATCCTCATCACCTCTTCTGTGGCAGTTGGGGTTCCTGTGTGTGACCCCAAATGGCACCTGACTGGTCACCTTTACTAATACAACTACAGCAATGTTAATTTTCATGCTTCCTTACAATCACTGCATGGCTGTGGTATCAAAATATTACTAATGGTAACCTCTTCTGCTTAGGTTGTGCCTGTGTTCAATATGCTTTTCTAAGACAGAGTATCTCTGCTTTTTAACATCCTATTGAAATGTTTTTTTCAGATTTCATACACTATTTGGACAGATCAGTTGGCCTTCAGGATGGTGTATAAAGAAAAGAGACTTGGCTTGACAGCCACAATTACAACAGTATGCTGTGAGTCATAGAACTGATAAGTTCTGGGAAACTGGAAAGCATCTACTTGCGGGTACTGCCCACAGTGGAGCATAACACAGGGTTTCGGTTCTCCGCTTCAAGCCATGTGTGGCCAGGATAAGGCTAGTTGTGATGTCCTGATATTGTACCACGGGCACCCAGGGCAGGCAAAATAACCCTTTGCCTTCTCCATCTATCTCTTTGGATCCATCTCTGTTACTTTATTCAAAGCAGTCCTGAGTTTCCAGATTTGTTTGCACTTCTCAACCAAATTCCAACTTGATATCAGTTTTAAGCCCAACCCCCTCCACACACTACATGGAAAGGGAGTCTGGTCGCGCAAGCTAGATACAAGCGTGCTTTGAGCAGTTTAAATTGGTTTAAAAGCATCCTAAGATAAAAAGGTATACATCTGGGATGGTCCAATATAATTGATGTAGCTCTGCCTCATTTCTTCCTAGCATCAAGCTTGTTTCCTACAAGCCCTTATATATGGACAAGAGAATAACTGTTCCTAGAGTTGTGTCTTCCAGCCCTACATACTGTATGAATGCAATACCAAAACCTGACTATGACCAGGGTCCCAAGCCATAATTTCCAGTATAAAGACAGGTTAAAAGTGATGGAAGAGGACCTGACATAGAAGCACAAGGATAGTATCTGATATTTTTTGAGACAATGAAGAGCACCTGATTCCTTAGTTCGCTGGTAAAGTTTGCACAGGAAGCTGTTCAGTATGAAAATGCGGTCCAAGTAGTCAGAACTGTGCAGTCCATGTAGAAAGTAGTGAGAGTGACCACAAAATTGTATCTTTTCAGTTATGCTTGTGGCAGTGGTTATCCAACACAGATCAGGTCATCATAGGGCAGCAAAGCTTAGGTGACACAGAACAGAACTCTTCAGAGCATTGTAAAGTGATCAGAGGTTTGTCTTTATGACATGTGATACTTTTCCCCACAAGCAAGTATGGACTTGCAGGGTCTTCCTTTGTTTATCAACAGAGTTTTTGTGAAAAAGATCAAGGAGAAAACTCTGCCCATGTGAGTTTGAGAACTCTAACAGCCATGTTTTGTAGCAGCCAGACACTTTTCCAGGACTTGTTAGGGAGCTATAATAACCTTTCATTTAAAACAACCTGAATAATAGTGGCCATGGTCTAAAAGGCCTGGGAACAATACTTCGATCACAGAAGTACCTATTGTTTGAGGAAAAGAATGGTGTTGGAGTGTTCCTTTTAAATCTCAGGCAGCATTTGAACACATCATTCGCGCTCAAGCGCTGTAACTAACATAGAAAGAAAAAGAACTGTGCCACAATTATAACCACATGCTCTGAGTCATGCAGTTGCTGAGTTCTGGGAAATTATAAGGCATCCAGTCCTGGGCATTGACCAGACAAGATGACAGTGTCAAGAAAGCCCCCATTGATCACAGGGGCAGAACAAGAGAAAACAGCTGTAACAACTCAGAAAAAAGACTTGACAGCTCAATGAAGTTCTTTGCACAGTTCTCAGTAACAGGCAAGAAAATAAGCAAAATGTTGGGATTTAGAAACAGCTAAGAGTTGTAGAAGGGAATAGAAAACTGCAGAGCACAAGGTGCTGGGAGGAACTTCCCTTCTAGGCATGTTATGCCTGCATTTTTCAGAGGCTTCTGCATTTTACTGTGAAGCTGACACAAGGAGATACAGAGAGGTGATAAATGATTAGATGGACCACTGATCTGATCCAGTTGAGCAATTTTTCTATTTCTGTCAGTTGACTGGAATCATAAAGGTAGCCTGTGACACAACCTGGTATTAAACCTTTACCTCAAGAGCCCTTGTTCAGTTCCTTTAACCACAAGACCATCCTTCACCTCTAATTTCCTTTTTCCATTTCATCTGAAAATATCAAAGGAGCATAATTTCTCCTAGTATTGGTGCATTCCATTCCTGACCAAAACCAGGAAGTGAGCAGCAGGTGAATAAAAATTAAGCTGACATTTTCAAACTTCAAACAAAGATCTGTGTGAGGCAAGGAATGGTTCTCTTAATTTAATCCAAATTGGTTCACTCTGCTCTAGCAATAATCTGATCCATACCACAGCAAGCTTGCAGTCAGAAGAACAAAATAGTGTTTGAATTATGTTGAACCCAAAAAACACAGTCTGTCCACAGCCATACGCTCAGTAGTGCAGGATGGGAGTGGGGGAAGTGGAGAGGAGGGGCAGGGTGGTAAATAAGACTCAAAAGTAGTTGGCCTGGTGCTTAACAGCAGTTGGGAAAAAAAAAAAAAAAGGAAAAGCAAACAAAATCGAGCCTTATAAATGGAGTTATTGAACCCAAATCAGAGGAATTATCCTAGTGCTATGTAAGAAGCTAGTGAGACTACATTTGGTATATCATGTGCTGCCCTAGGACTCTTGTATTAAGGGCATTTTATACAAATAGATTAACGGTATTGTAGGCTAATACAGTGGCTTTAAAGAGACTAGACACACAGATGTCACTGAGGGATTAAAAGTAGCATACAAGTTATCAAGAAAAGAGCCTACTCAAAGACATGCAGAAAGTCTGAAAACAAAAATGTGGATGTTCCAGTGGTCAGTGGACTATTCATATATGCACAAGCAGAAACTAAACCTTAGGGAAGTGAGACAGAACCTTAGAGAGTGGCTTACTCTACAATCAAATTTTCTTTTTTTTTCCTTTTTTTCTTTAAATTATTTTTTTCTTATTTGTGTTCCCAGAGATTTCAGCAGCATTCATTTGAATATAAACTGAGAACAACAGGTCAGATCAGGCATTTGGGATCTATGTGCCCAGACAGGAGTCACTGTGCACAGAGTTTTTCCCCTCCTCTATGAGGATTTAGCTACATTCACCATTCCATGTTGTATGCACCACAGCCCCAGTTGTGAGGCACTGCAGCTAATTTCCATTAAAAAAATATCTCCTTCCTTTTAATCCTCAGCACGCAATGGGACTGCATTTCACACACCACTCCCTGGTGATCTGCACTCCTTTTGCTTCTCATCAGCTCTTTGGGAATTTCTTGCATTTGGTTCTTGCATGGGGTGTGGGTGGTGAACAGAAAAACCTTCTTTCTGTATACCCTACACACATCTGTGTAGGGCCTGTAAATTCAGTCTTTTTTTGCCCCTTTAAAGTATTAGACACACACAAAAAACAAAACAAAACAAAACAAAACTAAAGATATCTCCCACTAAGCACTGTCAAGTTGCTGAATCAGTATTGATGCATGTCATTCTAGTTTTCCCAGTCGTTCATACTGAAAGAATGAAAATGACTGCAATACAACGTAATCATTCTGCTCTCAATTTACCAACTGATGCTTTGTAAAAGAGTGAAACTTAGTCCCTCCATTTTGCAAGAAAACACCTTTTAACTCTTTATATTTACTAAAACATATTTTAACATCTGTAGACTGATATAATGATAGCCATAAGAAGGTTACTGTAGTGTTGTTATTTTTAACACAAGAAGCTACTTCAAGCTTCTAGTCAAAACTATATTGATCCCTTTTCCTATGAACCAAATGCCTTATTCATCTGTTCCAAGTTATTTTTTTCTAACCATTTGTCATTTACATAACACTGAGTAACCAGTCTTGGGAATGTCCTAAACTACAGAAAGCCTCTATAATAATTTCTGACACAGGGGATTTCATGGAGAAATCCTTATATTCATCAGCTGCAGATTCATTGCACTTTCTGTTTGGCTAACCATTTCCTAGTGGAACATTGATATTTTATTTGGCTGGCAACAGCTTCTAGCACAGGAGAACAGTTGTATTCTTGAAACTGGCTATCGGAAAGAATTTCCCTGCTTATTTTTCCTCTGTGTGTGTGTGTGTGCACATGTGTAAATGTGTGCATGCACATGTATGCAGGCATTTTAATTAATCGTGTTGGGTAAAAGTTCTATTTGACCCATCTGTGCTTATTAAACAACAACAACAAAAAATCTGCCTCAGTGTACTCTGAGCAGATTTCCTCTGTGTATTAAAGCCATTTAATTTAGAATGCTTTTTTTGCTCTCTTTTTGTGGATAAAGAGGTGTACTTTCAGTCAGATATGATTCTTGATTGATATATATACTGTTCCTCGGTTACTTGTTGCTTCCTATATTGTCCAGAAAAAAATTCTATGCATAGATTTTTCTGTATATGGAAAAAAAAAAAAAATCCATGTAAGTTGTCATGAATTACCTTTTCTACTGTTTTAAAATATGAGCTCCAGTAAAGCAAGAACAAGTTCTCCCACTGAAAGATAAATAAAATGTCACCTAGCATTTTATTTTTCTTTCTATCTTTGTCCCTTTGTGTTTCTAATTATCTTCCCATCCATACAGTGTTTCTCAGCACGAAGAAATAAGGGGGGGAAACTGTAAATAAGATTCCTGAAGCAAGCCTTTCCAAAAATGAAAATAACACTCTATTATCCTGGGATTTTCAAGATTCATGAAAAGGAAATGTATTACAAAACCCATCTGAAGTTGGAGGTTACTACTGCAATGGATTTCTCTATGGGGTCAGGTAGTCTCTGTCCCCTTAGCAAATGTGATCATCCACAGGTTTATTCTTTATGTACAAGGAGGATCAACAGAGAAACCAGTTGAAACCATCATTATTTTGAGTTTCTACTGCATTTCATTTGCATCCTGAAATTCCTCAGCAATTTTAGCACTTGCTCCCTTCTGTTAATACATTTCTGGTCTCATATCCCCTCTTTTCTCCTTGCTCTTCCCTTTCTTTCTGTTTCTTAAAGATTTTTTTGGTAAGACTCCTTAGAAAGCAAGCACATAGTTTTGAGAAATTGTCTTTCTTCCAGTCATAAGTATTAGAGGGACTCTAGGTCTCTCATAGTTTATGTAATATTTAACAAGACACAACAGTGGGGTTTTTTTCACACCATGTTATGTGGCATTACATATGTGGACATATATTCGCTTCCTTTCTATTGTTCCTTTGTCTTTGCTTCTTTTTACTGTTTGACTTCAAGTTGAATCAAGTTCCATTGTACTAGTTGCTCCCACAGGAGTAAAATTCACTCAACGAATATCTTTTTCCATCCACTTAAAATGTTCTGTTTCTGTAGTTATCCATTTTGTTAAATATAAACACCAGAACAGTCTGGTCAGCCAGTAAAAAAGGATATGGACACAGAAAAAAGTGAATTCAACGTTTTTGATGAAAGCGAATCTTTGTCCATAACTTAACTGCTATGAGGAAAATTCTTATTTTCAGTGCTTCAAAAACTTTACAAGAGAAGGGACAAAACTCTGCTCATATTTCCCAGAAACACTGGGAAAAGATGCCTAGAAAAGTTAAGCATAGAAATGGATTAGACAGATCTCCAAACAGATGGGTACCAGTACCTAACTACAAAATTCCTCCTTTCCCTTGTTGCTGTCGGGCAGCCAGATAAATTGATAGAAAATGATGCATGAAAGGGAAAATCTGCTTCCTGGAATCCTTAGATATTTTTTGACAGTGTGTGTTTGTGCGCATGTGACTATTCCCCTGAAGATTCTCTTTTCCCACTCTGATTTAAAGAAAATATCTATGATTATCCGAACTGGAATATGTCCCTGTTACAGTCCAATCCTAATCCCAATATCTGACAGAACATTTCACTAGAAGTGTTTAATTTTCAGTACCATTTTCCCTCAGTGGGAGCTGCATTCTATCCAAACATTATAAATGAACCTTCTTTTGAGTCCCTAGGAAATGCACTGTGTTATTCACCTCCTGTCAGATTAGCTCTTGTTACTTGATATCTCCTGTGCAAAGTAGAGAGGGAATTTCACCAGTTATACTCTCCTTATCTTCAAGTCCTTTGGACAAAATCCAGGTTTCCCCTGGATCTTCATCTTTAACTTTTTCAAATTGTTTTACTGTTTAAATTTTCAGCTTCATACCTGATTTTTCCTCCTAGTTTAGTTACTTTTAGACACTTTTCTATATGGTTAGAGAAAGTTAACTAAGTAGGTCTACTAGACTTTATTTTTCATAGTGAGGTACATTTAATATATCTCTCAAAATCACTCTTTTCATATGAAAATATTTATGCTAAAGTTCCTGGACCATTGTTCGCTTACTGGTAGATTAAAAGCTATATTATATTAGACTACACCCACCTTCCACTTTTTATTTTAAAAGATACACACATATGAGATAGAAAAAAAGGGCAAACCATATCTCATTGCTTATACCATGTGGTCTTAACTCCACCTTCACTAATGGGACCATTTTCAGGTTGATTTTGTTTTGTTGGGTTTTTTTTTGTTTCCAAGCTTCCCAGGGCATTTTACATTCTTACATATGTCCCTCTGTGTGTAGGAATGTAAAATGTCTGTGTGTGGACCATTCTGTGATTCTGCTGCATAAAATTAATGGTGTGGCAGAAGGAAGATTTAACGAGGAAGGTAAACATTTTGTCTCCTGATTCTTTGAACCTGGAGGTACTCAGAATGCTTGGTATATCTCAATTTTTACATCAAAAGGAAAGAAGGAGGAAGTCTTGGAAAAATAAATGTATTGTTGAGCAATATTTTACTTCTGTGATAGAGCAGAAATTCTCAGGCTGAACATTGCAAAGAGATGGCAGGAGGCATCCACATATTCACTGCAGTCTGGGTAGCTTCTTTCACTCTCCACTACCTCTATCTCACTGTCATTATCCCTTCTGACTTCCTTTCTTTCCCTCCTTTATACACATGCTTAGCTCTAAAAAGCTTAGAGGTTATACAGGGACATTTGCACAGACCTACTCTTCAATGTCCAGTGAACTAGACATTATTATAAGAAGCTTTCCAGAAACTGAGTAGCAGAACAGAGAGAAGGCAAACTGCCTAATACCACCTAGTGCCTGCATCCTACTTTCCAGCCACTTAGATTGCCTTGCTGACAGTTTTCACACAGCCTCTCAGATAAGAGTAGGTGACTTGTCACTATTCTAGTGCCACGTTATGTCCTTCCACAAAGAACTGTAAGATGCAGCCCAAAACATTTCAGCATTGGAATTATGACAAGGAATCTATAGTACTCTAGAAGAAGAATGGTGGAAACCCCTGTACTGGGATTTAAAGAAAAAAAAAAAAAAAAAAAAAAAAAAAAAGCTGTATAGAAATAAAATAAGGAAAATATTATCTGCTGTGCAGATTTAATGCATGCAAACCAAAATAGTTTGCCTTGGCATCTATTTATGGTCCTTCCTGTTTACATTATAAAATTCTATTGCTTGAAAACATAAGGAGTTATTCTAGCAGCCGTGATTTTCTGATGTGCTGAGCATTTGCTGAGCACAGATCAGCTGTGTAGGACCCTGTAGGTAACAGTTGTGGTACCAGCAACAGCTCAGAGCTATGAGGGCTCTCTGCTCTGGGCCAGCTGCCTTGGGAACTGGACCATCCGCAGAGAACAACCAGGCTGCAGTAGAAACGCTCGAGCCGTGCACACCTCTGATCTCCTGCCCTCCTTCCCTGCCTCCTCATCATCCAGACTGACACTTCTATCTGGACTGCCAGGGACAATGGCCTGGAAGTCACTTAGACAGTGCCCCAGACTCATCTGTGATCTTCTGCAGACTAGGGCAATCCTGAGATGAGAACCTGACAGACTGTGTCTGTCATAGATAAATAAGCTATGTAAATACCTTAATTCTTGTCTTAGAATACTTTGTCGCCCCATTTCCCTTTGTCCCTTTCTCCTCTCTTACCTTTTTCCTTTCCTTTCTGTGTCTCACTCTTCTAAGATCTATTTAATTACACCCATAGAAAAGCAAATGCTGATATCAAAAGAGCAATTCCCTTTTTTGATTTCCAATTCATTTTCCCCTCTCATTCAAGAGAATAGAAATATACGAAGTAATTTGGTATATAAAATGATTCCCCATAATTTTAATCCTTTTAAAGTGCGTGTGGAGATTATCACAGTTTGATTTATTTTGACAAGGGGTGGTAAAAATTGTAAGAACAATAGTCTACTAAGAATGTTTTAAGAGCCTGTTGCTGTGTTACAAGAATGAACGTTTCAGGTGTTCCATGAGTTTGGGGGATGATTTCCTAATGCAACTAAGTGAATTAAAGTGGCACAAGGACAAGTATTCACAATAAGTAGAAATGGACAGCCTTTTCCTAGTGCTTGAAGAGTTTTTTATTTTTCCAGCAGTGAAGCCATCACCATTATTCTGTTCTGTGTCTTTATTTTACTGCATTTTCTTTTGCTTTTCACAGGTCGGGTAGCTAGATGTCCAAGCTGCAAGGGAAATCCCGTAATTGCCAAAATTCCTAGGCATGTGGTCTACTCTGACCAAGGATTTGGGTGTAGCCATAATATCACAGAATCACAGAATCACAGAATCACAGAATGTTAGGGATTGGAAGGGACCTCGAAAGATCATCTAGTCCAATACCAACAAGTAACCCATTCCCCAAACAGAATCAGAGAATGAGAGCCAGAGCCTGGCCCCATGCTCTTACAGGTCCTACACCGCCTCCCTTGTCTCCTAGAAATAAAATACGAACTTTTCACAGTATTTGTGCCCTCTTGTCCTGTGTTTATGTTTGTAATTTTGGATCTACATTTTGCTCATTGATGATACTTGTTGTTATCTGTGATGGGTAATATACATTGCTCAGAATAAGCGAGAGCTTTTAGGAAATGGAATTTCCAGATAGCTTAACCTCAAAAAAAAATATACAATACTGGAGCTTAACTTTGTGAAGTATGTAACATATAGAATTCAGAGAGCAATCAGCTGCTGTCATAAAATCTTTTAAACTAATAAATCTAAATTTCAAACTGTTTTGAAGAAACAGTGATCTTTACAATTACATTAAAACAGCAGAAAAAATGAAAAGAGGAAGAGGGCGAATAACAGAGCAAGCAAATGACTGATCTTTCTGTGTGGTTTTCACTCGAGCACAAGAAGAATGATTACATCCCTACAGCAGTCTTCAAAGTGTTGGAGTCAGAGAGTGGAATAGGAAATGAACTGCAGTTCAGTGACCCTCTGTGGCCTAAACAGTGGGAGCTGGTAAGCACAGCATTTTCACTTTATTCACTTCTTTTTTCAACCACTGTCAGTAGAAGGCCTTCCCCCATATGCTCTTTTGTATCATTATTGTAACCTGAAAAGAACTAAATGTAGTAGATCTATCTGTGTATAGGCAGATATAGTCTAAATGGATAGATGTCTCAATGCTGTACATACACAAGGGCTTATTATACATGTGTATGGTATAGCAATGGATAACTACAGTTTTGCTGAAGGAGGCTGCTTTCCAATTTGAAATAGAATACATACCGTGCCATGCAATTTTCTTTGTTTCATTAGGGATAAAACCATGAGTTGGTCACCTAGGTCTGCTTGAAGAATACCTATAAAGTACAGCTTTCAGCCTCATCTGTAATTTTCTCTCTAATGGAGGTGCCTTCTTTTCACAATACATTGGCAAAATACTCTAGCCTCCAGGGAAAAAATCCTGCATAAATATAGCCACAGTGTGACGTCACTTAAGAGATACTCGACCTTGTCATCTTGATCTATTCTCATGCTATATGTGAGAAGGGTATTCTAATGTTTGATAAAAGGTTTAATGTACGTACATCACATAGTTTTTCATAAAATTACACCTATGTAAAGTCATGATAAAGTTGCATGTAAACATACCCAGGAGATAAACCTGTAAGATGGTCCAGTATATGTATACTTGTAGTCAAGCCAAGGCCTATTGATGATCCAAGTGAGATTCTTTTTTGCTTTTTTGTTTTGTAACTCTAGATCTCTTGATCTTTAAAAGTGAGTTCCAGAGTTTTCAATGTGTTTATTTTAAGAAAGAAGTGTATCCTTAATCACATCCGGATTTATCTAACTGATTTATTGGTTCAGAAGCAGCTCAGATAAAATTATCATTTAAGTACTTAGGGAAATAGAGGACTGAGGGGACTGTATTGGTTATCCCAGTAGATTATGATTGCAAATTTTCTTTTTGTTCAGAAGATATGACTGGGTGAATCACTGAAGACTGTTCGTCAATAAAATAATTAAAAGTCAAGTCTATAGTTTTATTTTGGTTTTCTGCTTTGAAGCAATCCCTGACCCTCCAAATTTCCTTCAAACCTCTTTTTTCCATAGCTTCAGTACTGCATGATGCCACTTGGATTCCTGTAGTTGGAAAGAGGGTGAACAGTTGTTCTTGCCAGCACTGCAGAATTATAGAATCACATAATGGTTTGGGTTGGAAAGGACCTTTAAAGACCATCTAGTTCCAACATCCCTGCCACAAGCAGGGAAACCTTCCACTAGACCAGGTTGCTCAAAGCCACATCCAATCTGGCCTTGAACACTTCCTGGTATGGAACATCCACAGCTCCCCTGGGCAACCTGTTCCAGTGTCTCAACACCCTCATCACAAAGAATTTCTTCCTTATGCCTAATCTAAATCTACCCTCTTTTGGTTTAAAACCATTACCCCTTGTCCTGTTAGTACAGACCCTGGTAAAAAGAATTTCTCTCCATCCTTATAAGCCCCCTGTAAGTACCAGAAGACCACAATAAGGTTTCCCTCAAGCCTTCTGCTCTCCAGGCTGAACAACCCCAACTCTCTCAGCCTTTCTTCATCAGAGTGGTGTTCCATCCCTTTGATCATTTTTGTGGCCTTCTCTGGACCCTCTCCAAAAGGCCCAGGTATTTCTTGTACTGACGACCCCACTGAATATAATAAAATATAATATAATAAAACTGGAAAGAGTGAGGCAACCACTATATAAAGGGCTATGAAGTATGCTTCCAAACAAATCTAAACTAACATTAGCGCTGTAGTATAAAAGAAGTATGGTGCACAGTTCTTACTGACTGTTACACTGCTCTTAGTGTAATTTTTTTTTATTGTGACTATGGACTACAAGGCAATAAGATCTATTCTAGTCAGAAAATTTATCCTCAAAAAAGCCTCACAGAGTCTCTTGATCATATTATGAAATGTGAAACCAAAGTTCTAAAGGTATTGCATCTCTTTGTTTTTTACAAAATCTTTCTGAGATATGAAAAGAAAAATCATTGTTTTATATACCTATCAGAATTTTGTTGAAGTCTTGCATATTTTTACAATGTTCTAAAGTAATACTTTTCTTTCTACTATTCCATTTTTACCTGAAAACACTAGATACGTATTTCAAAAGAGACATGCAAAGAACATGAAATTTCAGTTTAGCAGCCTGTGTTTTTGGAAACTCACTTGTTTTTTTTAATTAAAGGTTTGTCTATTTTCATATGGTTTTCACTTTAAATCCTCTGTAGTTTTACAAAAGAGTGTAACTCTTCATTTCTTTTAGATTCTAAATCTGCATTTTACAAAAGAAATGCCTAATATAGTACTCCTGAGAGCCCAACAAAGAAACTCCTAAATGAATAATTAAGAGGTGAATTAATGTTTTTATGATTCAAAATCTGGGAATATAAATGGAGGGATGTTGCGTCATCATGTGGGCTGCAAACAGAATAAAGGGTTATATTAAATTAATACTGAAAATAGAAACTTTGCCTTTTCCTCTACAGTTCCTTGTTGAAGCCAACCTCTTGATAATTACTATTCACTATTTCCAAATCCCTTCATAAGAACTGTCTTTTCCTCAGCTGAGGAATTCTAATTCACTTCTCTAATTAAAGTATCAGACTTTTCTCCCTGGAATTACCCTTTCCCAGACCTCTTGTCACTATTGAAACTTGTCCACTTCACCCTCAACTACTGGACTGCACAAAAATCCTCGGGTCCTACATAGCTTACTTATATTTATATGTAAGAACAGTAATTCAGTCCCTCCTTATGTGTTGTGATCAAGGCCTTAGATCATTCCTTGCACGACTCACGCTGCATCTGAAATGATCTTCAAGGACTCCTGCTGGCTTCAAAGAAACAGATTTTGTTTATCATTTTAGAAGAGCAGCTTTACTAAAGAACAGCTCTGCAGCTTTGGAGCATGGTACTCTTCAAAATAAGTGGAAAATGTAGAAACTGTGTCTTTGCTTCATAAATTTCATTCTGTCTGAACTCCTGATGTGTGTTCACACTGGTGGGCTCTGTCTGTTATTCTTGCATATCCAAAGGCTCCAGCTGATAGGGTCTTTTTCTATGCCATTTTCTCCGATGGCCATGCTACCCATTCAAAAAAACAGTTCAGTGTATCACTGGGCATACATTTATTGCACCTCATGTTCATGATGAGAAATAAGCTCCTGTGTGAGGTTGAAAGGGTTTCATCTGATCAGCAGGGAGCATACCTTATTGTTAAAAGGAGGAAAAATAACATTTTAGTTCCTTTGTGTCACCTACTAATAATTCTAAACACATGATGTCAACTTGAAGTGATGGAGGGTGTTGTAGTCTGCTCCAAAAGAACTCCACTCCACCAGAGTGCTTTAACAATTAGACCAAAGGCTATAAGCAGCATTGTCTCTGCTCTGTCCTTAATGCAACACATCTATTCTCTGCATCTAATAACTGTACTCATCCTGTTTTTCTTTAGATAACCCAAATGTACGTTTTCAGAATGCCCCTTGTCTTTGCAATTTTGGAGGTGTCTTTCCCTAATTTAATTACTATTTTTTTAAGTTCTTTTTGCCCTTTTGTCCTTATTCTAGTAAAGGACTTTGGGTCACTGTCTTATCACATATATCTTTCTTCCTGACGGGGCAGGAGGCTACATCAAACAGCTCTACTTTTGGCTTACTGGTATCTGAATTTGGCCTCCCATGGCCTCTGACAGTGTATCTGACCTGCAATTCAAACTCCTCTACTTCAGGAACACAGGCTGTGTCCTTAACAGTTTCCTCTGCTGAGCCCATGTAGGCTGTCTCTGGACTAGTGCTGCACTATACCTTTCTGCTGGTTTTTGTTTCCTTGAATTTTATGGGAGAAAATTTGCTTTTCACAGGCCGGGGTGTGCATAGGGTATTATGATTGTGATAGGTAGGTTGTTCTGATTTGTCCTCAGAGGAGGAAGTCCCACAAGAAAGTTATGTGACATATTGCACATGTATCATGTAAAAGCAGCTGTGAAGTAGTGTATGACACCTCCTTGAGAAGGGATGCATTATGTGTAAAGCTGGCCATAAACAAACACCACCTGTAGTCCTGCACAGGGCCCCAGGCCTCTACAGTGTTCAGCATGTGGAAGAATTCCACTCCTTGCAAAAATGCTATAACACCCAGGACTTTATTATTAATTGGTATGGTTTTCAGAGGCTTTCTCCAAACCCTCAGCCTTTCCTGGTGTGTTGGCTTGGTATGGTTTGGTTTGGTTTTTTTCTCTCCAGTGTACACTCTGTGTTAACGTTGCTCAGAGCATTTATTTTGCTAATGTCAGCCCTGTTTCTGTCTTTGAAATAGTATTAAAGATTCTTCTTCCCTTCTCACAGTCTCCTCTCCACACTGAAATGATGCCTCACATTTGAAGGAAAGGTTTCCAAGTGGAACTGCTGCTGCGGATCTCATAGGGCCCCTGTGCACCAGGCTGGCAGACAGCATCATTCTGCCATTGCAAGACTGTCTGGCTGCGGGTAAGCAGAGAAAAGATATGAAAGCAAGGGTGGACAAACAGCCTTTTCGACCTGCAGATTGCTTTCAGGAAGGATCAAAGCAAACTCAGGATGGGACGTTTCCCACTGCTTCTGTTGGCTCAAGCAAAGAGCATCTCCATACTATGCTGAAAAGCCAGCCGTGCCAGCTGCCCTATGAGCAGCTGGAATCCCAAAGGAAAAGAAAGAAATTCTGAACCGATGAATGAGGAACTGGTGCTCAGGAATACTAGGATGTTTTAATGTCTGATTGTGGATTTGGTTTGGGTTTTTTTTGTTGTTGTTTTGGTTTGTTTTTTTTCATTTGCCAAATAACCTAATGGTTTGTTTGTACTGATAAAGGTGCTGGAAATGCCATCTATTGAATAGCTGCTACCCTGTAGTGAAGAGATGAGAGTTCAGAACACATTAGTAGACCCATATAAAAGCCAATTACAGAGGAGATTTTGTGGGTAGAGGTGTGGCTACTAAGATAAAAGCTTTAAAATATTCAAAGGCTTTTTTTTTTATTATTTTCTTTCTTCTTTTTTTTTTTTTTTTTTTTTCCCTAGTAGTGGAATTTACGCCTCTGTAAACACAATTTATTAACATATGTTGCTGCTCTGAAATAACCCCCTCCAGTTCTGGCTGAAGAAGGGGCCTGTGCCTAAGTCTGCTGATAGGAGAAAATTAAGATATTCCGAATCTAGGGCTCCGATTTTGCTCCTGAAGGAGCAATTCAAGTACACCTCTTTTCTAATACAGAGTCCCTCCCTCATAAGACAACTCTAGTGAGTGGATCAGTGTCTTGAAAAGTGATAGAGCCAAAGACCTGTATTTGTGGGAAGTGAAGGTGACGATCTGCCAGAGGCTGCACCCTTCTGTACAGGCAAATGAGCCTTTGCTCATTATGGGAATAACATGGAAGTAGAGTCAGAAACATTTGTATATATGACAAAACACACATTCTGTGTAAAGCGTGAAACAATGTCCTCAATGGTCATGTGAGATCAGAAGAAAAGAATGTTTATACTTGTGTGTGTGTATTCAGCAATTTAAAAGTGTATATGCACATTTGGGAACATATATCTTCACCACAGGATTAAGTCGATTTGGAATCAGATTTAGCTAATTGCATCACATATAGTTGTCTCCTTTAGGGTAAACTGACGACTCCTTCAGCCTGCATTGGCTGTATCAGGTGCTTAGACGCCTACCTCACACAGAAGAATCAACCTGTAGACACCTAAGTTTGGGTATTTTAATCAGGAGTTTAAATCCATCTCATATGTTGATATAAGTTATGATTCTATATAGTTATATATAGAGTATCTGTCAAGTAAAATTTCATGTTTTGACTCTTGAAGCCAGTTTATGCAGATGTGCTCAGACATACCTTTGCTGTCTGAGGAATGCTGTCATAGCACATTGTCAGCCAGTGACCTTCCTGCTACAAGTGCATGTTTCTGCTACTTAGCTCAAGCTCCTACTGAAGGTTTACAAATATCTACCACCAAAACACTTGTATGTCAGCTGAGCTCTACAGAGCTCTGATCCTAAGTAAAGGCAACCAATGAAAATAAGGAAGGACCAGTAAAAATGTTTTGACTGCAGCATCCATTTTTTAATGTGAGTTCATGTTCACAAACTGACTGTCTAGTGCAGGGATGTCAAACTTATTTTCACTGGGGACCACATCAGCCTCACAGTTGCCTTCAAAGGGCCCAAATGTAATTTTAGGACTGTATAACATTTATACTGGTCTAGTGGCTCAGGGCATGGTTGTATTTATTCAATATTTTTCTACACTTTTCTCTTCCTTGTTACACCATGAACCTGCTTCATTAGTGGTTTCATCTGGTAAAACCCTCTTGGATCTTTCTGTGTTAGTCTTGTAAGGCAAAAAAAATAGAGTGATTTCTGTGGAAATAATACATCTTAAAAGTGAGCTCATGCAATTTAAAGAGGACATGCTGGAGCTAGTTGCTATCATTACAGCTTGAACTATCTGTTGGCTAGGTTTTTCTAAAGATATTACGGAAACGGCATAATGGAGAGGCTGAGTAAGGGCCAATATTAAAAATAAGGAAAAAATATGAAAATTCAAGACACTAGTGTGCTCATAGAGAACACTTTAAAATAAAATAAAAGATCGGTTGCTTCAAATAAGTAAAATAAAACTTGTTTACAAAAAATAATTACACATATAAAATTGTTCATCATCAATTTTTTACCATGTAAATTGAATACATTCTATACATAAGATATAATAATATATGAGGCTATCCAGCACACAAATCTCTTGTAACATTTTGAAGTATGGCCAAACAAACAACTCAAAACCATTTACATCAGTGAGTTATCTATGCCACAAGCAGGTTTACTTGAAACTGGCTTCTGAGTTGAAATGCTGTCATGGAACAGTTAAACTAATACATATAGACATGCATACTTTCATCTGTACATTATTATACCTACTCAGGTCTCTTTTTATTAGAGGACTAAGAAAATACTTGCTCATATAGACTGGTAAAATGAACTAACCATGAGGACACCTTCTTTATCAGATTACTAAAACAGGAAGAATAGATTCTGTGACAAACATTTATGCAGAGGACAACTTGAAAGTGTCTCTATCCTGCCTCTTTAAAAGCATCAAAACCCATGAATCCCCTGAATACCTAAAGAATAAATGCCAGGAGTCTGAAGAACTGTAACCAAATACACTCTTCAGATACTGTAAGAGGAAATAAATGGATGTCTCATTACAGTATTAGGTAATTGTCCTTTCCTGTAAAGAAGACAATTATTTTGTTGGGAAATGGTAATAACTTAGGATACTTACTTTATGACAGTCCCCTTACAAGCTATTACAATACTGAGTACTCTCAAAGGTCCCCATGAAACAAAAAGAGATTCCAGATCAAAATCTTTAAACAGCAGATCTGTAATTCATATGTAGTTCAGATCTTCTAAATTCACCCTATAGATTTTCCCTTCTCTCCTCAGGCTCCAGACTGTGAGACTGTGCTGTGAAATAGTGATGTGCAGAAAGCACTCTGTCTCAGCTCTGTCAGTCATGGGACAATTGTTGCTGAAAATGTGATGCTTACCCTTCTAGCTTCTGAGAGTATACTGCAATGTTTGCTTTGACAGTCTGTAAGGGTCTCAGTCTCTCATATCTAGAATAGAGAACTGTTAATGTAAGGTGAGGAAAGCTAAGTTTTGACACCAACATATGGAAAATTGATTGCTAGTGACATGGAAATGTAAAGGTAAAGCTGGGCTGACATCCTGGCTTACATTCTGTTATTGTGGGATACAGTGCTGAAGATCATTGAATGGAAGTAAACAACCTCCTCTGACTTAAAACTCTGCTGAACAGTAGGAGCTGAAGCAGGAAACACCTGTATTTTCTTCCTGAACTTCCTTTATTTTCCCCTCCCATTGAATTTATTGGTTAAATCTCCATGGAGGTACCTGATCCTGAGTTCCAATACTACACTTCTGTCCGAAATGTGCCTTTTCTTATACCAGAAGAGGTTAGATTAGTCTGGGGTGTGCTCTAGAGATGGTGGCGCAGCAGCTCGTGCTGACTGGAACTTTCTTATAGAAAACACCATCAAAAATGTAGTTGTATTGTCCCTTTGAACGGACCTGTTAGTAACAAAGGGGTCATGGAAGGACAGATTCTTGCTTTTTTAAACACCTTTTCAATTCACATTATTTATCAAAGTGTTGGGATTACTCTGCAGCACTTTCCATCCTTTTAGTCAGTGCTGTAGAGATTACATGGTAGGAAGTGTTTGGATAGTGCAAGAGCTTTCCTTGTTTAGATGATGTTATCACATTCTGTAATCATAGTTTGAAACAGGAATTTCTTTAGATATAAAAACTCTTGCTATTTTGGCCTGGTGTAGTACTTTTGGGCTTAGGATTTAGCTGTTTCGTTTCTTTTCAGATATCACCTATTAAAAATGCTGTTCTTGCAAAATCAGACAGATTGCTCAAACTCTCCAATGAATCCTGTTCATTGTATGCTGCAGTCACAGCTATGATGCAAGAGAAAGTTTAAATATCACCCTGACCAGTGCTTTGATAGCATATGACAGTGTAAAATGTAGCAACGTACATTTCTGGCTTGTGAACAGGGATTGCCCAGGGTCAATTTACAAATAACTCAGTTAAAAATCTAATTGTCCAGCATGAAAGCTGCTTGAACATTCACTCTATCCAAAGCTAATCATTGTGCAGAGATTTTTTTTGTCTCTTGAAAACTTATCTTCCTCTTAGCAGAAAGGCAGGATGCTGTGTGGGTACCAGTTCAAGGAGATTACAGCAGCAGCTGCCTGTTCAGACTGCATTCACCCTTTTTCTGTCTAGTGTTTGTGGAGTAAGGAACTGAGGGGTGTTCCCACTGCAACACTGATAAAGCAATCATGTTGTGAAATCCTTGGCTTTAGGCCAAGGCTTCCTAGTTTCCCAAATACCATTGCCAAGTCTCAACATTTCTCACGAATCACCATTCAACATCATGACCTGCTGCCCTTACCACTGATGATGTTGTACACTTCCTTACCATGACCTTATAGATCTTTAATCTATTTTTATGTTGATTGCAACACCTTGTAATTATTTATTTTGAATAGAGAGTTCTCTGTTTCAAAGCTTAGAGTGGGGGCTGAAACAGCACAGTTTACCCCAAAACTTGCTCCGTTGCTGAGAAGTTTTATAGAGTATTTTGACAGTCATGAATAAGGAAAATCATGGTATTTCCCGACTCTTTATGTATCACAATATTTTCATATACAAGATTTCATGCTGACAGGGACAGTATTGTGGTATCATGCAGGATGGAATCATGCTCACAAAATACATTTGGACATACTGGACAGTAAGTTTACTCCACCAAGGCAGACCTTTGCTTGATTTTCAGATTCTTCAGATTGATGATGTCCCTTTTACTATGTCTGTTCCTGTTGTATAATCTCTTCTGGTTCTCTTTAATGTGTGTGTAAATTGCCTGATGTATATACCAGCTTCATACATAAAAATCAGTCTTTTTTCGTAATAATATCTGCCTTGAGTCTACTGCCTCTCTCTTTTTTCCCTCCTTCAACGCAAATGACCTCTGTAGACTTACCGTATGATAATTTTTCCTTTCTTTTATAAACTAATAAAAGCCTACTATTTAATAGCACATTGGATGTGGCATTTTAGAAATGGCTTTGACTCTTCTGCATACAAGGAAGATCCTTTAACTCTGAAAAAGGTAAGAGCTCTTTGGTAACACTAAAAATTGAAAATTTCATTAGTTTCTAAATAATAAATTATACTGTTAACTGCAAACATTGATTTGTAAATTAGAAAAAAAATGGATGAGTCCGATGAAGGTTTTGTTTGTTTCTTTTAATTCCTGCTCTTTAAATTTCTTTTAAGTAATTGCCTTTACTCTGTGGTTTATACTACCTCACAGAATTCATTCATTGATATTTCAAAGATAGCAAATCATATTTTTAGCATGTGAAGATTAAGTCACTGTTCAGTTACTGAACTGTACTACATGTAATTTTGCATTAACGTAAAGTGCTTAGTTAAAAATAGTAAAAAGTTAGCCCATATAAGGAAGTGAATTCTAGTGACTTGGTACTATTTTAAACACTTATAAAAATACATAGAAAATGTATAGAAAATTTTGCATTCAAAGATTTGTATCTTACTTATTTTACAGCATTAAATCTCTGTGTTCAGAAAAAAGGAGAGGGAATAGTTTTCATGGATATCTAGTAGTCATGTGTTATTCCATCAATACTTTGAATACGTATAGCATTGTCAAAGCAGGTTCAGGGAAGTAGTGTAATAGGAAACAGTGTTTTTCATACTCCCAGAACATTATCCAGAGTTTAGAAGATTAAACAACCAAATAAAACTATTCTTTAGTATGTTGAACATTGGAAAAAAAGGTATGTGTGGGGGGGTGCTCTTTTTGCAGTTGTCAAAACATGAAAAAAGATGATTAAAGATTGTGAGCTCTCTAATCGAGATCCAAATAGAGATTTCATCCCTAAAATGGTGTTGAGGAAGTTGTAAAGGGAGGATTTTATTTCAGGTTCATCTGTAATTAAAAGCAATTTTAACAGCCCACTCTCAAAATGCAGTTGTGTATTGAATCAATGCTTAATGAAATATTGGTGGAGTTTTCCAATGCTATTATTAAATTATTTTTCTAGGATTTTAAGAGTGGTAATAATTACTAACTCATACCTGCATTCTCATTCTTTTAGTATAAGGGAAAGATTCCCTTTTATGAGTTACCATATCCATTATGATGAAAGTGTAAAGTACTCACATCAAGAACACAAGCCCAGCAATATTAACAAGCATGAAAATTAATAAAAAAGAAGCAGGTCTTGCCCCAGGAAGGCCTGTCTACAAATTCACCACGGAGCATTTGCAGCATTGCACAGAAAAGCTTATATTCTGCTGTTATATTCCAATGTTACTTCATTTTATGGGAAGACTTGTAATTAACTTCAATTAGGCTTTCACACTGAGGCAGTTTCATATGGGCAAACCTCTGCACACCCATGGAGATTTCCTGGATAGGCAAGCACTCAGATGAAACACTGCTGAAGTGAGGAAGGTTATACAAAAAAGCAGGATCCCGCTTAACATTATTTGGTTTATTCCATGTCCAGTATGGGAATCACCAGAAACGGTTAAGAACCTCTCCCTGGCATTCATTCAGTGTAATGAAATGATCAGCGTTCAGCAGAACCTACAGTAGTGAGGTAAGATGTACCATCATAGGTAAATACCTAGCTAAAATGCTATTTGTAGAACCATTATACAAATCCGTAATGTATTTTCATCACCTGTGAACACAGCAGCAGTCAGACAGCACTATCAAATGGTAAAGCATCCGAAAATGGTGTGAAACAGAATTCCCCTTCTCACAGAGAAAGACTTCTACTGGTCTAGCACTTGGCCCCAGCTTCTCTTGAGAGTTGTTCAGGACACAGTTGAGAAGATGAAGGGAGGAAGAATGATGCTCTTCTTCACCAGTCCTGCAAACATTACCAGGAACCTGTCTGTCTCCAGGATAGCAGCTGGGCCGTCTTGACAGCCACTAAGACTAGTTCTTCGTTCACATTGTCACCAGTGCTGCAGTGCTTGATACTCAGGGCTTAAGCTGCACCACTCCATAGGATGCCATGATCATTACATACAGACTCTGTTTATTTTACCTTTTTTCATTCAAATTAAGAAATACACTGGTAAAATTTCATTAGAAATAAGTATTTTTAGAAGCTGTTAATATGTAAAGTTAAGACTCCAAAAGTCAGAAGTCAGGATTCCTGCTGCCCATAAAACACTAATTCTGCCTGTCATACCTTAGATTTACAGTGCAGATTTTACTTACAACAATCATAAGGCAGTTGCACATGTAACGCTCTGTTCTGAGCATTTGACTTGCAGGCACCCAGAGAGTCTTATTTTAACCTCCTTTACTTATGTAACTGTGTAAATAACCTGTGCTTTATCTTTCTTACTTCCGCTAAGCAAAATCTTTGCCTATTGAAAAGAGGCACCAGAGCAGAAAAAAAAATATAGTGGGGTAGAAGAGAAGATAGACAAAGAAACTCCAACAGATAAATTTACAACAACAACAAAACAATGAAAGATAAATCAAAATATCTTTCCAGCTTGCTGTTTCTTAGATTAAAAAAATAATCAGGAAAAACCTGAGGTAAAACTCAGAAGTTTTCATTGTAGTGTCATGGAGACAAATAATTTGTGCTTACCATAACTGTTATTTAAAAGTGCAATGTGTCCCCCAAGTCATAAAGGAAACTTTATTCTAGTAGAGTAACTACAGTTGTTTTAAGCAGGTTAGGACAAGAAGGAATCTGCAGCTTTTATTTCCATGGAGTACTGAGTCAGGGAAACTAACTTATTGAGTTGCTGATGTACTTGTTCGAAGCATTAGTGGCTCAGCTGCAGGTAAATCCAGTTCTAGCTGATTTGGAGAAATGATCTGAACCTTAGTACCCTAAGTTACAAGTTAAGGCCTTACCCGCACTGGGTTTTGTGTTGCAGCTGTTCCACATTGTACATGTTATAATGATCACTCTTTATTGTCCAAACAGAATTGGGCTCTACTCCAATGGCTGGAGCACATACCCCACATCATTCCTACGACCAAGATCTTACTGCAGTTTTAACTTAAGTATTGAACAACTTTGACAAAAGAGGCAAACTTGAATATGGTCAGTATTTGTGCTGAGCTATTAAGATGGGACATGAAGAACAATAAAAAGTTTTGATCCTGAGATTTCAGTGTGTTTAGTCAATGTTCTGCTGGCCACCAAACAGTTTTCTGACTGGGAATTTCATCATGGAACCTGAAGAAATGGATCCAAGTTTAATTTTTGCTGGGTTAGGTTGATTTGTTTGCTTTTTTTTAGTAGGTTCATCCCTGTGACAATTTCACATTTTGATGAGCTGAACACTTCTGATGAAAAATTACTTCATGAAAAAGATTCCTGACCAGTTATAATTAATGCACGGTTTTATATTATACTGTTTAGAAAAGTTTTGAAAGCATGGCCTTAGGGATAATCTTTTAAACAGTTTCTGTTAACTGACAGTATTATTCAGATATCTTCCTTCTACCCCAACCCTGGTATTATGCAAGAGTTATATGAATGCAGTAATTATTTAGATCAGTTTTCAAAATGTCTCCATTTTTTTTTCAAAGGTTTTTTTTTCCTTAAAATGTTTCATAATGCTTTTATGTCTCTGACTCTTTCTCAAGTAACAGGTTTTTTCATGTATTATTTGGAAAAAGACATTTCAGAATCCCTCTAGAACCATGCAGTTTGGAAAACATCCTTTAGACATAATTTGCTGGAGGCAAGTTATCACAGCAGATTAAAAGTTTACACAAAGGCAACCAACAAACCACTATTACTTTAAAACAGACTGAAAGAGAAAAAAACACATTTCCGCTAGGCCTGAAAGACCTTTTTCAGTATCTCTAATGTATATTATTATATACCGAGTAAGCTATTGATTTCTACTCATTTACCATGTACTCCATTAGTATTCTGTTCTTAATGCAAGAACATAGTCTCAAAGATTCTCAGAAATACCTTTTAGTTTCACCAAAATTTGGCAAGTTATTCATAGGCATTATCAAATAAAATACAAAGGAAAAAAATAAAAGGGGTTTCCTAATTCTTTCTAGCTGTAAAGATCTAACCTCAGAAAATTACTTGTTTCTCACGTATAGGTAACAGGTAAGAAATATACTGACAGTGTTAAAAACTAAACAAATTATTAAGTAAATAAATGAAGAGCTTTGAGGTCTTTCTTCATGTCACTGTGACAGAATTCATTCATTCTTGTATGCGATTTTCAGTACCTCATAATTTATTTCATAGAAGGCTACGTGGGAATAGCAAAGCAGATTACCGCTTAGTATCTGCTCTCACTTGTAGCTGTTTTGTACTATGATTTATATATATATACATGTACATATACGCATACGTATACGTATACGCATACGTATACGTATACGTATACGTATATGTATATGTATATGTATATGTATATGTATACTTATTTGCTGTTTTTTTCAAATGGAAGGGCTTTATCCGAGTTGTTCCTTTCATGCTAAAATGAAATGTTAGTTGCTGTGGAGTACATAGTTTTATGTGGTACCCCAAATTAGTAAGAATATCTGTATTGTAAAATGAAAATATGAAGTTAATATTGTACTGCCATCCCTAAATCATAAAGATAATTTTGAATGTATAATATTCAAAGAGGTCAAATTAAGCCAGTATTTCCAGAGGCAATCGTGGGACTGGATGTCTGAATTTTTAGCTGTTCCCCTCTCGGGGTATTAGGGACTATGTTGTGACCCGCTATTCTGTCTGTGCTGATTTTGTCTGGAACAGAATCAATTTTCTTCAGAGTAGCTCATCTGTTGCTATGTTTTTTATTTGTGAACAAAACAGTGTTGATGACACAGGGATGTTTTAGCTACTGCTGAGCAGGGCTTGCACAGCATCAAGATCTTTTGTGTTTCTCACACCACCCTACTGGTGGGAAGGTTGGGGGTGCACAAGAAGCTGGGAAGGGACACAGCTGAGACAGCTGAGCCCAACTGACCAAAGGGATGTTCCAGACCATGTGACGTCACGCTCAGCAATAAAAACTGCAGAAAGAAGGAGGAAGGGGGACACGTTCAGAGTGATGGTGTTGATCTTCCCAAGTAACCATTATTGAGATGCAGCCCTGCTTTCCTGGAGATCGTTGAACACCTGCCTGCCAGTGGGAAGCAGTGAACTAATTCCCTATTTTGCTTTGCTTACATGTGCAGCTCTTGCATTACCTATTAAATTTTCTTTATCTCAAACCATTACTTTTCTCACTTTTACTCTTTTGATCCTCTCCTCCATCCCACTGGAGGTGAGTGAATGAGTGAGTGGCTGTGCGGGGCTGAACTGCTGGCTGGGGTTTACCCAAAACAGGTTTCCTAATGGGAGAGCAGTTCTTCAAACTTTTAAGCTTCATGGAAGTGTCAATTCCATCTTACAGGAGAAATTATTCTCTGTTGATAGCATTTACTTGCAATGGAAACATTCATGAAGTGACTTAAGACAAAGTAAGAAATGAGAAACATGAAGTTAGATCTCTGTTCTTTATCAAAAGCTAAAAATTCCTTGTTTGTATTACCCTTCTTACTTCAGTGCCTCTATTCTCTTGCCCTTCCTTTCATTTCCTTTAAAAAAAATAAATTAATCACATCAAATCTTCGTATATGACCAGAAGTCTCTCATTGCTAGACAATCCTCCTAACCCTTCCAATTTTTACTTCGTATCTTGCCTAATATTTAACTGAATTTCTGATGGGTACCTACTTAATCAAATAGCTTCCTAAATCTCAGCAAACGACCTTCCTTCCTGTCTTCACCTATAAGTAACATCCACACTGGGTTTAATATTCTCAGTCTGGTGTTATCATCCACAGTTCGGAGGATGGCTGTGTTTACTAATGGCAAAAACTGTTTCTCAGATTGCCCTAAAAGTACAAAACAAGCAGCTTCTGTTTGTTAACGTTTTCAGCCTCAGTCATGGGGAGTAGCTGATGACGCATTCAGTCGTGCCATCCTTCACATGTACATACTACTGCCATGACTCCTCTGACCTTCTGGACCCACACTGCCTGGACAAGACCTTGTCCCACTGTGGACATGGTGGTGTCAAAATAAGGCAAAATTACGCTGATGGTTCAGCACTGGGGAACACAGGTGGTATCTCCATTCCTTGACATTTACCACAGTATTGCTCAGGATAGCTCTTAAGGCATTTTGCCAGCTGTGTAAGATCCACCCTCCCTCTTCCCTTTTTTCTGTGTGAGCTAGAAAACACTAACAGATACTGTAGGAAACCCATCTCCACTCCACTCCATCACTAAAGCAGCATACTGAGGCTTTCATACTGTAGAAAGGACATCGCCATGTCTGAGGTCTCTAGGATACTTTATCCTCACTGTTAATGCTGAGAGAAACACTGGCCAGGTAAACAGTTATTGAGGAGTTCTTTCACTGGTTGAGGGGTAAAAGAAATAAGAAAACAGATAACGGGAGCATGGTATTAACTGTATTGATCTTTAACAGTAATTCACAGTGCCAGGAGAGGGAAGTGGCCCAATGTGGTCCCATTCCCTTCTCACAAATCCACGCAGCAAAAACTTGTGCCATTCTTCTACACCCTCACTGTTGTCTTGGTAGTCTCTCCTGATTTCCAGACGTGGGATTTTCCTCTTCCTTCTGCTGCTTGTTCTGACTCTGTGTGGAGCTCACATCCTCACTGTGCAGCTGCTCTCATTTCAGGAGGTGCTGCCACCAACAAACACATTTGCCTGCATGTGATAAGATTGCAGGTGATCAGTTCATTGATGCAACACAACAAATGGGAAGAAAAGGCATGAAGGCTCCTAAGATTTCCATTTCCATAAATCTTGCCTAAGGCTCCAGCTGGAGCTGTCCTAGAGGGGCCATGTACAGTATAGTACAGTATATTCCCTGACTGCTTCTTCAGCCAAATAAATTTTGTTGATGAGTCATGTGGGCACTGCAGAGTATTTCAAAGACCCATCTGGCAGAATAAAGTCACTTGCCTTCAAAGGGTTGTGTATCTCAAAAGGTTCAGCATTTGGATTTGGTTTTAATTCTTGGATCCTTATCTGAATTCTCTGAGACTGTATAACAGGCTTGCTTGCAGAATTTCCATCATTTCAGCTTCTAGTTAAAGTCACGTAGTAACACAAGAAAGCTTTTTCTCCTGGTATTTCTGTCAAAACCAGAAATGTGTATCAGGAGGTAGGGAAAGAGGAAGAACCTGAATATATCATAACTTTGATATAACTTCCTAAACTTTGGTTCAGGACTCATTCTAGAAATAAATTGAGGATTCCACTACATCATGTGGCTGTTGTTTAGGTATTTATGTTATTTTAGGGGCTGACTCATTCCATTTAACAATATCTTCATATAGCTTGTGTTTCTACTAAATTGTCAGTTTTATTTCTGTTGCTGTTCCAGCCTGGCAACCAAGTCTCCTAATGTGGTGATCTTTAACTTGGATGGATCCTTGGGTTTGCAAACCACTGCTTATAGTCCATAATTTCTATTTTGCTTCAATTCTTCTAAATTATGTCTATGAAAAACGTGAAATGCAATGATTTTTCAAAGAATTAATCTTCAAAAAGGTTACATTTAAAAGTTGAACCTCAGCTGAAATCTCACAATGCTAATTTTTTCTAGAAAGATTTTAAGCAGCCAACTAATACTTCAATGTTTCCCCTTCTCTACAGGAATTCCTGTGCTTTCTTATGTGTATGACTTTGGCTTAGCTGGCAAATTATTATATTTTGCCTAGGTTCCCACATGGAAAAAAAAAAAAAAATACATCCAGATCATTTATTCACACTTATAAATCTGTGGATGAAATGTACATCTTTGTTTTAAATTCCTTCCATTGGTTCTGTGAATGCCAGCTCTTTTTCATTTTTTATCACTTAATAGATTAGACCCAAGATAGATAATGGAATATGTCCCTGCTCATTGCAGGGGGGTTGGGACTAGATGACCTTTGAAGGTCCCTTCCAACCCAAACTATTCCACTATTCTGCTATTCTGCTATTCTATGGAATATCTGGAAATACATTGCAGGATGTCTTTCATTACTTCAAGTTCATCTGTATGGGTCTTTTTTTGCTCACAGCTTCTGCTACATGATAGAGTCTGTAAAATCTGATTGTTTGAAATACTGAGTCTCTTCTAGTTCTCACAAAGTAGAAGTATAGACAATCCGCTTTAGCTCCATATTTCTCTCTTTTTCTCCCCAAAGGAAAAAGTCTGTTGCAGTATCTAATTGTAATTAAATATCTATTGGTGAGGACTTGTAACAAGTTGAGATGTTGAGAATACTCTTAGGGCTAGATCATGTCCAGTGCTTCTGAGTGTATATATATGCCAAATCAGAGAAAGGCCATGCATCCAATTTATAAAAGAACAGTTCTGACCATGGTTTCTATTCCAAAAGCAGAATTAACTGTTCTGCTTGCTAATGTACCAAGCACTGTGAGCTCTTGAATAACGAGGGTATTTCCAAATACCTAGTTTCCTATTAGGTGCAGTTAGAGTTTTGAAAATACTTTATTATACTCTGCCATAAACCAGCTTCTATGCACTCTGTTTTATTTCAGGAATGTGTAAGCAAAAGCAGCATGGAGAAGCACTTTAGGGCAAAGTAGGACCACGGAACATTTACAGTCTTCAGAAGAAAAGTAGAAAAGGGAAAGAATTAGGATGTTCATACACTAAGCAATATTTTACTTTAACCAGTTCTGGAATAATGCACTATTCAGCATGAATAAAGATAGTGATAACATTGTCAACACGAGCATTTGTCTACACTGGAAACAATTTGTTAGAATTACACAGCAATAATACTAACTGGTCAGCTCTCAATTTATTATGATAGAGGAAGAGAAAAATAAGGGAAAATGTGCTACACCCTTGATGTAGTCATTACAAGAAGGTCCATAAATTACTTGTTTCTTTAATAATGTTTGGCAAGGTGCAGGCCGGTGAACATTACAAGTACTATGGAAAACATGGGGGTGGGAGGGAACAGGCAGAAAGAGTTGTTTTTTCAAACACAAAACATTATGATATTAAGTGGTTTCATGCTTTAGTTTCTTCACGTTATACTCTCACTTCTGAGTGCAAACTTCGCCGATGGCAAAGGGAAATACAAAGTGTTGACAGTTAACTATAGCTGGCCACCTGGCCATCCATTACACCCCAGATGTGAATTGTGAATTTTTATATTCTTTCTATTTGAGGAAAATGCTTCCTCTGATGTTCTTGAGCAACACTTTTAAACTGGAGAAATCTACAGATTCTTAGTTTGATGGACTTGTTAATGCAGTCTGGACCTATAGAAGAATGATGAGGACGCAGAAGAACCAAATACCATGTAACATATATGTTCACCATCTGTCTGCTTGCAAATTTGGTACCCGTTTCAGTAATTGTCTGGTCCATAGAGACCCATTTAAGGCTGCAAAATAGTGATTTCATAGGTAGATTTTATTCTTTGTGTACTACTTAGTGAGTAGTTCAGCTGGGTTGGTAAAAATCCTTTCTCAATTTAAAATATCTTAAGAATGAGCAAATACATACATATATATATATCTATATATATGTAACCTATCTGGCTGAAACAAAGACCTTCTGAAGTGAAAAGTGCAATTGCTTTTCCTGTACTCCATATAAACATGGGAACAGCCTCCATCTAACAGAAAGAAGGCCAATGTATAATATAACTTCATGCTTTGTGTGACTGACACCAGAGACTTAAGCTTCTCCTCCCACACCCTCTTTTACCAAGCTGGTGGCAACTCTGGGACTACCTTAGTGGGTACGGTTGGAGCTGCTGTACTTTGTGACCGATCCTTCAGAGAACAACCTGGTCATTGGCTTGACACCTACTAGACTAGGCAACCAGTCCAACTATGGCACACTGCTTTCTTGTTGTTTCTTTTTTATCTGTTTATAGGAAATGAAACAGCTCCAAAGGGAGTGTTCAGGACAGCACAGTCTCTGCATGACCTCATGGTGATAGCAAAGAACATGGGATGTAACTTGGTTTCTTGGTCAGACTGAGATTCAGCACAAATGTGAATCTTGATGTCCTTCTTACTGTGTGAATGATCTCATCACCAGGGAAAAGTTATTCTTGCTTTATCTTTCTCATCAGTTCTAATCCAAGATGCCATACTTGTGGTAACAAATGTAATATATTCCTGAACAAAACAAAACAAAACAAAAACAAAACAAACAAAACAAAACTAAAACAAACAAAGAAACAAACTTGTTAGGTTTTTTTCTGACCAGATCACGTGCAGAGAAATCCCAGGAAAATGTACAAAGGAAAACTTTCATTATCTGATCTATGAAGTTGAAAGAGAGGAAGTGGCTACTACTCGAGGGTAATGCTGATTTAGTCTACCCTTTCCACTCTCTTTCCATTCAGGAATATGTGAGCAAAAGCAGTGCCTCTATCAGTTTTTCAGGATATAGGGAAGGTTGTGACTTGGATGGGAAGAGAGTGGAAAGATAGATTAGTTTCCAGTAAAGTTTTACTGAAGTCTGTTTTTCCTTCCATCTCTTTAAAATTCAGTTTAAAAAAAAAAAAATCAAAAAGGAATCACTCTTTTTATTAACCATTTAATACCTCTAAGATTTGATTCTTGCTTTTTACTAAGGCTCTTCTATACATTTTGACCTCAAACTACAAAAAATTGACAAGCTCTTCGGCACCGTCAGAGTGACAGAAAGTGTCCATAGAGTAAACGAGAATGCTGTGGGTCTTTCATTTTTAAAAACCCACAATCTCTTCATCTGCTTCACGCCTCTTTATCTGGTTTTCTTCAGAAGCTCCACTTAGCAGCAGTGGCACCTACAGGATGGAAGGCAGTGGAGGCTGCTATATCTCAGGCAATCATTTCGCATGATCAGAGAGATGCTCTACTGCATGCTGACAGTACACTTGGCATTAATTCCTAGTCATTGCACAAAATTAAAATGCATTTTGTAATTTTGATGCAATATCTGGCACACCAATAGCTTGCTTCTGCCTTAACTCCATGCTTAAGATATGCATAGCGCTTGCTGGAAGGAAAGGCTCTGTTTGTAGGCAAAGCTGAAAATTTACCACAAGACACAAGCATCGTCCAACTGTCAAAAACAGGGTTTTTTTCTTGCTGGCAATGAAGATTTTTTTGCCATTTTTTACCTTTCAAGCTTAAGTAGGAAGTATGGCTTTTTTTTTTAAAAAAAAAAAAAAAAAAAGGAAAAACTGCACTGTGGGGTAACCTCATGAGATGTCCATCTCATCTGGCGTGATCTTTTTCCAGTCCTCAGTTTTTTTATCTTTTTAATAAAGTAGAATTTTCCCCACTGATCACACTACTACTGAAGAATGAATTTTAGGGCTTGTAACATTAAACCATTTTTATTGATCTTCATGAGTTTGCAGTGGGGACTTCAAGGTCATTTGGTCACCAAGGTTAACTTTGCAGCAATTAAGAGCAATAAACACTTTCAGGATAGGCAGGTATTTATTATGAGCATCTAATTTCCCCAAAACTGCAATACTTGTTAGAAAGTATTAAAAAAATAAGTTCTTGTTTCCTTTGACATGTCCTTTCTTTAAGCATTCTTCTTAACTTGCTGCCCCTATGACCTCCTTAGTAGCAGATACAATTCATTTCTTATGCAGACTGACAAAAAAGATGCATGGTATATGGCACTGCATATCTTTACTTCATTATTTCCTCATAGCAAAGACTTGAAACTGTAATGTGTGAGAAAGAAAAGGTGCCAACATGACATTTACTACTGCTAATATGAATCTGATTAATTCTACAACAAGAAACATCATCTTAACTCTTTATCTTCGTGTGAGTGTTTTTTGTTTGAACCAAATTGATAAATCAGAATATTTTGACAAATAACATATACTTGCAGCCCTTGTTGAAGCAAACAATATCACAACCTAGTCATTTGCAGTAAGTTTATTATAAGGGAAGCAAGAGGCTGTCTTTTAACAATATTTATATTTGTCTACTAAGCTGAAATCTGTTTTATTTAGTTCATTTACAATATATTTAGCCATAGCTACACTTTATTTTTAGGAGAGAACAATGAAAGTCAGAAATAGTTTCAGTGTACTTCACCATGCCTTATTCCACAGTGTTATGATTCACCACATTCAGTGAAAAAGACTTTCTCATAAGGAGAAATTATTCTATTTGTGCCTTTTCTAGTAACTCTGAATGCTTGCTTTCTGTTTGGAACTTGTGCATCCAAGAGCTGACCTCTTCATACCTCAGTGATGCATCTTTTTCTTAGTCTATGTAATCAAAGGGATTTTAACGATGTATTTTTATTTGGTTTGATGTCTCATTGATGACTTGTTTGGGGTTTGTACTTTAAGAGACTGCCTTTCTCTTCCCGGTTATTGGTGGACATTATGAGAAAAATCAAATGTAGTTTCACATTCTTCAATATCATTCGGTCTGATTTTTTACTAATTGCAGGTTTGGCTGAAATGTCAAAAATGTAGAAACTGTGAAAACTGTGCCGAAGTATATACTTCTGGGAATATGTTTTTTTATAAAGGGAAAGGCTGAAAAAAATGCATTACAAGGAAACAAAAAAGAAAAAAAAAAAAAAGGAAGAAGAAAAAAGGGCATTTGATCTATTACATATAATGTTTCCCTTATGTATAACATGTATATTTAAACATTTATGAAAATTGTAAAGAAATAACCCAGAACATTCAAACACTGTGATATTTTTTAATGCAAGGTGACAAACACTAGATTCTGATGTTTGATGACCTTGTGAGTAAAATATTTTCCTTGGATTCATTTCTTTTTCTTCCTTTATTGGATCAAATTTAAAATGTCCATAGAACTATTACTGTGGAGAAAAATAAGCTGGCTGCTAACATTAACTGTCTGGCCATAAAATATGGAAAAGGGGAAAAAAGAAGAAAGCAGGAGAAAAAGAATTTATGAACCAGTACTGGAGGAGGATAAACAACATTTTGCCAAAGTCCATAGGCTATTGGTAAGCAAGTGAGGTTAGGACTGGCTGTTGCTTTGTAATACAAAAGCAATACAAATAACTGTGAATGCAAGCAAATGACACATAGGTCAGGATTTTAAATGTGAACACATGCTCCAGAGGAAACTATACAGGAATAAAAAGTTGTTCCTGTTTTGTTGGTTTAGATTCTGAAAGAAGCTTTTGTGTGTAAAGATGTAACACGATCCCATGCCTGGAGCCATGCCCCATGGTACACAGACCGCTGTGTTCGTCCCAGCGTACCAAAGGTAGAGAAACTTGCAGCCTGTCTATCTCTAGGCTGGCACCAGTTTTTGTGAAATGGGATTTACTTCTACCAGAACGGTACCAAAGGGACCTTTCTATCATTTCGCAGAGGGATTTAGCAGGGAGACTGTGAGCCCTGCTGAAGGTAAATCTTGATGATCATTGCTTTAAAAAAAAAAAAAAAAATTAAAGAGCAGTTCTGTTTCAGTATTATAAACTCTCCTCTTTGAATACCTTCCAGAAATCTGCTGGTTTAATTTCTTAGTCCCATCTGTTTCCCTCTCACTGGCTATATTTGTTAGTATTTCCTCAAGCAGCATGTTGTATTGCCCTTACTGTGCTGGAGGAAAAGGGCATAGATTGATCATTTTACAGGACAGGGAAACGTTTATTTTGGGCTGGAGTAGAGTGCATTTCCTTGCTTCCTGCCCAGTTATAGAAAAAAAAATCTTCTCCGGGAGAAAAAAAAATAAAAAAAAAAATAATAAAAAAAAAAAGAGGTAGCAATGTCAGGAGGGCCATTAGGCTGCTTATCTGTCTTTCTACTTTGGCACGTGAAAGCTCCCAGCTCAGCATGCCATGTGTCAAATCTATCATTTGATATGTCAGGAACCATTATTCCCTCTTTTGTCACCAGTTTTGACCAAAGGATGAAAAATTGCTGTCTTACACAGACAAAATTATTGCTGAAAAAAAGGGCAACTATGGCACATAGGAGTAGGCCAAGGTGAAACCTGGGGAAACTCTCCTTAGATTACGTCTGGGTTAAGAGAATATTGATCTGTGTGCTAAAAACTGTTGATCTCTCTCTGAGCAGAGGATGACAAATGGTAGCAAACAAAAAATTGAGTGTCTCCAAGGACATTTGAGCTGCTCTCTGTTTTCTGTGAGTATTTGTTTGGTTTGTGGGTTCTGCTCTAGGGATTTAAACTAAAATAAGCAAATATTAAACAGAAAGGAAACAGCCACAAAATGATACAGTGAGAAACTACAGGAAGTTTAGTCAGTTAGAAATTAGACCAGGTATTAAAACTGATAAATGGCTTGAACATAAGAAAAAACACATTTACTGCAGAAGTTCAGCATATTGTAATTTTTAGCAGTTTAGGGCCAATTTCTTTCCTTTGCAATGCTCATGCAGTTTTATTATAGCAAATGAAATGTCAACTATACTTCAAACATCATATTATTTTTTAATATTTATTTCTGGAACATTCATTTCAAGAATCTTTAGAAGCACAAGTTTCATGATACTCCATATAGAGGATTCACAAATGAATTATGTTAAGGGCAGTAATGAGCAAGAGGCTTTGCAGCATCTTGAGCATTTCTTGAAACCAGCAGCAACCTCCCTTTTTTCTTCATTGAGTATATTCAGAAATGAGAAGAATGAAGCAGAGAATGCAACTTCTGTGCTCAGATCAGAGAAGCAGCCATAATGGTAGACCCAGCAAGCACCCGAGCAGGACAAATACATTTTTTAACCAACAGAAAATTCAGGTAGGTAGGTAGAGACCTCCAAGGAGAAGAGTCAGTTTGAAAGGAGGAGAAAATAGTGGCCAGGTTTTTGTTCTACTTCAAGTTTTATCTGTAGAGCTCTGAGTTTGAACAAAGTTGGAAATAATGGTCATGAAAGGCTCTTTTGGCCTCAGGGGAGCTGAGATGTGCCATAACCAGCACTGGAACGGGGATTTGTTTTCTCAAGTATAAGACCTAGAGCAAGTGTGACCCTCTGAGTTTGTGTTGGCATGAACCTTGGGCCTCCTAAGGCCATCTTGTCAGAACAATGTAGTTATTCAGAGTCCCTTCAGCACATGTTCCTCCCCCCATTCCCGTGTACAGCTGCCAAGAGCCACGCATCTCCTGTGACCTTTCTGCATTTGGCAATGCAGGTTTGCCACCCATGCGCTCTCCCATTTTTTGCTCCTTCCCACTGGAGGTCACTGTGGCAGAGGAGTTGTGGACAGCTAATCGGAGCTTCCCACCAGTACAGGTACCCAGGAGCAGGTGGGAGTAGATGAGGCTCACATGTGTTGATTTGAACCCCTCGGTGAGCGAAATGGTTAAAAGACACATATAGCTCTGGATGGGTGTGGCAGAATGAAGAGAAAAGGTCATGGAGATTATCAAGATCCCCACTCCAGCTGAACTTGCTTGGTTGTAACAGAGCTGATGGGAATGCTCAGCTGAAAAGTTTGGTCCTCTGAAAAATGTTGATATATCAAAACTGAGAGTGAAATATCCCAGAGCTGGTTCCATTTTGATAAAGTTGCAGTCAATTCCTTGCTCATTTCCTGGCACTTTGCCTGCCTCCTTCCAGGGCACTCTGCCCCTGCGCCAATGGGAAGACACAATAGCTCCCCAGTTCCTAAACCTCCAGACTCTTTTGCCTTCCAGCATCTTGCCTGATGAGCTGACACAGAGCAGAAACTCCTTCCATGGACACAAACTCTTTCTAAGAGAGCACTGATATTCTAGATGAAAGTTGTGTAGTCTTGAATGTTAACTATGACATCCTACCCTGGAAAAGTAATTTAGTCTCACAAGTCTTTCACAATTAATGTCGGGTTTGACTATTTTGAGGCTGAGTAGACAGGTTCTAGAACTCTTTGCAACTGGCCAGAAAATGGAGGCATAGAAAGACTGAAAATGTTACAACATTGTGAGCTGATACTCAGCTATGTCTTGCTTAAAGTTGGTAGAAATTCTTTGAATATTTCAAACATATTTTTCAATGTAAAAATTATCTCATTTGAAACTGATAATTTGCTCACATAGTGCAGTTGTGACAATTTCACTCCTCCTCTCTTATTTTAATAAGAGAATTCAAATATGGTAAAAAAAATATTTTGTTGTTTAAAACAAAATCAAGTGAAAATGTCAGTTCAGAAAAAAAACTTGCATGTTTATTTCAATTCTGTTTTTCCAGAACAGAAAAAAAAAAAATTATAATCATTTGGTTTCCTTATGTGAAGAAGGAGAGGCAAATGAAGTTTGTGGGGTTTTGTTGGTTTTGTTTGTTTGTTTGTTTATTTGGTTTGGATTTTCATTGGTGGTTTTTGTTGGTTTGGTTTGGCTTGGTGTGGTTTGGTTTGGATTTTTTCTGTCAAGATTGGGTGAGTGATTAGCCAGATGTACTTTCCCTTCTCTTCGTATTGTTTCCAGTGAAGTTAAATCCAGGCAGATGAGGTGGACAGAGAGCAAATCTAAGCACATTTCAGTTGGAATATTTAGATTCTCTAGAACATAGAAGCCATAGAACAATCTTTGTTGGCAGTAGCTCCAAGGATCTGTGCAGTGTGTTACTTAATATTTTACTTGCCAGAGAGATAAAAATACTAGTTCACTGCACAAGTTAGTCATATATTCTTGTGGACTTTCACTTGCAATTGGTTCCTAGTATTGGAAAACTCTGATTTCAGTTAAATATTGTTACAGATATGTAGAACATTTACCTTTCTAAGTTTTTATTAGCTCATAGGCTAGCTGACAGGTTCATAGTGAGGGACAAGAGAGCTTAGTCTGTGAAACAGCTCATTACCTTCAAAAGAGACAGCCCTGCCTCCTGTCCCAGCCCTCTTTCTTCTCTGGTACCCACTCTGGCATTTATCTGACCCCTCTGTGAGACAGGTTAGTTCACTGCACTGGCAGAACATCGTTCTTGATCTTTGGTGGGTTCACTTTCTGTCCAGTCAATGATCTGAACTGATTTAACAAGGACTCCTATGACTGTCAGAGCCATCAGAAGAAATGTGATAGGAAGGTACAGTTACAGTCAAAGAGTGGTTGGAGAAAGACAAGACGAAGAGATGGAGAAAAGCTGATCAGCTCAGATCACCTCCTGGAGGAAATGAGGGTACTATGACACTCTGATGTTGACCTTGCTCTGACGTATTTGCATCATCATTCCCAAATAACTGTTTGTCTCCATGGCCTCAAAAGGTGGCTTAATTCTCACTTGTTTACATGGGTTAGACCTAACAATGCAGTTGCACATTTAAAATGGTGGATGAATTGCACAGGAGAGAGAAGAAAGATTTCCCCTGCCCCTTTTCCCAGTTGTCTCCACAGTCGCATGGTGTTACTTGTCCTTACTCCCCCAGATCTCCCACCTGGACTGGCACCCACTCCATAGCAGAGGCACAGGAAAAAGGAGATAAAACCTTCTGCCACTTTTCACATTTGGGTAGTCACTACAAAGGCTGCTTTTGAGCACCTAAGTAATAATGACTTACCTTTCTTTAATCACCCACAATTACTGTCACAACTGTGAAAAATATCCCAGTGCATCCCAGGTACAGACTGAAGAAAACCAAAAGCAAACAAAGTATGCTTGTTGACCACTAGTTTCCCTGTGTGGACCATTCCCTTTCTGCTCTGGAGTCCCACTTATTTCTCTTGTCTGATGGGACAAACTCCGGCAGAGAAGTCTCGTTGCCAAGTTCAGAAAAGCTTCTTAGAACTTCGGAAGGTGTTCGTCCTTGCCATACAGTCTTGCCACAATCATTCTGAGATCCTCAAAGGGACAGAGGGAGATCACTGTTTTTCCTTGCAAATCCCTACAGAGGTAAAAACATGATTGCTTATTAAAATGACAGAAGCAGTGTCCTCAGGTTTGATACTTCTCCACCATCAATGAGTTTCTCACAAATGGAGCATCTTTCTCTCTGCAAGACATGTGGTATCACACAGAAAGTTGATACCAGCCAGTGAAGGAGCATGGTCTGAAATGGTGTGTATGTTAAGAAAGTATACAGCTTCATACTTTCCAAAATGAGCTCCAGATCCAAAATGAGTCCCCAGATAAGACCTCAATTTATGGTGCAAGTTGAATCTTGAAGCCAAATATTGTGTCAGGAGCTTCTGAATATAGCTTGCGAAGTACGTATATTAATAGATATTAAAAAAGTTAAGTGTGTTTAGTGATTTCTACTGTGTTTTAACAAATTAGGAGAGATACTTCAATGTCATTGTTATCTTTACATGTGTGAGTATGTTAAATTCTTCCCTTTTCCTCCCTATTGCATCATGGGCCCCAGTTTGAAATTATCAGGTCTTTCTTACTGCCAGTAGCTTATTAGTGGCATGTGTTTGGTTTTTAGATAAGTCAGCTCTAGATCGCAAATTCACAAACATTAAGATTTGGAAAACACTTATTAGATCGTCATGTCAATTCTCCTGATAGAGCAGGATTGTCCTATTCAGCTTCTTGGAGTGCTTCCATCAGGATGGTATCTGAGTGTCTTCTAGAAGTGCTGAACTGACAACTGTCATGTATGACTCATGATTTCTTCGGTCTTCTTCTGAAGGATAAGATATTGTAAGCATTTAAAAAAAAAAAAAAAGTTGTAAAGAAAAATATATTGGCTACATGAAGGTAATATAACCTTCTCTAGGCAAGCAGCACATCAATAACCACACTGCAGCTATAGTGTTAGTTCTGATGTTCATGTTGTAGCTTCATCCTTAAGCCAGACTATTGTGAACACAGAAGTACAATGGTTGTTTTCCATAGCTTGCAGTTTGTTACTTGAACATTAGGATCTACATTTCTAATGCATATTTCCTCATTTTATGTACTATTTTATCTCATTTCTGTTTACGTGCTTCAGTCTGGACTTTTAATGCTTTTTATTAAGCAAAAATCAGCATTTCCAGCAGAAGTATATGCACCCTTCAAAAACTTAAGTTTTCATTAATTTACAATCTCATATATGTAGAAGAAAGCCTGAAAAGTATTCCCAGCATGCCATCCTGTCTCTATTAGCAACATTAAACACAAGCACAACTGACACATGATCTTTGACACTGCTTCATTGTTTTTAGACATTCCTTTAAAATCCTTTTCTATTATGTCGTAATCTCCTTATTCTTGAGATAACTTAGATGTCCTAATTTCCATGACAGCCAAAAAATTGCTTTAAGCAATTATTTATGTGATAATTATTATTATTCATTATAAAGCCATTTATCTCCTATTCAAACATTAACCAGATTAAGAAAAATGATACCATAAAAAGAACTCTTGCAGCTCATGGCCCTTAAACTCCAAGGACATAAGTTATCCCTACAGGCATATATGCTTCCCTTCTGCTCTAGGCAAAAACTTATAAAAAAAGTGCTGCACTTCAGTCAATTGCCTCATTTTTTCATCTGTTTTCACACACTGTATGGAGAGGGTCAGAAAATAGCTGATATACCACTTTGAGACTATATAAATGATTTCTCCTTTTATTGATCTCCCTCAACTCTTATGCATGAGTATATGAATGTGTTCATACTCCGTTCTGCTTTAATCTTACCACATTAATGTGTGTTTATTGCCATATGGAATGTGACTTGATACAGCATATAGTCAAATGATTATCAGCAATGATGTATAAAATATTTATTTAAAAACTTGTAAGTAAGGAAAGGAATTCATTAGGATAAAAAATGTATGGGAATAAATTGTTAATTTTTTCCTGGACATTTGTGAAATACAAAAGATAATCTAATGTGATTTTACAAATCAGTTGGTCTAATTTGGCACTGCAGTCATGCTGTGTATTTCTGTGCAATACTTCAGAGAGCAGTTAAAGTTATTCATTTGTTTTAGTTACATTTCTATACGCAAATACATTGAGATAACATTTATATTTAAGTTGAGCTCTGAATTTACTGGGGCTGTGACATTTGGCTTGGGAAAAAATACAAGAGCTTTAGAATACTTCTTATGGTGAAATTACTGATTTATCTCTGCCTTAAAACAGTCTTTTGGATTGGATTCATCTCAGGTGATGTTAACTTTCTAAGGGCTGGATATGTGGTCTGAACATGGTATCTAAGATTCTTTTCCAGTCTGTGGAAAGACAGAAGTAGAGGATGGGATGTTCCATCTATTTTAGACACACCTATTTTAGGATTAATTTACTCAGACATTACTGTCTCTCTCCACTGATCCCAGAGGGACCCTCAGGGCATGGACCAGACTCCTGACTTTTGAGGAGTTGAAATGAAATCAGACTCCTGTTTCTTCAATATTAAAGTTTGTATTGAACCAAGTTCTGCTCTCAATTCCATATATAAGAGTGCAAGTATATAGAGAAGTGTTGCATTGCTTCTCCTCCAACTCAACAACAGGTGGACCAAACCTGTTCTGAATGTCATGCAAAGACAACAGCCCCTTACAGTGCCTCCCTCTCACAACGACTGGTCAGATTGGGCATCCCACTGCTAAGGCCACCATGTGGTACAGATCACCCTTCTCCCAGGGTGGGCAGAGCAAGTGCATCTGAGTCTGCACCCAGTGTCCACAAAAAACACTGTCAGGTTTGATCAGTTAAGTGCAGTGTGCGGTTTGTTTTTTTTACTGACACCCGGATAAACAAAAAGAGAATCTGACCTGGTTCCTGGTGTCAACAACTAGAGTTTAAAATTTAATGTTTTCCCACATAAAAGCAAAACTGTGCTTTTGAAACCATCAGCTGAGTAATTTACTTCATCATACCCCTCTCCTCTTATCACCTGAGATGCATCCACTTTCCTGAGGAGGTTCTATGATTCTATGGGTTAGTCTTCCACTCCTGAACACGCCTTCTCAGGCAAGTCTTTTTTTATGGTGTAAATTAAGCATGAGTTTTGGTTTGTTGTTTTGGTTGGCTGGTTAATTGTTGTGTTTTGCTTTGTTTTCTTGTTGTTGTTGTGGTTGGTTTGTTTTGGTTTGTTTGGTGCATTTTGGGGGGTGTTTTGTTTTGTTGTTTGCTTGGTTTTGTAGCAGAGCTGTGGGCAGCTGTGCCCAGAAGCCACATCATGGCCTCATACCATGCACTTTCCCATCTTGCCAGCTCATACCTGGCCCAAGGATTCCTCTACATGTTCTGCTCCTCTTATCTCATTAACTCTATTGCCCTAAATGCAGAGACTCTGAAGAATGGATCAGAGCAAAGTCTTCTGGCAGAAACTTCCTCCACGTTGAAGGCCTGACACTGTTAGCTGGTAGAGTTGCACTGCCTACAAACTACAGGTTAGTGCAAAATATGCTTTTATTAAAGTACTCGGAGTTCTGTTTTTCTACAAAGGCTTTCACTGATTTATCCAGTATGAATCTCTTTATCAACACTAGTGTTTCATTGCTCACAAGAATCCTGCAGCACAGGGAGTCTTGCACAGGCATTTTCACCAGCCTAAGCAAGCTGACTAAGCATGATTTTTTCCTGCTTTCTCAGAAGACATTGGACTGTCACGTTTTCTATCCAACAGATACTTGTGTTCTCATTGTGTGAGTCTTGACAGTTTCACTGGCTTTGCTATTCTTTGCTAATTCTTGGTTCGAGCTTCATCTTACCTGATTTAGATGCCAGAATTAAGCACTATAAACTGGCTAATTTAGCTAGGAATAAATTGCTATCTAAGATAGCTATTTTAGGATGGGATGAATTGCCTTCTGGAAGTGCTTATCTGGATCCATTAATTATAGAGGCAGGCTAGATGACTAGTTTAAAACAAACACTTAACATTAAGGTGGTTAAAGGTAAGTGAAATGAGTCCCACTCTTGTTCAGGAATAAATGAATTTGGGCGATGCAAAACCAGAGTTCTTCTACTTAAGGCAGAGCATTTTCCCTCTCACACTCTGTGGCTGGCCAAGAAACACAGCCTGTCACAGAGTCTTATCCCAGCAATAGCCACTGCCATATAGCTCATGTTTGTTCATACAAACATAATTCTGATCTTTTCTAAAAAAGCAGTAAAATGATCCACTTAAGAAAGTTTCACTCATCTATCCGTAAAATGCTTTCACTTGTTTAGTGTTGTCCTTGGCGTTTCTGAAGTGGAATTTCAGAAAAACTAAAAATTTCTTTTTTATTCTTCTGACATTTTCTCCCAATTTCCCCCAGAAATCAATCTGAGTTCCTTCTTTGAGATTCAGCCTGAACCACATCATGACTTCTTTCATTAAATCAGAAAGGTTATTCACCTCTTTCTATCAATTGTTCCAACAGCAGCTTGGATAAAAAATGTTGTGAATCAGACAGGAATTTTATGATAAATTCTTGGCTAATGCTTACCAAGTGTCCTACAGTTGAAAAGGACCTTTGAATTGTAAAGTGTAATAATATATTATAAAGTCTTTTTTTTTTTTTTCTGAGTTCTTACTGATTTCCTGTTTGTTAGGCATGCTAGACAGTGACTCTCAACATTTTCTCAGGCTGTGATGTTATTTTGAAAATATCATGGTTCATACGGTGTACTTTTACTCATTCAGTTACTCTGTTGGGTGTGTTGCTCCAATGACATCTGATAAAACAAAGCCAGATAACAATGTTAAGTTCTTTTGAATACAGGTAGAATAATACCAGTGTAAATATATGTGCTTTATACATTTACACTTATTTATTGTAAGAGAGAAAAATTTGGTGTTTAATGACAGATTTGGGGAGAAAAGTGTTTCCAAAACTAAAGACTGCATGTGTGTAGACAGAACTATAGCTTGATGTGTGTCACTCTGTCTACCCAGAAGCACAAATATTGTAATACAGTTCCATCACTAAGGAGGGGAAATCCTCATAAGTAACTATCAGGAAGATCCCTGCTAAGGCAAGTATTGACATGTTTTGGTTTGCTTGGAGCTTTTATTTATTTATGTAATTGTGCTTAGCAGAAAACATTTTAAATTTGATGTCTTAACTCTGTTTGATTTTGGTTTTCCTAGTTGTACCATAGGACCAAACTTAGGAAAAGACTTTTGGCTTTTATTTTTAGGAACCATTTAAGATTTTGTGTGATTCATGAAAAGTGGGGTAGTCTTGAGATGTTTTATGTGATACACTGTAAGTGACTGACTTTGAGAAGGTACAACCTCACAACTTTCTATAATTTCAAAAAGCTAAGTTTATAAAATAACTAAAGGTAATTACTATAATCAAAGAAAAAAAAAATCAGGATACCTGATTATGCCTAACATTTGAAGCACAACATGTCAGTATCAACATTCTTTTTTTTAATCTGTTTTCAGTCAAGCAACATAAAGTGTAATACTGACTATGAAAAATAAACCTAGTTAGTGAACTTCTTTAGGAGTTTATATGGAACTAGGGACAAAGAAATAGAGTAAAATGTGGGCTGAGCTTTTTCTTCTGAAATTACTTTATTTTAAAGGTTAGAAGTAACAAAATTAATCCAAGGGAAACAGAAGGTGAAATTTAAAATGGAGCTTGAGATTTTGGCAACAACCAATCATGTAAGAGAGACAGTCACATATGACTCATGTATGATACAATCATATATACATAATATTAAGTATGGCAATCATGAACAAACACCAAGCCTTTTTCTTGCTGAAGGCCAAAGAGAACTTTCACATACTCTCAGCTGAAGCTGCCTACAATGTTACCCAAGAACGATTAAGAAACCTCCAATCTTAGTCATACTTTCATAGTTCCTAGGTTTTCTCCCCTGATTCTTCCCCTGAAAGGTAGAGCAATACCTGAATTTATTTGCTGTTCGGTATGGTCACTCCCCACTGCAGTTTGTGTGGACAGGGAGAAGGGTCTAACCCTGCAATGAGTTCTTTACTCGGAAATCTTTGTCCATTCAGCTGCAGAGCACTTCTGTGGATCCAAGGCGTTATTAAGCAGGCTGGGGACATGGTCTGTAGATGGCAGCTACTCCCCTGGGGTTCATTAAATCATGAGCCCAGAAACTTGTTCCTTGAGGAAATAAACTCGGTGCCCTGAAAGAACACTGGGAATGAGGGCAGGAGAAACTTCTATGGAAAAGAGCAGATGTGGTCAGCCTGCCTTTACTTTTTCCATTAGATGGTCTAGAAAGCAGGTGCTGGGTGGTTGACCAGATGTTAAACAAAGGCCAAATTAAAGCGCTAAGATTTACCAGTGGCATGGGCTTAATCTTGCCTCTAGAAAGTTACTTTTGAGCAGCAGCAGGGTCTGTCCCTTGGCATTCAGAACAGGACACAGCTCCAGGAAAAACAAAAACAAAACAAAACAAAACAAAACAAAACAAAACAAAACAAAACAAAACAAACTTGTAAATAATCTCTATCATTTTGCCAGCTGCTCTCAGTGCTTCATCTGTCTCTTAAAACTGAAAACTTACAATTTCACCTGATGTTCCATCCTTTCGGGTCAGCTCTCACTCAGGATGTCGATGTCCTTAGAGTGGCTTCAGTGTTCATTTGTTCATCTCAGGAGCTCATTTCATCTAAACTGCTGTGAAGTATCCATTCCTGCAGCTGACTTCCCTGCACAATTCCCATTCAAAACAATGGGAAGTCTGCAGGTGAATTAATGGCAGTGCAGATTTCTGGCTCTTACAGATTAGAAACCATTAATTGCTAAAAAATTGCTCAGTTCTTCCTGAAATTTTAATAGGGGAACTTTGGGGAGGGGGGACACTGTGTGTATGTGTGTGTGTGTGCATGTGTACTTTAAAGAGAGTGACTGTTGTGAGTCATCCAACTGTGCAATATTGCTACCTACCTACCCACTGCCTTGCAGTAAGGGGAATTCTCATATTGCAAAGTTTAGAAATGAAATACAGATGGAAATGATGAAATGTTAGTTGTGTCCAGGTTTCCTAAATGTCTAATACTAGCAGAATTTGTAAGGACATTTTCTCCCCTTTATATTAAGGTTGTGTACACAACATAGCTAAATAATTGCTTCTACATCTGTTTGTCTGGTGAAATTCAGCTTTCCACCAATTAAAATCCTCCTTACCTTCCTGCCTAAAATATGATATAAGGCTGCGTAAAATCCTGTCTGGGCAAGGTCACAATGTGAAACATAGTCACTGCCCATTAAAAAAGTCTTCTCATTCCTATGGCTCTCACAATGTGATAGACGCTTTTCCAGGAATAAATTAATAGCAAGAGATAGGACTGCAGCTTTACTTTCTTCCAACCTGATGTTGATTAAGTCTGCTTCTTGACTTCTACTAAAGAAGGCATTTTAATGCCCTGCTGAAGACAAAAAAAGAAGTCAGGCTTTTCTGTTCTGGCTTACCTTCAGCTAAAATAGGATTCATTAGCATTGCCTGCACAATGCTTGATGCAATATCCTGTGGCCCATGCGTGGTTCAGATCTATGCAAACCCTATGATTCTGCCTGGCCAAACTTAATGCATTCATGAATGTTTGTTTCACAGATAATGTATGCATAATCATTGACTGTATGGACACAGGACTGTGCTTTCTGTGTCATACTGTCTGCAAAATGGAGTGCTGAAAAAACAATGAATGAAGCTGTCACATCATAGAAACATGGAGCACAGTCTTCCTGGGGAATTATTAAGGCTGGCTGGGAAGAATGGGGGAAATAGAATTTCCACTTTTCTTTTAGCTTTGTACTAAAGATGCTCACAATCTTCAGTAAAATCAATTCAGAAGTTCAGAAGAACCAAAAGGGAAAAAATGTTCAGTGTTCTTTTTCATGCTCTTTTTTCTTTTTTCATATAGTTTTCAAACTTTCTTCCCCAATCTACAGAGGGATGTTACACTCTCTGAAATGATTCAGATGCAGATAGCCATCTCTAGGTCCTACAATATGTGAACATCTCCAAGAACCCTTATTGAAAGTCCTTGCAGAAGAATGGGTTATTTTTACCATGACTATGTGTATTTTCATTATCACCTTTTTACTTAGATGGCATTGATTGAACAGGACAGGTTCTTTGTTAAGAAAGAGTAAAGTCCACAGCACTTTTATGCTGTAAAATTTATACACATTTAATTATACAGATGCATTAATCCAATCAGATATGTACCCTTCCTTCTTAAGACTGCTTATATGTGTTTTCTGTTTAAAATCTTTGAAGCCACCCACAGGTCATTATATTTTTTGCTTTTTAACGTCCTCATCAGTCCTTGTGTACAAGGCCTATTTGAATTTATTTTCCTTGTATGATATACATTATTCAAGTAATGTAAAAGACTACCTGAAATGAACCAACATCCTTGAGATGGAAGTGTTGAAATGCAGCTGCTTACAGTGTGGTCTATGTAAAAATAAGAAAGCAGACAATAGGCCTGAATATTATGCAAAGAATACTGCACTACATTTTTAAAACAATACTGTCAGAACTACATTTCTACTTCTAAAACGTATGCAGGTTCAAGCAAAGAAGATCTAGAGCATTTCTACAGATATTATTGTACTTCATAATCATTTCTGGGAGAATTATATCTATCCACTGGTAGTACAATCTTCCTTCCATTGAAATCAGTGTAAACGCTCCCATTGACTTTGTGAAGAACTGGATCTGACTTACTGTTCACTTGTCATTGCAGACAGGCTTATTACAATGGGATGTTCAAACAGTGGCACACAGTTACTTGCTGATACATGAGGGGGATCAACTTAACTCGGTATTTGTTGGACACATTCAACAGCTTTTCAGATCTCTTCCCATAGACAAACCTCAAAGTATACCAGACAGTTTACCAGATTACTGTGGGGAAATAATCTGTTTACACAAGACTGGTTTCCAGGACGGACTTTCGTATGTAGACAGTACCATTAGAAACTGTTCCTTCTCAGGATCTGAGTTGTAGCTATTTTCCACTTCAATACACCAGGATGTTTTTTCACAAGACCTGAGTTGTGAGAGCTGGTCCAATAACCATGGAAGCCCTGAGATTAAGCTTCACAACTCTTGTTTTGGGTGAGGACAAGCAATTGTACACGTGGATGTGAAGCCTGTGAACTTTTACATGTGAACATTTAACACATGGTTTAAGCTGGTTAGAGCACACCAAGTTTGCACACAGGTTTGCTGACAGTATGAACATTGGGATGGAAGAGTGAGATACCCTGTTTATTGTTCATAGCAGCCACTTAGAAATGTGACACAAGGACCAGTGCCAAAACCTTCAAGAATCCAGTATGTGCTGTTGCTCTGCTTGTCCACATCCTTGAGGACCAAATCAGATAGTGGCAATCTCCTGAAGTATCCAAGATACCTTTCAAGAGAGGTTCAGTCTCTTGAAAGATCAGACACAGACTTTTGTGATGCTCTCTCAAAAATATTTTTTCTTGTCATCAGCATGTCTTTTTTCTCCATTTGGCAAACATAGGTTTTTATTAGGCACATTTTAAAATGAATAAATATTAATCTCATTATTTTTAACCAGGACTCCAATTTACTGTACGTAGTTCCTTATGTCACAATCACCTTGTCCATGTGTTAATATTAGCAGGTTCCAGGTAGGACAGGTTTGGAAGAATGTTTGTTATTCATCTGCATCAGAAAAGCTGGGATAAAAATGTTTAATATAGTTTGATAAGTCCTACAAAAACCTGCTGTTTGTCTCCATAAACTGTGTTCTTTTTTGTGAAACATGTTTGCTGCTGTGGCTAATGGGAATCACTGAGAAGTCATCTTCGTTGTAACCGTTTTAGGCTAGAGAGGCTAGAGAGATAAAGCAACATGAAAATGCTATGGAATGATACTTGCACTCTTATTTCCTTAGTCAGGCTCATAATTATGAAATTTTGAAAGAGTATGACCTTGTGGTGGCTTATTTATCTTTAATATCAGTTCTGAATCCAAAATTTCTGGCCTTCAATATTATTGAAATATCCATTATTACCCCAACTTCAGTCTCTGGAAGTGTGGATACCTCTGAAAATGAGAAAAGCTGAAAGAATGCCACAAAAGAAGTCAAAGCAGAGGACCTCTTGATACTTGTTTCCAGCACAGGACTTAGCCAGAAAACCTGGATTTGTTTAATTTCTTATACTCCTTTCCCTAGGTATACTTCACTGAGAAAGACAGACTACTGGCAGAGCACTTGCTTTGACCCCAGATGGCCTTTTTGTGCTCTTGTACAGCTACCAAGATCATGTCTGCCAACATTTGAAATTCAAAACTCTGTAATTTTGGCAGATTGTTTTGATTCTTCTTCCTCTGGATGCCTGGGGAGAATCCCTTGCCATGGCCACATGGGACACAACACCTTTCTCACTCCAAGCACTCAAAGGAGACTCAGGAGGGCCCCTGCAACTTCTCTGATCTACTGCAATGCCAGGGTGTGGATTAGCATACCTAGTGTTGCTGGCTATAAATCTTCAGGCTTGAGCTAAGCCAAAACAAAATGGGAACCAGTCAAATTTAATCTACATTTGAGCTAACTACCCCAAGCTCTCTGTTAAGGATAGGGATAGTCACTTTTAAAATGTGATTCCTCTGACCTATTTCAGGTACCTAAAATGGGCTGAGACGGTTATTCTAAGCCTCTACATTGACAGACAAATTACAGGCAAATCATCTTCAGAGCAGAAGAAGAGTCCATAAGAAATTGTTATGCCTTTATAAATTCAATACACCTTTTCCACACAGTCAAGAGGGGTTTTGGGATCACAGTGGTTGCAAACTGGTAACCCACTGGTATGAGAAGCAGGACAGGCAGAGCCATGTAGGTTAGTGAGCTGTTCTTTGTGTTTTCAAACTCTATTCTTCAGTAAGGAGAAAACCAGAAAAAAAAAGCAAGAAAATTGTAGACAACTTCTAAGAGCAGTATTCTACTGAAAGAAAAAAAAAATAAAAAAGCACAGGAAAGTGGTTTTAAACAAGGTCAAGTGTTTGGGGACATGTACATAGAGGTCACCAGCCTGGGATCAAACTGGAGGTCTGATGGGACAGTGTACCACTTCAGCATCCATTAATGTAGCCAGATAAAGACTGAAAAATAAAATGGTTAACAATAGAGAAAGGTTACATTCCTGGAGGTAGAAACAGTAGAAGGAAGTTGTGACAAACACTGTTGAGCCAATCTTTTTTTGGTGAAGACAGCAGTTGCCACACACGTACTGCACGCATTTGGCAACAGATAAGCCAGATTCATCGAGCAGCTGCCAAATATCACTCTAACTGGAGCTACAAAAAGTACTGAGAGATTAGCTTCAGGCATTGCTGCACATGTGAGGTAGGTTGTGTATGAAAACCCAGAGGGGCAATTATTTACCTTTCTTTCACAGTATTTTCTCCTTTTTGAGACATGCATTACTTTGTTTTCAACTGAAGAAAAAAAGCAGCATCTTCCATGAGGCATGCTTTTTGCTCTATATGCTGTCACGTTCCCATGTGTGAAGACATATTATCTACTTACTAGTCTCAACTGTAACACCTGCTGCCACCCAGACAGTATCGAGGGGACTAACAACACTAAATTGCTCTCTGTTCATTGCTCTGCTTGTTAGGTACATTCATATGTCTAATTATTGAGTTATAAACACAAAGCATTTCTCTGAAGAAAGATACCTTGTTCCATGCAAATATTAGTAATTTTGCTACTCTGTCTGTAAGAGTGTGCAATATGAAGGCTAACCCTGAGACACTGACAATTAAACACATATCTTCATTTATCCCCTGTAAATATTTTTAAGTTTTAGCTATAAAGACAAGATTTGGTGTCAGTGCTTATCTCATGCAAGTGCACTTTCTCCCTTTTCAGTTTTTGAAAAACATAATAAGAAAGCACTTGAAAGGACCCCAGAAGAGGGACCTGGTGTAACAGATAGATGTGTCACAGGTGGAGCACCATAACTGCAGCAAAACTCAGCAATACCAAGGCAAAAGCAGTAGAATGCACCAAGGTACCTAAACTCAACTGATATCCCAACAAATGACAAGGGTACAGGCTTATGCTGAGCCTGAATTTAATTATAACATAGCCCTGTACAGTAAGGAGTGGAAAGGCATGGCTGCAAACCATCTTTGTGGGTTTGTATTTTTGTGACTGAGAACCATCATATTGCTAAACCAGAAGTACTCTGAACTGCTATAACACCAGGAGCCCAGACAGTCAGACTTACACTCTATCTGCTGAGTTTTGTACATCAAGAAACATATGTGGTCATCCCAGAACTGCTTGGACTGATTTAATCAGCCAGTGAAATATCCAGGTGTCAAATAAAGGCTTTCAAATCATAGGCACACAACTGAGATCTCAGTCCGGTGGTGACCCCTGTTACCAAGTCATAAGGCTGCAGAAAGAGTCTGTGAAGTCGATAACAAGGATAAATTAGCAGTCTCAGATCCTATTCTAGTCAAAAGTGCCCAGTTCTAGGCTGATTAAATATGCAATGTCACAACAGCCAGTATGATGACACAGAATGTAAATCAGGGTGAAAAAAATCTGTAAAAGGACAATTCTTTTTCTGTTCTTGTTTCTATTTTCTGATTCTTCTATACTGCCTATTGTAGCATTTAACATGTAAAAAACCTACCTTTCTCGTATACTTCTTTTCTGAAAATAGTATATATAATAGCAATGACATTGCTAGGGATAATATTTAGTACATTTTAGATTATGGCACGCTTTTTCAGCTGTTGTCAGCATTATATCTCACAAGTTTAAACCTCCTGATTGCCTTGGGGACATCTTTTTTGCCTTCATCCTTACAATTGTGTGCGGCATTTCTACTGTGCTTATGCTTGAGATTTCTCAAGCTTTTTAAGTGAAGTTTCCTCTGTACTCCACGTTCTTATTTATTCCATCTCTTTTTTCCAGCACAGCAGTGGTCAGATCAGAGAATAATGAAGATTTAGCTTGAACATGATGCTAGTTCAAAAAAATATAATTAACGTGAGATGCTGGAGAGAGTTACAGGCAACAAAGCAAAGTTTTCCATAGAAGATTATATATCAAAATCCAGAGTTTGTTGAGGAAATTTTGAAATTCATTTTAATTTTGTTTAACTTAATGTCACCCTAGATGAGATCCATGTGATCCACACATCCGCCTTTCTTCCACCCTTCTTTTTCATCATCATGACAATAACAATTTCTCTTTCACACTGGGTTAGAGGAAAAACAGCTTGATTCATGTTTGCGTGGGTGAAGGGAAAGACAAGTCAGAAATGAGTTTTGCACTGGGCCATGAGTTCTGAGGTAGGTTTGCAGTTTCTGATCTTTTTGTCACCAGGCTGTGAAACTGAAATTTTGATGTAGATTCTGTGAAGATTATACATCCTCTAGTCCACATCTCCTCCTTCTTTTATGGTTTCAGAGCAACAGAGATATCATGACAGGTCATAGCCATGTAGAAGGAGGTGATCTCCTAGGCAGAGAGGCAGAGATCTCATATCACACTGAGAGGTTTAAATATCAAGATAGAGACCTTGAAGTGGATAAATGTGGCAATTTGCTTTGCTAAGCAGACATTCCATTGTATTTCCCCCATGTGGAGCTTTTTCAGGCCATATGGCTTAATTTCTAGGTCTGAGTTGCAGTAATGCAGCTTGGAGGTCACTAATGCAGGGATAACTGTATGGTATGATTACTGTGCAGATTGCCACATAGCTATGACTCCAAGGGAAAGGAGAGAGCAACATGGCTATTTAGACATATAGTAGCATCAAGAAATAAAAATTATCTGAAAGCTATAGATGGTTTTTCCTAGACATTTATGTGCCAGCTTGAAGGAAGAGTTTATTTCCAAATAAATAATTGTAGTAAACTTTCTTACTTACTGTTATTGTTGTAAGGAACACCTAAAACTATTAACATAGACTATGAAAAGACTAAAGTATTTGTCCTTCTTTTTTTCCTTTTTTTTTTTTTTTGTACATTTTCCAGAATTTTGTGTTCAATTTACTTTTGGGTGGTTTTCATTTGTTTGCTTGTTTTTCCTCTAGCAGGTACCTATTCTCATTTTAATTGTGTAGACCTTAGATAAAAAAGAATATGAGGAAGACAATATTTTGTCTGTTTGTTTTCCAGTGGAAAAATGTGATTCCCCAAACCATAAGCATTACTGGGAAGTTTCAGTCAATTGTGGTATTAAAGATATATTTTAAAGACATTTATGGCCATCACAATGATTGGACAGCATTCCAAAGCTGACAACATATTTTCATAATTTGCTTTCAAGGCATGGTAAGATTTGTAAAACCTATTTTTCTGAAGACTTACAGGAGGTTGACACCAAACGTCTGAGGCAGACAACAGTCTTCCACAGGACCAAATATCCTGTGGTTGTTTAATTTTTGGGGGGTGCAGAGAAGAGAGAAATTTGTTAATTCATCACAAGAATGCAGTGAGGACATGTGTAACTTGTAAAGTCCCATCCAGTGCAGCTGGGAGTCTCGATCAGGATGTTTTGACTCATTACTCCGGGTGTTCATCAGCTGATGGAATTTTTTTTTTTTTTCATCAGATGATTTAGATTCAAGATAATGAGTTGAAATATACCAGAAGTAATTCTCTTCAGAAAAGGAGACAGGATGTTAACTTCCATGCACATGCACACAGAAGAAACCACAAGAAACGTAGACTCCCAGGTTCATTGAAGTGGTGCAAAAAGTGAGAGTTTTACTTGTATCTATGACATAAAAACCAACCCAAAACTAGTGGACTGGTAAGACTGTCGTATTTCTAGCAAAAGAGGAGAGGAGAGGAGAGGAGAGGAGAGGAGAGGAGAGGAGAGGAGAGGAGAGGAGAGGAGAGGAGAGGAGAGGAGAGGAGAGGAGAGGAGAGGAGAGGAGAGGAGAGGAGAGGAGACAGGTGATGGCGTAGTAGTAAAATAAAGAAGGGGGAGGAATTATTGCCTGTGGATCAACAATGAACCTAAGGTATTTTGGGGCTTATTACTAAAGCAACAAATATTCTTTAGATTGCTTTTGATCTTTTTTTTCTTTCCCTGCTTGAAGCAAATATATGTAAGTTTAAATCCATAGGAGTTTTTCGCAACAACTTCTTTGACATCCCTTGAATGTTTACTGTGCTGCTAAGCATTGACTTTGACAAAGGAGATCTTTTCCTTCAGTTTGAAAACCCTTACTGCTGATATATACAAATGCCACTATATACGTTTCCTTTTGGGAAACATTTGAAATATTTCCTTTCTATATTATTTAATGTGCAATTTAAATGGGTTTGTTTGTTTATTTGGCAGGGCTGTGTTTTTTAAGCTGGAACAGTGAGGGGGAAGGGAGATAGGAAGGGACAAGCAAGACTTGTACTGGGGTTGTAGTTTGACCAACAGTTCAGCACTCAGTTACAGTTAATGGGGTGAAAAGCTGTGATAAGGCATGTGATCTGAATAGTTAATGTACTGTTCCTACAGCTAGCCAAATTCAGGGCTTCCCAAATGTGGTTTATTATTCCAGAAGTTGAAAAAGGAGTAGTCTCATGATGTGAGCCAAGCTTTTTTAACCTATCCACAGAAATGTCAGTATTATTTTAGCAAGTGATTCATAATATCTGTAATACAAAATCTTGTATTTTGTATATTGCATTTTATATAGTAACTGGCAAATTATAGTATAGCATAAACTGAAAGTTAATGATTTGTACTGCATATCGTGGCTGTGATCCCAGCATCTTCAAACCACAAGGACTGGAAGTATGCAGCAATTTTAAATGCAAGCCTCTGTTACCAGAAACGTGGCTGAACTCTTACATGTATGATTAAGGATCACTTCTCCCTGCAGTACGCAGCTGATCTTCATGTTTCTAAAATAATCTTCTTGCTGGAACACTTCGTTACAATTGCATACAAGGTTTTGGGAAAAGGCAAAGTGCTGCAGAACTGAAACCGTTTATTTTTTTGCTTCTCTCTGCCCAGATATATCTATCCTGTAACAATTTCTAAACTGTCAGCTTCTGCAGACACTATCAGTAGGTATATTAGAGAGCAGGAACTACTACTATTGTGCAATTTATAATGTGCAATTGAAGCAGAGCAATTGTCATACAATCTATAAAGACCTACTCATAAACGTCTTCAAAGAGGGTCTTAATTGCTACATGATTTACTACATGGAGAATACCTTCTCTTTTGTGTTTGGAAGTATTTTGCTGCAGGAGAAACCTTTTTAACCAGGCTTTTATAGGCCAGTCTTTGCATTGGTAGCATGCATTTACTAGCTGTGTAATTGGTGGCACAGTTCTTCTATCATAAACATTGTTATCAGTTAATTAAACTTGAAATGGAGCTTTGTTCCACAACATGTTTTGTCAGATTGTTTTCCTTATTTATTTATCATCATAAAATTTTATTTTATGACTGGCAGCTTCTCAGCCCTCCAATAATAATATAAATCAAAACAAGATTTTAGTCTTCATGCAATTTCCTTTTGGTCTCAAAATATGAAACCAGATGTTTTTGGCATGCTAAAGATGCTTTTCATCTTTTTTTAGATTATTTCAATGCAGTCAAAGTAAATGCATTTTTAAAACCAACTTATGAAAGTTAAATTTCCTTTGTTCGCCTGGGTGTAGTCTGGTTTGCATTGATGCAGCAGCAATGAGAGACCTTCCAGATAACACACAGAATGCCATTGAAGAATTACACATGTGTCTCAAACCTCAGACAGCAACAGGAATTGTATTAATAGCAGATCAGTAGATTTATATTATAATTTAAAACATTATGAACATTTTTTTTTTTTCTGTCTAAAGGGCTTAGCAAGCATCTGAAGGAAGATTAGACTACAGGACAACTGTGTATCCTGTAGTCTGTATACAGTAAGTGGCTAACCTACAATATTTGTTCACATATCTAGCAGACTTTTTCTGAGTTGAAACAGATTTTTTTTTTATGATGCCTTAACGAATTGTCATCAGTATTTCCTTTAAGCAGTGAATCGTTTTTCAGCAGACATTAGATCTGGGCCTAAGGCTATTACTAAAGGACCTAAACATTCCCAAGTGGGCCCCTCTTCAATAATAACAGCAGCCTTGAAGGGATTAACTGATACTGTAAAGAATAAGAAGTAATAAACAGGAACTGAAGCAAAGTGGGACAGTTGTTATGAACATTTGCATGCCAGTCCTCAGAATCCTCTGTCCTATCTTTTTTTTTCCTAACCCCTGAAAGAAAACGGAAAGCCTTTGGCATGCTTGTGCACAATGATGTGTTCTGGGCTTCTTTTTTTTTTTTTGGCTGCTTTACAAGCTGGGATTGCAGACGGGCTTCTCTGCATCAGCCTCCACCTCTGAACCCAAGACCTAAGCAGACATTTGCCATTAACCCTGCTTTGGTCTCAGGCGTTAGAAAAATAATAAGTTTTACAGTGAGACTAAACATTTTCAGCCCCGCAAAACTGTCAGTGAATTTGAGTACCACAGAAATTACAGAAAAGACGTGCTTTTGCCTGGTTGTGGCATCTGCTAAATCTCTGAGCCTTGTTTATGCAGGAAAAATAAGTTGAGGAAAAGAGATGTTACTGAAAAAGGAAAAAAAAGAAGCCTGCAAAATGAAATTAAAATAAATGTTATCACTCCAGCTGGTCACTTTATTTACTCATTCAGATTTTCTGTTTTCATTTTTTGTGAACGTATTTAAACTTTTTTTTAAATTTTTCCTGCTTTTTAAATCAAATTAGTATCTTTAAAAAGCTACATATATGAAACTGATTGCATATGAAATTGACTGCATATGAAATTTACTGCATAAATGTAGTGCTTTTACTATTCTGAAAGTATACCTTGACTCCTTCCTTCGGTGTTTTCCCTGTTTGTATTTTTGAATGGTAAAAGATAATTAGTATCTACATCTAGGGTAAAAGAGGTTGAGTTTCCAAATAGGACCCATCCAAAGAAGAAAAGACCAATATGCAAATGGGCAGGAGAGGGGGAGGTGTAGGGAAAATTTGGTCAGGAGGGTATCCAGGGCTGCCTGGGAGGGATATTTTTCTTTGACCTTGGCAGAAACCGGGGTCGGGGCGGGAGTCACATTTTTAGGTGTTCAGTATCCTCAAGATGAGAGATAAAAGGTCCCAGTGACCAAAGCAAAAGCTCAAAAATGCAGCTGGCTGGGAGCACGTTAATTAAAATGAAAAGAAAAAAAAAAAAAAAAAAAGAAAAAGAAAAAGGAAAAAATAAAGAAAGAATTGGAAGACTGGCAGTTTTCTAAGACAGTTGATTTTCTGTGTTTTTATACAAAGGAGGACATTTAAATAAAATAGTGTTTAGTCACCTGTCTTGTGCAGAACTACATAACCTTCCTCTTCTCCCCTGGAAGAGTCGTATGGCAAAGAAGTTGTTATTTACTTAGAAAAGTGTTTGAAGAAAGAAATTAGGAACTAACTGTTCTAACTGTTTGGAGGAGTTTAAGTAAAATGTCTGTATGAAAGAGAGCTTGGATGATTTTGTAATGATTTCATAATAGGCAGTAGCTATTTACTGGCTTCTGGCTTTTCTTTGCAATGAAGAAATGCATCCATAGAAACATCTGGAAAGAAGAAACACATGACTACCTGGCTCTGTATGAAGCTTTGGCTATTCTAACATGGACCACAGGCCAGGGCATATCATAGATGCGATTGTAAATGATGAGTAAGCAGCTTCACTGGCCATTAAATTTTGCATCTTTTATCCATCTTTGTTCTCCTTTCTTCTTTGTTGCCCTCTGCAAGTTCCTCTGTTGAAACAAAGAATCCATCAGCATGCAGATGGACTGCAGATATGAGACGTTCTTCCTCCCAAACGTTAAAATGGGTGGATATTTGGGTAGATTGAATATCTTCTAAGTGCCCTTATTAAGGCCTTTTTTTCAAGCTAATCACAGTGTATGAAATAAGAAGCAAGGAGTGTTGCTTAGATCTTTTTGCATGGATTGCTAACATCATTTTGCATACATCACCAAGCTGTATGGCTTTATTTGTAGGAGTAGTTACCTTCTACTTCATTTTGCAAGATGGTGTTCCTCTTGTCACCCAGAACTCACTGCAATACCCTGTGCAACACTGTGCTTTCTCTAGGGCAGTGAATAACATCACAGTTTGATCCTGTGTTTTAATATGCAGATATTATCAAGTGCAGCCATGGTTTTGGTCACTAGTGTAAAGAAATTTCTGGAGAGAAGATGTATATGTGTTAGAGCCATTGAATGACTGCAAAATCTCAGAAAAAGTTTGCTTAGTTTATTAGATGTTCCATTAAAATCTTGCTAAATGCACGCTGTTGAGATTTGACATTAACCACCTTCATTCATCATAATAAACACACAAATTTTCCACTTGGAGTATCAAATCTGATTTTTTAATAAGAAACAACTATGTTTATCACAGTTTTCTGAATGCATTGCTCAGATATCAGGCTAGATTCACAATGTTTTGATACTGTCCAGAAGATGTATGTTTTCTTTCTCTAGCCATTTTTTTTCCTTTTTGCTAAAGTCAAATAAGACTTAACAAATACCTCCTGCCACATGGTGGTAGGTCAGATACCTGTGTTATATAAATCTTTATGCTGAGAGTTTATGACATTTTAAACTTAGAGCTTCATTCAACTTGATGACTTTGGCAGCAGCCAATTATGACATTAAACAGTTCACAGAACTTAACCTAAGACCTAAAATTATATAATTTTTGTAATGACTGATTTGCACCTCTCCGGGTTCATTTAGAGCAATTCTGTTCAAAAGTCTTACCCTTCTTAATTAGTCTCTTTTAATTTGAAGCTCCAATGTCTCAATTTCTCTACTGTATCTCCTTATTAAAAATTATCAATTAAAAAGAAAAAAAAAAACAAAAACAAAAACAAAAAACAAAAAACACTGCACGCTTATAGGAGCTATATGATTGTCCATATACATGCTATTGGAACAAAAAGAATGGAAAATTGTTGCTGTTACTACAGAGGCCAGTCTGAAAAGCTTTTTTTTTTAACGTGTGTTGGAAGAGTTACTGCAATTGTGCATTCTCAGTATGAGAACTATGAGATTTCAGTAGATAAAAGATGGAGTCTGGTGTTGCACGCCTCAATTATAAAATCCTGAAGACTGGCTGACACTTAGGCCTTTCCTCACAGTACAGTACCCTTCCTGATTTCCTCTGTCCTACTGGAGACTCTGTGACTCTAAAATGCTGTGCTGGACAAGCAGTCAAGCCAGAAAGAGCAGAGCATTGCATGTCACTCAGAGTAGGTCATCATGTCTGAAGTGCCTCTGACAAAAGTAAAAGAGGGAGGGAGTTCTGTGTGGGAAAGTAAATAAATGAAAAAAAAAAAAAAAATCTGAACCCACAGAAATAGTAAAACAGAAGCTACAAGATTTGTTTGAAATTGGAAGGTAAGGAGGAGGATTGGAAAGACCAATGCACAGAAGACATACAGTTCCATAAAACTTGGAGCAAGAGCACTAGATGAACAGAGAAAAAGAGGTGTGCCCCGAATTAGAAGATGCAACAGTCAGAAGAGACTTTTGTGTAACACTGTAGATTTATCTCTCTTAGACTTACCCTCTCTTCTGAAGCTTAAATTCACCCCCCTTTTCTGAACAGCACCCATTCAGATTCTGCCAAAACAGACAGAGTTATTTCCAGTAATCGGGTTTTAAAACCAGCTTTACCCTAAACAGCTTATATGGCAATGTATAGCTTTGTTACAAAATAAGCTGCAGGGAGAAGGTGCAGAGGTAGCTTGTTACAATGTAGGAGTTGTTGTAATGTTTCGCATTCTGAAGTAACGACTTTATAGTACTTGCCTTTCACATGTGCTTCAAGAGGATTTGAAACCTGTTTTTAACATCTGCAGCTCACAGTTTGGCAGATCTTGGGTAAAATATATTGCATCTTGTTTAAAATAATGCAGTATCTTGAGTACCTGGGAGACATACTGAGGAGAGAGAAAACCCTCCTTGTTAAATATTTACCACTCGAGTCCTGAACATCTGCAATTAGCTAAGAATGGTGATGTCAGTGGACACTTCCCAAGGTTAGCTGCCTCAATATTTGTACAGATCTAATCTGAAGTCCTTTTCTTGAGAAGAGGAACGCATCCAAACTCAACAAATTGTCATTGACAAATGACCACAGTAGTCTAAGGATAAAAGAAGGGCAAGTATTCAATAGAGAAAGAGAACATGAACATGAACATTAACAGAATAAACCTGACCTATTTAGTGTGTTTAACCCCCTGTGATTTCTCAGACTCGGATTATTTATTAGCATGGAAAACTCAGGATTTTTGGATAGTTCTCACAATTCACACACCAAGCAGCTGCAATTTAACTGTGCATGTTTTTTTCAGTTGTTTGTGTGTTGTTGATTGGTTTTGTTGGTTTATTTTTTTCCCCCTGAAAGGGCGAGGAGGGCTCTCTGTGCACATTAAGATGCAGCATTAGGATTGGGTGCTTTCCAGGTGGCATGCCATTCTGTGTTAAACGGCTCAATTAGCGAGCCTCTTTCTATTTTGGTGGCATCAGTTTTGCCAACCATATGCTTTTCTTGTGGAAGGGACAATGCCAAACTGCTCCAGCCTCATGGCCCCTACGGCATTGCATAGAAAGCCAGGACACGTGAATATGAGGGGAAAAAGGCTGGGTTTTGTTTTGGTCACCACCTGACAGAGAGAAGCTCAGTGTGGGTTCAAGAGTCGCATCACCAGGGGCTGTTGGATGAGCAGCAGAGGTGATCTCTGGAGGGCTCACCTGGGCACAGCGCCTGCTTGGCTGGAAGGAAGGGGCTACAGACCAGACATGGTGTTAAACAAGAAGGGGCAACACTGAGGGCAAAGCACCAATGGTGCCAGTCCCTACAAAAACAAACCTGGTAGTATAACAATGAGATTCAGGTTTGGAATACTTTCTAGCCAGAGTCCTTCATTATAGTGGATAACTAGGTGAAGAAACCTCTTTCATTTAAATTAGTTGACAGAACCATGTCACTCCTCATCTGAGCCCAGCCTGCATTCAGCCATCAGCAGAAGAAAATTAGACTTCTGATTTTTTATGCCAGTTCACTGGTAAACCAAATGTAGACAAGGACAAATGAGAAACCAAGGTGATGTTTGGGGTGTTGATGTGTTTCAGATCTCAGAGCTCTGGAGTTTAAGCTTGCCACAGTTATCAAGCCCATTAAGAAACATGAAGAGAAAGGCTTTTTCTATTTGGAGGCAAGCTCAAGGAGGCTGTTGCGTGTTTCTGTAATTCACAGAATCTTTCATTACATTAGTAATTAAACTGTTTTGACATTTTGGCAATCATGCAATACAGCAATTTCTTAACTTGTTAGAGTTTCTATGACTACTTTTTAAAATGCAGTTATTAAAAATACATTTAGATATAGCTTTAAAATTTTAATGTATTTAAACTGTCACAGCAATTCCTGTTTATGTCTTCTTTCTAGAATGAAATTGAACAAAACCACCAACAACAAAAAAACAACAACAAAGAAACAAAACAAAACCAAATATTATAAAAGATAAACAAAACAATTTGTTCACTTCATTGTTTGTTTCTGGAAAACATCTTTGGCAAAACTTCTTAAAGTGTGTACTGAACACTAGTCATCCAAATGTGTGTGTGTGTATATATATATATATATGTTATTAAATGCATATATGTGTTTAACAAAAGATTCTGATAAATCACCAGTTTTGATCAAATTTTCAACCATTTGCTCCACAATATTTCCCTATACCACCTATTAAAAGCTTGTGTCTCAGAATATCATGCAGTATTTATTCTCATATAAATAAAGCTATTTTTGTCACTGTGCCTGTTTGTAATATAAAGCTCCAATTTTTTAAATGTCAAAAGGGGTGATGATTTCATTAAGGACTGCACCAGACTGCCCATTGACTCTATTGACAGAGCACGAAGTCTATAGAATCAAGTATCTGTGGGATGAAATGCTGAAAAGAAGGCAGATTTAATTGTCTTTTTCTTTCAGTGTTGACTGTTTACTTTCTTTTCACTGAAGATCAGAGTAGTTAGCAGTCTCTGTAAATATGCATTTGTTCTTAAGGATCATATTTAATATAGTTAAAAAACAACCTGCATGTACAGTATATTTAGCAGAAAGTAGTGTTATTGGACAGTAGCATTGTAAGTAATGATATCTAAGATTTTTTTCTCTAGTTATTGATTTTAAGGAAAAGGGGGGGGAATCCACATATTGTGCTAGTGACAAAACAATATGCAGTTATTTGAGGGGGGGAGGTCCCTTGATTAAAAAGAAACATACTTTAATTAGAATAAAGATGTTAATTTCAATAGCATTTTCCTCACATCTCTGCCCCCAAAAATCTTTGCACACACTTACATTCTTTTTATGGACAGTACAAAGGAGGATAATAGATGCCTATAAAAGTAACTAGTGAAATTCTGCATTAGGATAATCTGTCACCCATTTCCATTTTTTCTGAAGAAAGCAAGCATAATCAAAAGCCTAAATGACAAAGAGTTGACAGTAAGATTCTGTAGTAAATGATTCCAGAGTCGCTGGCCTGCGGAGATGCTGAAGAAGTCCCCAGCAGACCTGATTAATTCCAGTTTCTCCAGCTGCCAGGGGAGCAGAGGCTAAGCAGTTTCACAGAGAGGAGCCTATTACCACTACTAGGCTGAAATAGATCTAATCAACTCACAGCCGCTCAAAAGAAAACTTTACAGGTTTAGCTCACTAAGGCAGTGCTTTAAAATGATGACTACAAAGGATCATGGGAGTCTGAAAGCATTTAGTCTTTATTGCAGCTCAAGGAAATTTTCTGCTGTGGTTAGGCCATGCTAATTTACTGAACATGACAATGCCTCCCAGATTGTATGACATCATTTCAATAATGGCCCTGGTCCTCTTAGCTAAATATTTCTAGAACTACTTTTTTAATTCTAAATACTTCTTTTATTGAAATATCATCTACCTTGGGATTAATTAGGTTTACTATTCAAAATCTATGGGCTAGTCTGCTTTATCATTCAGTTTGAATTATGACAATGCATAATTTCCTGTGCAAATGACAGAAAAAATATACTTGTATTATTTTTTTTAAATTTATTTTTATTTTTGGAGAATGAACTCTAGAAGTACTCTGTACCTCTACTGAAAAATTTATGACAGTTGTGCACTCCTTCAAGTATTTTACTGGGTTTCACCATTATATGGATTTTAATGATTTTAAGAACAAAAATTCCAACAGATTGGGTTTTACTTATTTTGACTGACAATTATGCTTCCAAAACAAAAAAACTTTCAAAACTCTTGTATTTCTTTTATTCATTCTTTCATTTGGTGTTGGGGTTTTTTTTGAGTCCTCCAGTCCGCAGGGAGAATGCCAACGCAAGGAAAATACACATGTAGTTAGTTAGATTAAGAGAATAATTTCATCAACTCTTTCTCAGTATTCAATTGAAAACCTTCCTTAACAGATAAAATCTGTTTTTGTAAAAGAAACAATCAGTATTTGGAAACTCCAAGCACAAGGAGTTGTATTATATAATACTGTGAAGATGTAGTGCTATGCACACAAGGCACTTCTTTAATGATGGCTAATATATTATTATTTGACCAGCCTCCCAAGTGATTTGAGGTGGAAGCACAAAGCCGAATGGCATTTGGAGAAAAAAAAAAGTAATTTGTGAACCTCATGGGGAGAAAGGTACAGTGACCAAGCAACAATGAATCAGGTTGAGGGTGGTGGCCAGAACTGGGAGCTGAGGGGTTGCTGGAAGCTGCCACTGGCCTAAATACAGCCCAGCTCGCTAATCGCAGGGTTACCAGCTGCTCTGTTCGTGGTTGCTTTTGTGAAATAAGCTTGGCATTTGCAATTCGTGGCACAGTGGAAAAGTGCTGTGTGTTGGAAATAATGCCATTCACATGCATTTTAGCGAGGAGCTAAAAGGCAACGGAGATTGAGCTCTCCCTAACCCAGGAACACAATAGGTGAGATCTAAGATCTCACAACTGCAAAGCTCCCAGGAAAAAAATGAAAAGCTGGGAATAGAATGTAACTTTTCAGTCTTACAGCACTTGTTCCATATAAGAAACATAGACAATGTATCTTCAACCACTGTAAAAATCAGACATTCATCTATCTACTACCAGATCTTTTTTCTTCCAAGCACTGAACTTTTGGGAGCTGACAGGGGAAAAATAAGAAACAGATTGCAACAACTGAGCGATCCACTGCACAATACATATACAAAGAGTCAACTAAAAATAAAGGGAGAGAGAAGGATTTATTCCACACAGAGTTTTCTTGTGTATCTTTTAAAACTATTTTAATAAGTTACAAGAACCATGCCACAAATGAGGGTAAAACATTGGTTAGAGGCAGCAGTTCAAGTAATTTCTGCAAAACAAACAAAACCTTATCAGTCATTCTTCTTCCCACAACATTTCTGGGAGAAGGTAGGGAAAAGTATGTCGTGCAGCACACTTCGGACATTGAATTGCAGTGGGAACATGAGACAAGTTGAAGACCCGTTGTGTCAGAGTCCAGATAAGTTGAAATGAGCAATAGTGGAGTACTGCAAATATGAAAAGCTGAACAGTATAGCTGGAATTTGTAGATAGTAGAATAATTTAGGTAGGAGTGAGAACCACAAGGCTTCTGATGTCCTCAACTGAGTCACTTGAATTGGGTGGCTTGGCTCTAAGAGCCAGAATGAACCAGAACAAAACCAAGGGAGACAAGACAGGCATGAAGGGTCTTGCAAACTGCATTGAACAAGGTTTTCAAGCATACAGCAACATCCCTGATAAAGGCAAAGACAGTGAGACAAAACATTACCCAGCTGGGACAGCCCATCAGTACTTGAAGTTCCTGAGGTTGTAAGAGAGGGAAGGGAAGGGAAGGGAAGGGAAGGGAAGGGAAGGGAAGGGAAGGGAAGGGAAGGGAAGGGAAGGGAAGGGAAGGGAAGGGAAGGGAAGGGAAGGGAAGGGAAGGGAAGGGAAGGGAAGGGAAGGGAAGGGAAGGGAAGGGAAGGGAAGGGAAGGGAAGGGAAGGGAAGGGAAGGGAAGGGAAGGGAAGGGAAGGGAAGGGAAGGGAAGGGAAGGGAAGGGAAGGGAAGGGAAGAAATTTCAGTTGGAAAAGACCCACAACAATCATATAGTCCAACTGCCTTACCAATTTGGACCCTTGAGGTCACTGCTCAGCCTCCTTTTTTTCCAAACTAGATAAACCAAATGAACTCAGACACTTCTCATAGGATATTCTTTCCATCACTTTCACCAGCTTTGTTGCCCTCCTTTGAAATCATTCAAGGACCTTCATGTCCTTCTTAAATAGTGGGGTTGAGAACTGCACACAGCAACAGAGTTGTTGCTGATGTGGAGGAAATATGTGCAGTGGAGTCTGCCAGAGAGACCTTCTTGTTTGAGAGCACGTCATGTTGTCTCCTTTACTACTAAAGTATGTTAACTGCAAGGAGGAGAAGGAAAAAAAAAAAAAATAAATAAATTAAAAAAAAAAAAAATATATATATATATATTTTTTTTTTCCCATTTACTACAGCTTTGGCTGATAACCAGTCAAGGTACTGGAAAGACAGTGGGTCTCCAGGCCTGGTGGCTCTTTGCAGGGTCTGTTAGAGCAGGACCTCACAGAAAGGAACCATCCCACCCTTGTCTATATCAGCTCTGAGATGGCCCTGACCTTGGAGAACAAACCCTCAGGAGAAAGGATGCCCACAGTACCTCAGTGTGGATATTTGTGGTGGGCTACACAATATTGAGCCCATTCCTGATATACACCACAGAGTGAAATCTTTTTCATTATGCATGTTTTGATGTTCCTAATGTGTATCCAGCGTCTCAAATCAATGTCATACATAGCACAATAGCTCGTGAAGCAATAGAGCTGTCAATGAAGGAAGTTGTAATGGACCACAATGGGAATTTTAATGCACAACAGGATCCATTACTGGAATGGTAATGGCCAGGATGAAGGTGGAACAACAAATGTCAAACACAAATAGATATGTATGTGTGTGTGTGTATTTACACTTATATTTATATAACATTTGTAAATACAATACGAATGTCTATAATATGTTCATATACATATATACAGACATACCTATAGAATCTTAAAATACTACGTGCATTGTTTTTTAAGGCATATAGAAATATAATTTACTTTGGTCAGCATATTTTTGAGTTTAGTTTGTTGTTGTTTTTTTTCCCCTGACAAGGTTATGATATCATCTGTGCATATGTGAATGAGCTGTTATAATCTGTGAAGATTTTGATGGGTTTCTAAGAGGTTGGACTGGATGTATGAGAAGAGGAGAAATGCTGAAGGAGGGCAATGTAGGACAACGGCATTATTAAAATAAAAAGTAAAACTTGGCAAAGAAGATGTCAAACAGAATGTGTTCTAGATGAAACATGGATGCCTGATTCAAAGGTTCGATTTTCTAATGTATATAATCTATATTAGCAAATGTTTTGCTTCTGTTTTCTTTTAATGCCCCTTATGGAGGCATACTACTGAGTGTAATACAGTAATATATCTAACCACCCATCTGTCAAGGTTCTTACACTGGTTCCCATAACTGTAGAATCAGAATACCAATACTTAGTAGAAAATTGCACTTTTCCCTCAGAATCGCTCAAAACACCACAGCAAATAAAGTTTTCTATCATCCTCACAGATCTTATTTAATTTTATCCTTGTTAATTTCTTTTCTGTACATTAGATTTTTGTACACTGATTTCACCCTATATATTACATATGTTAAAAACATTTTCAAGCTGCCATTATGAACACATTCTTTTGGTACCAACTGCATTAAACACATTAGATCAGGTAACACTATATAACTTTATTACCTTACCTTTGATTTTGACACATTACGTAAGAATAGCACAACAAAGTGTTAAGCGCTTAAGACATCATTCAGAAAATCCAGGTGCTGTGCAAAGTGTTACCAGACAATGCAAAAGTTCTCTTTTCCCATGTAAGGCCCCAGAGCTTGGACCGACAACATGTGAAGGGATTTCTGCATGAGCATGGTGCCTCTGTACAGGTTTTGCAGTCTTTCTAGGATCTGCAGAAAAAGATCAAAACAGATACTAGAAGTAAATCCCAGGCCTATTTTAAGAGGCACCCTCTGCTAGTTAATGCTGTCTCACCAATGAAGCTCGAGCTAATACACCAATTTGTGTCATTAAGGGTGATAAGCAATTTTCACAAGACTATGGGTGTTAATTCCTTTCTCCTGGTTGAGTCCCTGCTTGGGTAATTGTGGTCTGCCTGCTTAACTTCCTCAGCAGCTCCAGCTCTCTAATGTACTCTTCTCTCTCATCCTCCAGCCTGTGCTGCTGAAAGCTGCCAGCTATCATGTGGCCTCACAATTTATCACATTGGTATCACCACCCTACAGGTGGTTTAAACACAGGTATTGTGCTGTACTGCAAAGAATGTCACTTTTCTGATTCTCTCCCCTGTCACCAGGTCAAGGACTGTGAAATTATATAAATATTGTAAGTGGGAAAATTAAGTACTTTTTACAGAATAATAAAACACACTTCGGTGTTACGGACTTTAAAACCTCGTTCATAAGAACATAAAGTGTGGACTGTTCTCAAGATAAACTGAGGAATGTTGTCAGGTTTTGAAAGAGGGAGAAACCTTAATGAGGACCTAAGTACAGTACGTACGTTTATAATTCATTAAATTGTTGCACTTCTGACTTACTCTTAGTTTTTAGTTTATGTTGACAGATTTTCACATTTCCCTAGTTGAAATGGAATATCACTACAAATGCTAGCTAGCTATTGGCACTTGTTTGGGTTTTTTTATGTTTTGTTGTTGTTGTTGTTTGTTTGTTTGTTGTTTTGTTTTGTTTTTTCCATTAGTAAAACCTGAGAGCAAGAAAATTCAATTAAGAAAGCATGATGTCTTAGAAAGGCTGCTTAATGTTGTAGAGCCTAACAGGAAAAGGTTGTGTAGGTCAAATACAGGTCCATGACTAGCAGAAAACTCAGAAGTCCATTTGTTAGAAAGCCAAGAATTATCACAGTCAGGAAAAACTCCCAATACCTAAAGCCAGACAGCAGAAGTAGCCTTTGTAGCCCTTGTTTCTTTTGTACCACAGAGAAAGAGCTGACATATGTGTCTGTCAAGTCACAGATCTACTAATCACAAACTTCACAACCTCTGAACTTCATGGTACAGGGGAATGACAAGTTTGGTTGTTATAGGTAATCATATCAACATGGCAGACTTATATAGGTTAGGCTTATCGCTTAGTCTTGCACAGAATAGATTTACTGAAGTGGAGCAATATAGAGTGTGTGTGACATACCTTGAATAGATCCAAAGTAGTTCACTGATCTCACAAATATTGCTGTAAATGGTGTGTTTCTATCAAGGCCTCACAAATATAAGCTGTGACTTTTTATTATTTAACATCTCATCAGCTACCAAGGAGAAAACATGAAATGGTGACTGACAAAATTTACAGATGATACAAAGATTAGAGGAGAAGTAAATGGTGATTAAAGTACAGCACTATTCCTTAGAGAGATTAGAACCCCTTGGGAAACTGTACCCCAGTTCAAACAAAGACACGTTTCACTGCTGTGTACCTCTGTGAAGAAAGGAGGTTGGGTGTGCTTTTAGGATTGAGAATTCTGTTTTGAGAAGCAATGATGCTGAAAAAGACTTAGGGCCACAGTAAAGAATCACCAGACTGTAACTTTCCCATGCAGCACTGTGGTTAGAAAGGCTAAGGTATGAATTTTGAATAAATAAGCAAGGAATGCAAAGAAGAAGAGATTACATCATCTCTATTTAGCATTAAAGACAAGATCACTGCTAGTGGTCGTTGACAAATCTGTAAGCAGTTTAAGTCTTCCATAGCCAAAATCTGTTTTGAGTAGACACAAGTGACGTAAGTTGTTTCTATCCACCTGAGTACCCATCAGAAATTAAATTTTCCTATGGGACTACTTGGGACTAGAAATTTGGAGCAGGAACATGCACTCTGTGAAAAGTCAGTGATATGGGTTTAAATATGGTGTTCTGGAGATCATGCCTGTTTCTTTTCTCCGCCAGAACTTGTTCTTCCAGGATCATCTTAGCTAATCAGTGCACAAAGAACACAAAACCAGAAGGGAGTTAATTTTTAAAGTGTATATGGAGAGTCACGTAACATTAGCATTATTTCCCCTCTTTATTAAAAAGTGAGTGAACAACACTTCATCTTCTCAACTACAGCTAGACACTTAAGTCGTTTTGCAACAATTCAGCAAGAATTATTCTATTTATTTCAGGTATTAAGTGTCTATCACTTTGATATCTAAGCACCAACCTGAATATCACACTTCATAATATTGAAAGAACATAGAAATGTTGCAGCACATTCTGTCTGTATTTACTCCATGGCAGCTTAATCACTGATTAAATACTAGTAACAATATGAAGATTGACATATGAGCCACAGGAGAAAGAAAAGTTAACTACGCAAAGGTGAATTGCTGTAACTAAGAATTGTTTCTGTCCTATTTAGAGCATGATCTTCAGCAAGAGAACCAGCTTTATCTTTTGAGTTGTCCCCTTGAACTCCACAAAACTAATGAAGTAAGGAGGGTGAACCCATTTCTTGTCAGCAGTATTTCTGCTGACAGCCAGGAAATCAGATATTGTATTTTGAAATACTACTTACTTTTAAAAATCAGAGTTCTGAGTAGAAAAGGAAATGGTTCTTACCCACAGTCTGAAGGTTTAACTGTGACCATCTCTTGCGTTTACGTAATCATAAGGACACAGGGTTTCCATGAACCCTTGCAAATTCTGGCAAAATAATGCACACTTTGGCATTTGGACTGCATCTTGACACAGCTGTAAGTCATAAACAAAAAAGTTGTTTTTTCCACAGCACCTACTTTTTAAATCAAATCAGTGGATCTGATAGAGACTTAAAGGATTAAAACATGGAGTTATGATCCACTGCAAAAGAGAGAAAAGCACACTATTAACTTTAGGTTTGCACTGTTTTGCATGGATAGGAAGCTGACAAAGCTATAGGTTGATCTCACCATCCCAGAATTGCTGTCACAAGGAATTTCTGGCAGGCAGAGCAACATATAATTATATAAATAAATGCAGAATTTCAGGGAAATAATAGAACAGAATTAAGTTGTTCTGAAAATTAACCGATAATTTTCAACAGATCAAGTACTTCTGTGATATACATTTAAGAATTAAACTTAAATTAGCTCTTTAAAGTGGCCGTGTGACTTTAATTATTCAAAATGTACACAAATTTAATGAGTTTTTAAATATTAAAACTATTCTCTATTGTCACTACTGTGAGCTCTTAATTTACAGAGCAATTAAGTCAGGACCCTCATTTATCAGTACATGTGCGTTTGTTGAAAACATAGTCAGTTTTTATTAATTGATGCTATAGAAATACCGAGGTAAAATTAATGTGTGTGCTTCAGAGGTCATGCTGGCGATAGTAGGTAGCTAGCAAGGAGCAAGACGTGAGATAAATAAGTAACTGCTGTTCCCTGATTACACTAGAGATAGCTGAAATATTAAGTGGCACGATGGGCACTATGCTTAACCAAAATGCTTGCAAACAAATGCCCCCTGAGTTTTCTCTGGCAAGCATCTGTCATGGCAGTAGCTGCGAAATAGGGAAACTTCAAAGCTTTAGTTTCTGATTATTAGCAGTGTGTGTAGTGTAATGTTCTTACATTTTTATGTAAACTCAGCGTTGATGAGCTGAGAGGGTAGAATTAAAAAATACTTCAGCTTGTCTTTGTTCTTTAGGACATGGCTGACAGGAATGTTAGCAGCTAGGAGTCTCCCGTGTGTCTATCAACTTGCGAATTACAGGGAGTACGGGGCCAAATTTGCAAAAGAATCAGGTGAATAGCTACAGAATTGGAGCACATTTTTTTTTTCTACTTTTTCCCTGCCTCCAGTGGTGCATCTACAAAAGCTCTGTGATGGCACAAAAAGTGACTGGAAAGTAGGTTAGGCATAAATATGAGCACAGCCTGGGTGCACAGAGATTTTAGGAGACCACTGGTGGGCTGCAGAGCGTTAGCCCCTTTGCCGATTGCACTGTCGGAACACCCTGAGGCCATCCTTCACATCTCCTCTGCTACCCCAGTACCATTTGACCAGTAAATAAAAGTTTACAGGGGAGACATTCAAAACAAACAATGCAAGGTTTTTTTAAAAAGGAGAAAAATTTGTCTAGGCCCTCCTGCTTTGCATGGCTGTGTTTGGAATAAAAGATTTAAAAGTCTGATATTTAAAATATTAAACAATGTCGTTATTGAGAGTCTCTTCCATAGACCCAAAAGGCAGTTCAGAGTGGAAGTTCTGTGTTTCCTTTGAAGTGTCTCTCATGCAAAAGCACAGACACTTCAGGTGTATAAGCACTGCTCAAATGCTCTCCTGTCCTGTGCCTCAGGAGCAAAGCACATCTTACTGGTTAGACTGTGTGAAAAGGTGAAAAACTTTCTTAAGCCCTCCAGTTAGGCCATGTCTTTCTGCAAATCCTGGTAGCTTATTCAAAAGTTTTGCTCTTCTCCTTCATTGCCAAAGAATTTCAATAGATTAGAGAGCAACAATTTACATTCTAAGAGACAAGGAGTTCAGCTTTCTTATGCTATGGTCTGTTAAAATATTTTATTTTTAGATATTGTTTCAGGTGTTTTATCTTACAGTGGAGTGAGGTCAGTTAATCTGTGATTCCTCAGATTGCCTGCATGCCTTTTTGAAGACCTCGTGAGATATTAGGGTCATTTTTATGGAAGAGTGTGTTTCTTCTAATCGACTATTTTAATGTGTATTTGGAACTTTTACAATGGGTGATCCTAGTGATTTTTTTTTTGTTCTTTGTCAGTTGCTTTAAGATTCTTTTCTTTTGACAACTTGATCCCTGATATCGCCTTGTGTTTATTATCTGAAAATAATTGGCTTAGAGAAAGGCATCTCTATAGTGAATGCAGATGCAAAGAAATTGCTTCATTTCTATGCAATATTCTTAATTGTTCTCTTTATCTTTAGTGGTCCAGTGTCTGACCAAACCATTTGCAAGCTCTTTGAAATTGTGTATGTACTACTACATGTGTGTGTGGGAGGGATAAAGAGGGTCTACTTATAATTCAGAGCTGGGAGAATAGTGTGGTATCCCTCTTTCTCGTTATTTAGCAACCATCTTCTCCAACTCCTTTCCCTCCTGCTTACTTGCCCCCCAACCTGTTTACTTTTGATTTGAAATATGGGGCTAATGCACTGCTGCTAATTTAGGGAAGGGATATGATCCTTGCAATCTTACCATTTATTTTGGGAGTCAAGGATACGTTTCCCATTAATAATTGCTGATAAGGTGGTCTTAATTACTCATGCAGTTTTCGCTGACATGGTACATGCTATTGAGATCAGTGTTAGATCATTGCTGATTTGGGAATGCATCAGCCTCAGTATTACTTGTTGTGTCCTTGCGTTTGTGTATCTCACAACTTTTCTGTCCTGATCTGGCCTGTATACATAGTTTCAGGCCAGGACAATGAACTCTTAGCTGTACAGCTGCTAAAAGAGGGACCACCAGTACTCTGATACAGATGTCACATCACAGTCAGTTGATGGAGATCCTAGTCTTCTTAAGCAAACAGATGCTTCACTATTTTTTTAATTCTTTACTCTGTTACAAATCAAACCCCATTGTGCTAAGGGCTGTACAGACCCAAAAGGTGGAGAAAAAAAAAAGTGAAGAAACCTTATCCTAAATGTTGTGACCTCCTCCCAAACCCTGGAATTTTGCACTTACTTCAAAGTATCTGCATCCCCTTTTCCTCACTATTGACCCACACGTTTTAAGTCTGGACATATCCACAATACAGGCCCATGGAGGCTGAGCACCTAAAGCTGTCCAAAAATACTCAGCTTGGTTTTAGGAGAACAGACAGGACTGGTCTCTAAAGAGTGCTATCCCATTCAAAAAAACAGACCTCTTCTACAATACATATGTTTTGTGAAATCTTGGCCATACCTAAAACTACATTTCAACTTTAATCTCCACATTTCAGAGTGTCTCAGGGAATTTCAGAATTTAATCACAACCTCTGAGCAAAAGTGTTCTCGCATGCCGAGCATCCGAATGTACCTATATGTCAGGCTACTTTTAAACAGCAAATGACATACCTCTTCCCAATAATTTAAGAAGCAGCCTTCTGCACAGATCCCTTCATGCATCAGCACACAGTGTTCCATGATAACTTAATAGAACTCACACCCAGAACAAGTGTCTGAACTGGGTGTGGAGCGAAACCATTCCCTGCTGTGCCTGATCCTGGTGATTCCTACAGATTCCATAGAGACTACAGGCAAAATAGAGCACATGGCAAATGTCACAGAAGCAGACCTTACTTTTTAAAGAATCTCACAGGTGCAGAAGGACTGGCAAAGGAAGAAGACATACTCAGAGTTGACATGATTTGTTCAAGGCCATGCAAAGCCCTGGGACAGATCCAGACAGGCAGGAACCTGTGAACCAGATAGTGGCAACCTGTGCCATGCACACTGTCTTTCCAGGCAAGGAAATCTCTCTGCCATTAAAAATAAAGCTCAGTGCACACATCATTAGCATTCTCCATGTACTAAGGATTTTCCTCAGTGAAAATAATGTTGGTGCAAATAGGTGAAAAGATCAAATAGCTTCAGATGCGTTTGGCACTCTACTTTTCTGGTCTATGGTATGTTAACAAAAAAGTACAAACATCTAGGAAAATATCCAGCTTTTAGGCCTGATGGTAAACACGGAGCTTCAATACAGAAAAGGCTTTTCTTAAGTTTACTGATGTGACCCATAAGGAATATTTTGTCTCACTGCACTATACACGTTCCCATCTGCCCCAGGCTGGATGGTACCCTCCTCCTCATGACATCTCTCACTGCGACCAAGTTCCTGACTAAAGAAATAAAGTGACTCCATCCATTCCCAGCAGTTAAGGTTAAAGAGATGCACTCGGTTCTAAATCTTGGCTGCTAATGCTCTCTTGACCTTTGACTCGCCTTAGCACAGCGAAGTTTGATGGGCCCATGCCAAGCCGTCTTCTGTAACCCATGAGTTGGTTAATATACTCCCATTTCTCATTCAGACAGCCAACAGAGGCAAAAAAGGCAGCAGGGCAACAAATGCTGTCTCCTGCAAATGCTCAGTAATAAATTGCTCTTTCAGTAGTGCAGAAGACAGATTTTTCTTTCTTTTGCTTCTTTCCTCCTTTTGCACAGGAGTCACCAATGGGAAGCTCACTTTCCCACCTGGCCCCAGCTGACTGTGACCATAAATTTGCCTATGCAATGCCTGTTTACGGGTCGCTGCCGGAACACGGAGACGGGTGTGTTTTCTAAGCACCGGGTAGATAATCATGGTAATTGATGTTTGGAGCTGCTCGCTCCTAGGAGCATAGGGTCTCTTTCTCCCAGTGAGGCCCTGCTCCATGTTATCAGCCCAGCCCATAATTAAATATCACTCTTTTACAATATGTTTCAGGCTCCTTAATGAGTGTAAAGCAGAAATAGTCACCTCTTTCCCCTTTGAGCTTTATTTGCTTGTTATTAAACAATGTTATTGAGCTGCCTTCTTTCTCTGTGTTGCCAAACCTGCATCATTTCCGTTTTATAATTGCACAATTAGAGTCAGTGCTTTGCTTTCATACATCAGCAGGGCCAGAGAGAGAGAGAGAGAGAAAGGGGAAAAAAATCAGGTGTTCACAGACAACTCAAATGCATCTTATTTTCATTAACTACCAGATTTTGCAAAATGGGAAGCTATTTATCATGATCTGTTTTCTACCACCAGCCACCCCCACCACCCCACTCTGGTGACTTTCACTATGACCTTGTGCTGTATTGTTAAGGGTCCAATTTGCTCATTGTTACTTGCCTGCATAATTCTGTGCACCTCCCCCACCATCTTTTTTTTTTTTTTCCTAGCAAAATCCAGTCATTTATATGCTGAGACTGAATGGTATTCCTCCTCCCCTACAACCTCCCCCCCACCCCCCAAAAAAAAAGCAAAAAAAAAAAGCAAGCCCTAGCAAGCCGTATAACACCAGTAATTCCTTCTAACAAATTTCCACAGATCCCCCCATCCTTACACACATACACACACTCTCTCTCTCACACACATACTCTCTCTCACACGCACACCCTTAAGCTGCTCTAAGCAGTGTATTAAGTAGCTGAAGAAAATCCATTCACATTCTGCTGTGTCGCTTTCTTCTCAAGTCATGAACCCATCACAGACTTTTTCTAGCTGTAGGTTGCCACGGTGAAGATTTACAATGCCAGTTATTCATACATCTGCCTTCTCTTTTTTCCCCCCTTATTCTTAAATCCCTTGGGCGAGGGCAACCTTGATACTGAGACTCGTAAAATTCATGCAGGCTTATCATCCTTGGTGAAGGCTTCAGGCATGCATTACCGTATCCAACTGCCTGCTCACTGCCATGACAGAACTGGGCCTATAGCTTTTATTTCTAACAGGGGAAAAATGTATTAATGTGCTAAACAGAAAAGAAAGCTTAAATGTTTTAAGGAAGAAAACAAAAGATAGCATCATCCATTTCTCTTAATGATTTTTAAATTTGTTTTAATTACTCTCCTCCCCACAGAATAACATAAATTTGAAATGTTTTGGTTTTTGGTTTTTTTGTTTTTTTTTAAGCACCCTTTTATTTATGTGGAACAAGGTTCTGGAAGTCCAATCACAATGCAGTGGGGAAGTACAGTACTAATACAGCCTCTGAACTCTACATCAAAGTAATGAATACAACAAATCTGGAATAAATTTTAAATGTAAATTCTAAAGACTTTTGCTTTTTTTTCTGTATTTTTAAAGACTTGCCATAAAAATAAATAATTTCTTGAAGGAAGGTGGAGGGGAGATTAATGTCTTGATTTTACAAAATAAAAACAAAAATTTAAAAGCAGAAGTATCCCAAAGAAACAGCAAGTGTTCAGTTACAGTCACAGGTTAAACATGGATTCTGCAAAAATGCAAATCATTGTGATTATAATTTTGATACAACCATCATTTGCTAGAACATTAATCACATTTTAATATTTATCTGTTCATTTCTGAGGATTACTCCTATTGAGTACTGAGGGATCCTCTATGGGGAGCTCGGGTGTGAAAACCAGAGGGTTTTGTTTCAGAGTTTAGTTTTGTTTCTCTGTTTTCAATAGCCAAAATCATGCTAAAACCTCTTAGGCTTTCAAGGGGATAGATTGCTGGATGCTGTGTTTAAAGACCTGCACACTTCTTCTGTTTTCCTTGCATTAATGGGTGCAGTTCTAAGTCTATTGTTCCATTTTACTACGTGTTTTGAAATTGGTTGTGATTTTAGGAAGCTGAAGAGTTAAGATATGGGCATCCTAAGCAAATCTTTCAACATGCTTATGCAATTGAAGCCAACATATCTAGAACAGGTGAGAGTTACAGTGAAAAAGGTGTGAAGCCGGAGTGCTGCTTTCAGAAGATGTCTAGATGCATGACAGACCTTTTCTGGAAAATTGTGACTTGCAGTTTCAGAAAGAAGTAGTTTTGCAGACAGAGAATTATTCAAAGAGAAATACAACCTCATGTCCTTTGAGAAGTCACACCACATTATCCTCATCCTTTTTCCCCTTTTACGTTTTATTGTTACTTTAAATGTTTCAAAACTGTTTCAGCCATTATGCTGTCAAAAGTGTCTTTTCAATCTCAGATCCATATCTTCTGACATCCTAAGACAGCTACAACAGAAAAGAAGACTTGTGTTGATGTTACTCAGTCAGCATTAAGTTGTCACAAGTGCTGTCTCACTTCATCTCGGTAGTGATGCGTAGAGCCCACTCATACCACCATCTGCCTACACAGAGGTGACATCCCTGTTTGCATCATGAAGCACTATTTACAGGGCTCCACTCTCAGGTCCACAGGGCTCTGACAGCAGCACATCCTACTCAGTGTGCCACCTATAATCACCTGCAAGCAACATTTCTGAAAGAAATAGCCATGCAAGACTTCTAATGCTTTGAATCACAAGCATGAAGACAGATTTCTGTGTCAATATGTCACGATTGAGGCAGTTGTTCTTCCACTTACATTGATCTTACAGGAATGTGCAAAAAGTTGTGGTTTCTAAACACAATCTAAAATTACCTTAGGGTCATTCATATTTTCTGGATAGGAGAGGAGCTTTTTGGCCGCCTCTTTCCCACAGAAGGTGGCATGCCATGGTGCACCCCAAATGGGAGTTCACATGCCTTACATGGAAACCATGGGGCAGGGAAGAGGAGTTCTCCTCAGCCAACAAACCTTATGCTGATTTGCACTAGGAGGTTGCTGAGGCACAAATGCAGATCTTTGCATGAGGACATGTCCCTGAGTCCCACAGAAGGCACGTTGCTGTTGGGGTTCTCCATACTCTAGGCAAGCAATGTGAGCTAAGACTGTTAGGAGGGGTGGATGCAGCTGCAGAGAACCCTGCTGCTTTTTCTTAGAGATGTGTCTGTGAGTTTTGGGATTCCACCATGCTTCTTGCTGATGCCTTTTTCTAGCCCAAGGTGCCCAGATGATCATCAAGTCCAATCCCTTCAAGCACAGGCCACTATGCAATCAATGTCTCTAGCAAAGCAATCCCCTCATTTATCACAGGTTGTAAAATGCCTCCCAGCATCCTGCACTGAGCTTTAGACTGTAATAATAGAGACCAAAAGTTTCAATTGCAACCTGACAAGAAAAGGAAAAGGAAAAGGAAAAGGAAAAGGAAAAGGAAAAGGAAAAGGAAAAGGAAAAGGAAAAGGAAAAGGAAAAGGAAAAGGAAAAGGAAAAGGAAAAAAGAGAAGAAGAGAAGAGAAGAGAAGAGAAGAGAAGAGAAGAGAAGAGAAGAGAAGAGAAGAGAAGAGAAGAGAAGAGAAGAGAAGAGAAGAGAAGAGAAGAGAAGAGAAGAGAAGAGAAGAGAAGAGAAGAGAAGAGAAGAGAAGAGAAGAGAAAAGAAAAAGAAAAGGAAAGGAAAAGGAAAGGGAAAGGGAAAGGGAAAGGGAAAGGGAAAGGGAAAGGAAAAGGAAAAGGAAGGAAAGGAAAGGAAAGGGAAGGAAGGAAGGAAGGAAGGAAGGAAGGAAGGAAGGAAGGAAGGAAGGAAGGAAGGAAGGAAGGAAGGAAGGAAGGAAGGAAGGAAGGAAGGAAGGAAGGAAGGAAGGAAGGAAGGAAGGAAGGAAGGAAGGAAGGAAGGAAGGAAGGAAGGAAGGAAGGAAGGAAGGAAGGAAGGAAGGAAGGAAGGAAGGAAGCCTGAGTTCCTCAGCAGTGTAGCAGTTACCAACACTACTTGATGTCTTTGTGTGTGTTGAGTATCCTCCCCCAAACTGACGACTCACTTCCCAGATATTTCAACTAGAAATCCAGGCTGTTTAGCTCAAGCAGCAAAGCAGCTCATGCTTTTTCTCCTTGAAAGGCTGTCGTTCAGCCAAGATGATAAAGAGTGAGAACCACAATTGTATCAGTGATATCTTCCACCAATACATCCTTTTGCTGGTAGGATTTACTCCAAACATCAGCAGAAACTGGTACAGATGCTCAGAGAATTTGGCCCCTTAATTGTGTTTCTATACAGACTAGCACTAAACGTAGCAATTTGTTTTGCTCCGTCAATGGGTTTGATGGCTCCCCACCGTTGTTTCTTCTTGCTGTTGTCCCAGTCTCCTGATTGATCCATTAGACAAGACCCTCTGATCCATTAGACAAGACTCTCTAAACCAAAGAACACTTGTCAGAACTGCTTTCCATTCAGGGAGACTTAACTGGAGATATTTCCCAGTATCATTCCGTTCCAGTATTCCATGTGAACATTTCATTCTGGGTTATGGTACGCAGGTCAAATAGTCAAGTACTTTCATTGCAGAGATGGTATGTATTGTTGAACATTAAATTAAATTGAAGGCCTTCAGAATATGGGAATTACAGGCTGCCAGAAGGAAAGAAGCGGATAGATACAAAAATTAGAGATCTGGGTAATTTCTTCTAAATCAGTTTGTATTCTCAGACACACCCCTTCTTATTAGTTAACAGTGTGAACTGGTGCTGGCTTTAATTATTTTTTAAATTCTGTTTTCATCCTACTGCATCCCTTATGCGGTAGTATTTGTCAGCATTTCAAAATATATGAAGTAAATCACTTCTGTAGTTTTGTCACATGCAAGGTGTGCTAAATGGTGAAGATACACTGAAGAGCCAAAAAGAAAAGGGTATCTCAAGCTTGAATCACTACTGTCTTGGCAAAATTTTAAGTGCCTAGAAAACTAATCTAGATATGATGCTGTTCAAGCTATCTGATTGCAAATTATTTTATTTTATTATGTTAGGCAAAAGCTGAGGTGATTATGTAGAAGCTATCATTTCTTCACCTTGTTTAACAGTGCACAAATATGATAGATCTCAGTGAGCTGAGTTGGAGGACACAAGGTATCTTCAGCAGGTAACCTAGATGGTTGCTTTGTGTAGTGTTCAGACTACCTTTGAAGGCACCTTTGCCTATTTGGAACATTCTGGATGAGGGAGGGAGTTCTGGCCATGGGAGTTCAGTGAAACTTGTGATTAACATGATGCTGATGATGTTCAACAACTATTTATGGGGTTTTTTTACAACATGACTGTCAGCCAGAACTGAAAAACAGATCTTCTGGCCAGCTAATCGGTTTCTGGAATGTCATGTATAAAAAAAGACATATAATTTTTATGGGGTCTCTATGTGCTTTTTACCTTTGAGTTTTTTTTTTTTTCCTTTGTTTTGATTTGTTTTACTTCCCATATTTCCTGTATCTTTATTTCAACATCATGAATATAACTAGCAGAACTGAAGGTACTGGTCATGATAGTAAAACCAGCAAAGCAGAGGGAGAGAAGACAGTCGATCATGGAGTTAAGGTTGGATTCTACAAAGAAAACAAAGCATGATTTTCCATGGCCTTGCCTCTGCAATGTGAGTTTAGTGAAGCACTTATGAGAGCTTGCAACTGCATGGGTCTTCTTTGCACAGTTTAAGTGTGTTTCTGAGGTGTAAGACACTGACGCATCAGGCCCTCAGGGAACATCATCCATCTTAGGTGGCTTTAAAAAGCAGCGTAGCCACCCTTTGAGTTATGGGCATGTCACATGTGGGCTAGAAAGAAGGATAGGAAGGGTTTATCCTGATTTCTATTGCAATAGTTTCCATCAGGGCTCTTAGAAACCCAAGGATGTAAGCATGAGGGTTCTCTAATTTACATTGGCTCTTAAATCCAGACCGCCAAGAGGACAAATATGGCTCCTGGCTATCTTTGCTCTAACTTCTCTGCCTTAACAGGTAATAATGCTTCTTTGCTTCAAAGTGTTTACTCATAGGAGTAAATTTGGTTGAACAGATAGCAATTGATTAATAGGGTTTTGAGATTAAAAGTTGCTCTTTAGGGCAGAAACTACATGCTTAGCCTGTGTTTTGTAGCAGTCTTGCACATCAATACCTCTAAACAGAAAATAAATACAACATATGTCATATACTGTTCGTATACTTGTTTTTACATATGTACACACCCCTGCAAATGTACATACATATGAGAGGGAGAGAAATACCGAGAATGATAAAAACTAAAAGATATAAACATCTTGACATTTTGAACTGATGGCTGGGCCATAGATTTTTGCACTTGGTATTTCTTTTATTAAACTTTGGGTGACACCATCTTGGAAAGTGAACATTTTGGTTTCTATTTTCTTTATTTGCATTACACAGCACACCTGGTAGAAAGGATATTTAAGTAGTGAAGGACTTGCAGCATCAGTAATTAATAGGTCCCATTATGCTAACTCTCATGCAAGTTTAGGACATCTTAGATGCTAGATAAGAGATGAATAATTTGAAGTAATTTTCCTGTAATCATGCCAATCACTTCAGCAAAGTAGTTATTAAATGAAACAGTATTATGATGAATTATAGGACATCTATTGAATATCTTTTCTTATCATCTACTTATAGTGCCTGATGCTGAAAAGAGTCAAACATGTGAATGCTCTTTCCAAGTAAAATATGCACATTTCTCACTGTAAATAATAGTTTGTTTAGCAAACCTTGGTTTTTTTAATGAGGTCTAGAGAGAAATTTCTACTAGTCTCATACTCTTTACTACTCCAGAAAATCATCTAGTTTTACCTTTTCTTTAAAGGTAGGTATTAGCAAGAATGAGTCACCACTGATGACGAGGAATTTTTCTAGTTCAAATTTGCTGAAGTGATTAAATATTATTTATCTAATTAAATGCTCAAAACAGATCATTATTGAAAGGAATAAATTTAGTGGATTTGTTGAGCACTGTTAGCTGAAATGTAACTGCACATCATTTGACTTTTTAACATTTTATTATATCTAATAAGTCTTTCTGTGCTTAATTAAATCAACTTACTTTTTACAGCTAATTTAACATGATTTCATTTTAGCTACAGCTTTTGCATCAGATATGTAGAAAGCCAACTGTATACCCAAATTAAGCTTGTGCTCCTCAGGTGCTCTGCTGTACTTCTTACCTCTCTGGCTGCTATTGATGCTTGGACAATGTTTTAGTGTTTTCCTGTCTTTTGCTGGAGAAAGGTTACTCATTTGTTAATTATAATCTATTTCAGATAATACAGTAAAAAATATACCATATGGTCATAAAACATTTAATAATTCTGTCATATGTAACCATCTCTGAAAATCAACTTTTTTTTCTTGGCGTAGGACTTTGCCTGGTGTCAGAAAATGCCAAACAGGAATGTAAGATTAATTCTGTTAACAGCTACTCCAGAAACTTAATCTGCTTGTGTTTGGGCAAAGCTAGGGGTGGACCTGTTAGTGTACATAAAGCTTTCATTTTCCCAGGGCAATCCTCATCTTCATAGTTTTTTCATGTCATTCTGAGACTTTAGAATCTAGTTTTGTTGTTCTATTAAGAACAATTCATTGGCTTCATCTCTTTAAAACTTTTGAGAGATTTTGCCTCTTTGCTGAACGGTGTCCCACCGTGGGGGCAGGCTAGGGTGGGAGGTGAGAAATTCAGTTAGCCTGCCAGTGATTGCAGTTGACTTGAATCAATGCCACTCCTTTGACTTCAGTAGGATTATGCCTGGACCACACTAGCATGTGCGAGATCTGAGACTGAGGACATCTCTGTATCAGTTAAAAAAAAGACATTTTATGGATTTTGGTTAGCCTACTCACTGGCTAGCTGTTCCCACTGGGTTGTTGTAAGAGACAGTGTCCCTCCAGAATCTAAATGAAGAGAGGAAAATTCACTGAGTGAGTAGATGGGAGCTCTTGATAGACCATTGTCTAATCCAAATACTTATTTTTCCATCCTAAATCCCTGAATATTTTTTAGAAAAGTCTGGGAATGCTTTTCAAGCTAGGCCTTGAAAGCAGAAAGAATTTCACAGTGCATAGTAGCAGTTTTTAGCAGTGTTATCAGTTTTTAACCTAAGTAAAAATAAAACTGCCTGCAGTTTTAAACTCCAGGGTGAAGGACTGCACAAAGATACATTTTTGCCCGCATGCATATAACACATTATTATTCCTGCGGTGACTACCAATAACCATTTCTGCATACAGAGAAAACTGCCTAACACTTGGGCTTAAATTCCCCAGAGTAACTGTTCATGATCGCAAATTTGGCTAAAGGATTTTTTTCATTACCCTCAAACATTTCCTTTCACCTCCAACCTCTAGGCAGAGCCATCGCTTTCCCTTTAGAGCGGGGAACATAAAGCCATGAGGCCATCAGGGCTGGCTGTGCCTGACCCCGAGGGCCCTTCTGTCAATCACTGCCTCCCCATCCCTTGCTCTCTTTCACACCAGGCAGCTGTACCCATCGCTGTCAACCAGGTAACAACCAGCAAACAATAGAGGCCTGAATGCCTGGTCTAGACACTCTTTTAGCCACTTATTTGCTGCTCTTGGCAGCTGTTGAAGCATAAATAAGCAGTTTGTAATCAGAAAGCTGACATCATTGCAGCTCAGCTGAGAGGGGGAATTGTTGCTGTGCACTGAGCTGCTTTCCCCACCTCTCTCCCCAGCCTCAGCCCCCTCCCTCCTTCATTTTGTGACAAGAGATTCTGGGGTGGGGATGCAGATTTCTGCAGGGCTAAGCTGTTTTTTCTTTTTATTTCTGGAGTACAATGACGCAGGTCGCGGAAAATGGCACACGTGTCAATGTAGTTTGCAATGACCAAAATTGGAAAAATAAAAAACAAGAAAAGAAAGAAAAAAAATATCATGGAAGACCTCACCTGCAAATAAATTGTGGAGTACTTTTCTACATGTTCAGAAAGCATTTCGAGGCTCACAAATATTTTGAATTTAAGGGGTAGCATTTTAAGAGATTGACTGTAAACTGGGCAGATGGGCAGAGAATGTTCCCTGTCCTGGTTGCTGTTTTTACCCTTTTGTTTTCTTTTTCACCCCCTGGAAGGAAAGAGGAGGTAAAAGCAGTCTTACCAGAGCCGAACAAACACTTTCTAACAAACTCTGTTTTGTGACAGCATGCCTCTGTTTCTGCTTTTGAAATGCCCAGCTACACATCTCCAATTGCTGCAAACATTTGTTGTTCGAGTACATTTCATGCACTTTTAACACCTTTTTTTTTTTTCCTACTTTGGGACTCAATCGTAAACAAGTTCACAGGGCAAATTTGACACAATATTTGTAACTCAAGCTGGGTTCCTCAGGCAGGATTGGTGGGGCGAGGCACGTGGCAGTACTGTTGCTCCCTGACTGGGGGAAGACAGCAGCATACCCAGTGCAAATATTTGCACATGCAAATTTAGAATTCGTTTTCCACAAACACTCGCACGTATGACTTTCAAATTAGCTTTCTGCGAGCATTCATGCTGCTAAGAAACTCTAGTTCAAATATTCATAGAAAGAGAACATAAAAGGGCCACAGGTTTAGGTGATTTCTTTTTTTTTTTTTTAAGAAAACAGCCACCAAGTGAATATTCATGCCAAAGTCCTTGCAGTGTTTGTCCAGTTCTGTTGTTTTCTACCCAATCTCCTTTAACATTGAGAACTGATATGTGTTTGTGTGGTACCAAACAGCAATGGTAAATTATGCTGCTTCAAATGTATAGTTAAAACATAAACTTTGCAGTCTACACTGCTCTTTTTGCCGCTCTTTATTGATGGAAAAGTAAGGCCCAGCATGTAACCTTTAAAATATCTAATCCATGCTGGGTCCCAAATCACTCCCCCATGTTTCATTCGGTGTGTTTTGGCGATGACTGGCGATGAAGGGAAAGAGTCAAAGGGCTTTTTTTAGGGTCTTTTCCTCCAGTTGTTTATTTATTTGTGTGCACTTCATGCATGTGATCAGTAAAGGGAGTTGGGCTTTCTCGTTGTTGTGGAGCAGAGCACATGTTCACCCACCCATGTGTTGAAGTTCGATCAGACTGCCTGTCAGCAGGATGAATGCCAGAGTGTCTGCGGGGTTCACTAACTATCTGAAATATCTTCAGGTAGCTCTGTCTTTCTCCAGTTTCAACAAGAAAGAAGGCCAGTTCAACAAAAATTTTTACTTTATATCTCCCAAAGGCGTTTTGGTATTAGTTTGCTCTAAGTAGCTCATGATTTAGAGTACAAAGGCATTTCCAGAATGCATGTTTAACAAAATGACATAGCAGATAATTGAAATTTATTTGCAATTTTCAAACTACAATAAACACAATTCTCCTTTTCTTTCATTAATAATCGCACGGCTAATGCATAACAATCCCTCTGCAGCTTTTACAAGCAAACTTGAGCTGCTGTGTTGTAATAGCTGGAAAAGTTAATGTAGCTTGAACAAGGTTCCTAATTGTCCCTGTCTCTGTCATATTTGTCTACTTGAATGGTCCTAAATACCACAGCGATTAATTACTACAGAGCAGGTATTACAAGATGTTATCATCCTTCCCCAACTGTCTGGGTGAATGGAGAGAGGCAGTAGATTGTTGCAGTGTTTCATCTTTGCACTTCCTGTAAGGCACTTTAACCAGAAGATTTAATGTGTCAAAGTTAACTGCGTTCTCGCGCAGATATTCACATTCTAATTAAAGATTAAGAACGTAGTACATTACACTGTGATTTGTCATACATGGCTTGTTAAATAGGAAACCTACCGGGATTCCCTAACATTTTATAAACATTATTCAGGGCTTTTAATGTGGGCAAAGGAAAAGATTATTCAGCTGCTCTGCAGAGTAGGAGGCAGGTCATTCCTTCCCCCCCACACCTCCTTTCCAAGCTCCCCCTCTTTCCAAATGAATAAATAAGAAAACTCAGGTGGTTGTCAAACTGGAATTCTGCTGAGATCTTTTTAAACTATTTATATCCCCAGAGTGTATGTGTGCACGTGGAGATATATATATATATGAAATATATATGTCTTAATTATTTTTTTGGCATTTTTCAACTTTTGCTGTCAGCTATGTAAACTGAGGTAGGAAGTCTTTGTTTGAATTAGAGTGGTGAAGGAAAGAAGAAAGATGAAACAGTTTTTCAATATGCAGAATGTGCTTTCAGCTGATTCTAGCAATGCTGCGCAGCCTACCACTTCCAGTATTAGTAGCAGAGGACTGGTTCACATTCTTTGATTGCCTGAGGAATAAATTAATGAGGTTACTGGAGACATTGAACATTTGCATATTCACGGATGCTTATTAGGTATAAAGTGAATGCCAGGTGCATTGAATTTTGGGAATACTAGCTTTGTTTTTGGTCTTCTATTTTTAAAGCAATCACATCTTTCTTTTTTCCCTAAAGTGGGAAGTTCTGTGAGAAAAAAACAGCATTTATAAAAATCGTAAGACCAAAAAAAATCAAATTAATTCAATACAGACAAAGCTTCGCTGTAAGATATACATCAGAATAAATATGATACAGCATGAGGCTGGGGACTATCTGAATGTCTTGTTTGGAACAACAGTTAGGCTGACTACAAATATAAAAACAGTTGTTCCAAGACATAAGGAGAACAAATGTTGTATTTTTCACTGTGCTCCTTATGGATTTCTAACTTTAAATAGCAATAGGATAACTCATTATGAAGTTACCTTCCATAATGTCCAATGTTTAATTTTAAAGCACCGATATTCTAGCACATTTTGTTACGGCGAGTCTCAAACTCAGCCTGCAAAGCACACATGATAGAATTACAAAATTTACTTGACTATGTCTCCAAGGAGTGTCTGCACATGGTTGCATTGTTGTCAGTGACTTCCATCATTGCTGTGTGAAAGCACATTGTGTGAATGATTTGCACTGTATCTCATTATTCCTGGAAGTTTTAATCTATATTGTTTTTTTGGGGGTCATTATCCCCTTTGCATTCCTAAAGATTTTATGGTGCTGGGGCTTTTTGTTTTTTCCTTTCCATTCTTTGGCTGTCCATGTGCTATAGAGCACAGTATTAGCACTGCTTGTTTTAGCAGATAAATATCTATCAATTGAAACGTGTATTTTTCTGCCTTTTGCTTGTATTTTACAGTGTAAGCATCAAGCATGTACATGTGCACAGACTACAGGCTTACATGCCCAGAACACAGATAAACACAAACCCACATGCCCACACAGATGTGCACCTATAAAATTACTGGTATCACCTAGTTCCAAGTAGCTGGTGTAGCAAAATCAAGCAGTGCTAAGTGTTTTCTTTCAATAATAATATGTATTTACAAACAGGCTCCCTTCTGCCCCCTTGTTTCACAGAATACTGTGCTCAACTTCCCTTTCCTGGATATTGCACTGTGTTGATCACTGCCCTGCCTCTGCAAATCCTATTTGAAAATCTCATTTGCAGCATAACTGACAACAAAGGCATTACATGGTGTATGCCCTGCATATTCGGCAGACTGTTCCTTTGTAAGTTATTTCTAACTTCTAATGAAAATACTATGCAATCGGTTGATGATCTTTTTTATTTATTGATGGTCTGTAAAATTAAGTGTGTCTAACCAAAGAATGGATCCTTTCTTAAAAGTGCAAGGTGGAATGCATTAGATCAGTGGCACAAAAAGCAGATGTTCTTTACTGCAGTAGGCCATTCTTTGGGTACTCTAGGAAACAGGGACTTAAACAAAACATTAAATTGAAGAGGATTCTGAGGAGCAATCACTGCCAGCCACTGCCAGCCACAGAAAACATCTTTAGCTATACATTTTCTTTGCATTTGTTTCCAAACTGTAATTCTGCTCCATGTTAAAAAAAAAAAAAAAAAAAAAATATTTGATATTTCACTCTCTCAGGGCAGCTTCTGAATAATTACATGCAAAATGATCTATTCTATATTTATTGAAAACAGTATTGCAGAGCACAAATGTGCATTTTATTCAGAAAGGTCATTTTTTAAAAACATCCATTGTAGCTGCTTCACTGACGTCCAGGGGTTTTGCCATACACACGGCACAGATTTTTTTGATTATGTAGATTTTTTTTTTTTCTCCCTATTGCAGTTTCATATGCAAAGCATGCATCAGCCACATCCATGCTATCTCCTAAAGCAGTCATTCTGAAACCCAATCTGGGGACAGTGCAGACTAAATAAAATTTCATTTTGATTTGGCCTCCCGCTGAGAATGGGACTGCTTTGTTTCAGCCGACAGAACCAGCAAGCCAGAAAGGTATGTCCTGTTTTGCATGGCTGATGGTGTGACTTGAGGATCACAATCAGGCCGTTCATGCTCTCAGGGCTCGGCATCTCATCCACATCCTGTACCGTCTTTCTCTTTTCCTTGCCATTTGCTTTCCTTCTGTGCCGCCTGCCGTCTACCTGCAGGGCAAAGCTATGGCAGACCCTCGCACTATTGTTTACTTTGGCATATGTTTAATAGCTGCATGGCTGTTTCAGGGTAGGCTTTTTCTTTTTTTTTTTTTCTTTTCCTTTTTTCCCCCTCCTTGCCTTTGTTTTATTCCCCTCCCTATCCACGTTCACTTTCCTTATTTTCTAGGTGTTGAACGCACAAATACTGACTTAACGGAAAATTATGTAAGTACTGTTTGCAATGCTTCAGAGATTTTACTAGGAGATGTGTAACACAGAATTTTATTGTAAATCTGAGGAAACATTTAACAGCTTTGAAGGACTTCAGTTTTCATAGTCCTTTAGAGCTGTTTAGGCAGTGAAGCAGTCACCCATTATAGTTAGGAGGAAAAAAAAATATAAAAATATTCTTAGGAAGGGGTCTGGCTGCTTTGCCATCTTCACATCCTTTACAGTTACAGCTGCAGTGTTTGCCTAGGGGAATATCAGTAAACATTTCTCTCTCTAAATATTCGTATTTATCTTAAAGCCAGTTCGCATTCCAAGAGAAACTGTTGCAGCAGGCTCCTTGCTGCTGCCGCCCCATCTTTTGGAGGGGGTGTTGACATTCAGGGGAATGACCAGTGTTTTAGCCTCTGGAGCAGCTTTTGGACAGGGCAGTAGGATGCCTGAAAGACTCCTTACCATGTGAACTTACACCTCAAAAGTGTATTTCTCTGTCAAAGCTACACTTTGTGAAGATTTTTTTTTGGGGGGGAGAGGGAAGAAGTTTTTCATGTGAAATAAAATTAGTATAAAATTTACCTCAGACAAAGGGCAAATGTTAATTTTGATTACGATGTATTCTAATATGGACAATGTCCTGTTTTCTTAGTGAGGTCGAATGCAATTATAACTCCAAAGAAAAATTCAGTCCTTAAGAAAAAATGAAATATATGCAACATATTCTATAGAGCACCGACAATATATGGAAATTTATGTCTTCAAGGTGATCTACAAATACTAAATTATTATTGTATGCAACATGCCTTTGTGGTAGGTGATATTAGTAACAGCAGGTTGTTCAGTGAGGTCTTATGGAATGAATATGGTCAATTATAACACTCTGCTCAGTTCAGCAAGTTTTATTCCCAGATTTCATATGTTACTCCAACTCCATGACTTTCATCTTATAACCAGATTCATATTTCAGTTTCTGACTTTCTGAGGTGGCCAGGGGTGCAGGTCTTTGGCATAACCATATGGATCTTTTTCTGTCAGAGTTTTGTGACTTGAAAATTCACTTTCTTTCCACCTTCCTTAATTAAAAAAAAAAATATGTGGATTGGGTGGCTAAGGCTCATCCATAAAGTTGGATAAAAAGAGAGGTAAAAATAAGAATACTCGATGTCCTCTCTGTAAAGAAAGATAGGCCAAATTCGAGCTTGAACTGCATGCGTTAACCTTGATGAACTCCAACTGGATTTTCTGCACATGGCAGAGGGCAGGATCTAGCCCTACATGTTTTGTCATTCAGAGATGTTTACAAAATGAAATGCAGCTTGAGAAGACTTTAAAGAAGTTATCTGTAGTGATGCCACTTTTTCATTAAGAAATTTGAGGCTGTAAGGAAGCTACAAAGAGACTATATTTATAAGAAACAGGAACTACAGCTTTTTAAATTGATACAGTGGGAAAATGATCAGTTCTATGTGGTTTTTCCTCAGTATCTGTAATCCTCCTGCTTCACCCCCCAGGTATCATTGGGATGTTTTCCAAGTTACAAACTCTGCATTTTAATCAGAGTTTATAAAAATGAGTTCCAACTTTACTTTTATGAGAATTTCATTTTACTAGTTAAATACAAGCTTTAATAGAAAATAAACTCTCTGCATTATGTGACAGTGTATCCCAGTTCCTTTAGGTCAGAAGATAGAGTCCTAGTAGGGTTTTTGCTGCATGAAGAGTATTTTATACTATGTCAGTAGCTGTATTTAAAGAAAAAAATAAGCAGGTATACATGGATCATTTGGAAATAGAATATTTTTATATAGAATATTCAAGGAAATTAATTGAAGTATTGTTTCTTTTTTTCCAGGGATGAAGTATTTTTCAAAAGACTGATGTTCATTATGGTAAAGGAAAATAATCTTAGCTGCAGAATGCACTTACTGTTCTGAATACTTTTTTAAAAATTACGTAACTCTTGTATCTAACCAGAAATTACTGAAAACTTTATTCTGGTGTCCTTAGGAAATCAGAGTTCCTTTTTTAGATTGGTTTATTAGAGCTGTAATTTGTGGTTGTATCTTGGATCAGTAAAAGAAGTGAGTTTTGGAAGTTAGTTTTGCATTTATCACTCCCATGGAAAGAAAACTGTAAAAATATTAGCCCAAAGTCCAGAAACAAAGATCCCATTCTTAGATAGTCTTATGAGGCTGCCTTCAGTAGACTTAGCAGTGTTCCTCTTTATTTATTTATATTTGTGCACTTAAAAAATGAATCAGATCTAAAATTACAAATCAGCTGCCTGTAACACACTATAATTGGGAAAAAAAAAAGATACTTGGGCATGTAACATGTTTACCTATGTGTTTATATTTTAATGTAAAGGTCTTCAAAAGTCCCAGTTCTCTGAGTCTTCTTTCACTTTCTGTGCTTTACCTGAATGAGGTGACACGACTGAGCTAAGTCATATCCATATCCCGAATCCTATGGAGAAACCAGATCATCTCAAACAGAATATATGGCAAACCAGAAACTAGATTAATGCAGTCAGGAGAGAGGTGCCTACTTATAATTACATATATATATGCATACTTGTATGTTACATTAGCTACAGCATGCTAATATATATATGTATGCATGTATAAGTGTATGTGTACAGATACATACACAGAGAGAGAGATATACATGTAGGACACTGTTGCAAGGGTTCCTGGGGCCCACCAGTGATACATGGGCAGATACTGTTGCAGTGACCATGTGGAAGATGAGGACCTGCATGACTGGTGCATTTGCTGATCTCCAGCAGAAACTCTCAGCAACTCTGCAACGGATTGTCTTAAAAAATTCCCTTGAAACAAGTTCACAGTCATCTGATGTTGGTATCTGCCTGAAAACTTGCTGAGGTCAATAGGATCCCAGACAAGAAGATGTGACTGCAGGATTGGAGCCTAAAGGTTTGACAGTAGTCCCTCATGCAAGCCAGGACAGACTAATCAACAAACTTTTGGGAAAAAGTGGCAGAAATCTTTCATAACACTAGGCTTGTGACCCACCTGCAGAATTAATGAACAACTCATTCTTATTCAACACAAATGCCTTCTACTGATGTACTTACTTTATACACTTGATTTGACTACCACCAATAGAAAAGATGTGAGAAACTAGTAGAAGATACTATAAAATTACATATGAAAGGGCAATTGACTACGAGAAGATACTATAAAATTATATATCAAAGGAAAGCAATAATATCCTGTTGGCAAATATGAGCATAGGAACTCATTGTGTTCACAGTCCAAAACGGGTGAGGAGCAGAATTGCTTTGGTTTGAGATACTTTTAGCCAATCTCTTTAAAAATACAAAAGCAAAAACCAAAGTTAGATTTTTATTAAAAAAAAATAAAAGCTGAAGTTAATCATAGGTTTACTGTTCAAGTTCACCGGAGCAACAGCATGCTATAAAAATTAATGCCGTCACTTAAACCTTCATTTGATAATGTTTCAGGCTTTCATAAAGTTGTCTTCCTTGCCTACAAAAATAAAGCTGGGGGTTTTCTCAGATTTAGGGATGTATTCTCCACTATAAAGAGGTATTCTTCCTATTATTCTTATTTTAAATGTAATTCTAAATAAACAACCTAAGTAGCTGATCAAATGTCTGAGTGTAAACAGAAAACCAGCTTTGGACCAAAGCTCAAGAAGCAGGGCTATCAAGCAGGCATTAACTTTGTTTAAGGGTAGAGGTAGAACCAAAGAGCTTAGCCCAGCAGCTACATTAGAAACCCAAATCTCCTGAGTGGAGACAGAAGAAAGAAGTTTGAAAACAGAGAAAAACAAAACAAAACAAACAAAAAAATAAACAAACCCCACCCCCCACCACCACACCACAACAAGGGACCAGAAAATCATGTTATTTGTAACATATACACACCAGTGGAAAACCCACCATTGGGATGACTTTATCAGAACAAAGCTACACCCAGGGAGACTGCTTCTAAGAAGTACAGTTTGGAAGATATTCAAAGAACAGAAGTTTGGAGTCTTGATAATCCAAGTCTTGAAAGATTTTCTCAAAACAAAACGCACTTTGACCTCTCATGTATCAGGGCATATAAGTGTGTTATGATTTTATTGATTATATTGAAAAAAATAGACAATATGTATTAGTTAACTATTTATCACTCTTTTATTAAAGGTTGAAAAAAATTTTTGTCTATAAAATATAGGGTAAGTGGAAGAAATTGCTAGTGAATGTCTAATGAATATTATATAGCACAGAAATGGACTACAGATTAAAAAAAGCATCCTCGCCTTCATTAACTGTTCTTTACTCTATGGGGGTGGAGAAGGTTAGGTTATAGCAGCATTATGTCCTCACAATAAAAATACATTTAGTCTCCTAGCATCTACAACAATTGGTTATTCATTATATATAATTTTCTTTATTTTTGAAACCCTTTCCCTCTACCAGCTGTCTGACAAAGGGCAGCATGAAACATTCTGAAAATAAACTTTTGGAATCATTTGCATTCAATGGGAAAATTCCACTAGTAAAGTAGTATTCATTAATTTTTTCTAGTGATGGACAAACCTCAGAAGATTCAGAGGAGTGTTTCAGACAAGTATAATAATATCAATGTTTGTCTACAGTGTTTTGAAAAAAACATCTCTACTGTCATCATACCCATGAACCTCCAAATAATCACAATTTTTTGTTGTTCTTTAATGATGTCTAGCTATACCTCTGTCCCCTCCTGAGGTTCCTTTACCAGGCAGAGAAGCATCTCCTCATGGGTGACAGGCTACATTTCAGAGGAAATTAATTCGTTCTCCAATCTATGTTTCTTTCAGGAGTAACCCACAAAATTTTGATGTAGAGAGCAGCCACAGGGAGTACTAGAAAACATTTTCTTCCATAGTTTTTTGTTTGTTTGTTTCTTTCTTTCTTTTTTTTTTCTCTCCCCTGAATTAAAATTTTCATAGATACATGTATTGTTCCTTGCCATGGGGGTAATAAAAGGAGATTCCTACATCTTAAAATAGGAACAAGAGAGGTAGTGTTGCAGAATAATTTATGGTAACCTCTCAATCTCTTCTTATTTTCACATGAGAAATCCAAAGTAAATCAAAATAAGTAACCTTAAAAGGGTAAGAAAAAAAATAATGAAATTACTAAATAAGATTCACCAGTGCCTCAATTCTGTTAGCCATACTGTAAATTATAAACAGATTTTAATCTAGTGGAACTGAAAACTTGGAGCTACATTTTAGTAGGATGGTGGGAAGAATGGAGGAGAGGATCTGATTTTTGTGATTCTTCTCTCGCTCTTTTTATCTTTTTTTTTTTTTTTTTTTTTTTTTTAAGAGATTCAGTTAAGATCCCAATTTGTGCTTTAGGGAGGTAAGATGAAAAGACTAAATGCTGCCTCAGTAGGATCAGCTAAAAGAGCAAAATAGATCTGGGTGTTATCAGGTTAACAATAACTCACCTTAAGGTCCCTAAAAATAGAAGTGAAAGAAGCACATCAGTACTGAAGAGCAAGGGGGCCAGAACAAAATTCTGAAGATCCCCATAATTAACTGGCAGAGGGTCAGATGAACACTTATTAAAATGCAACAGAGCACAACGGGGTGTCTCAAAGATGGAGTTTCAATCTTAACCATGAATTTCTTGGATTTGTCTGTTCCAGCCAGGCCTGCCATGTTATTTTAATAAGTACTTTTCTCTACATATTACCTTTGAGATTTTGGGGGGAACATTTATGGTAAGAGTTAAAGGAGAAGTTTATCAACAAGTCAGGGGACAGGCCTCCTTAAAAAGTATAGGAAGAATGACACTATAGTGGTATTTTAAGATGCATTTGTATCTGATATTGGAATGCTGTGCCATAAATGCATCAATTTACCTTCCAGTTTCAAAGGCAAGAGTAAGTCTTCATTAAGAAATAGTGTACTCCCAGTGTAATATTCCTATCTTAGCCTAATGTTACTAAATGCTACATATTGTCAACCCCTCTTTTTAAAGCATCAATACAATACTTTCAAGCTGCCTCTATCAGATAATTTTGATGTGGATCAATATTACACTTCAAAATTTGCCCACACCAACTCTTACCACACCCGAATCCAAACCCAGATGTCCAGGCAGCAAATGTAGATAAACTATCTTGAGAAAAGGGTTTTAAAGCTTTCTTGGCCATAAATATTGCTTGTTAGCACAAAGAGAAGTCTGTGTTTTAAACCATAGACTTTGTCTATTTCCACATTATTTTAACACCATTTTAATTTGGCTGATGTGCTTTATTTTCAGGTTAAAATGTGTTGTCAGAATTGGCTGATTAAAGATAAATGAAAAGCAGGGAAAGCTGTGGAGACCTCTGAGACGTGGGGGATCTGGAAGGGTCAGCACAAAGGTAGGGCAGGAGGAGAATTAATATTTCCTCAGCTTCAACAGCAGAGGGAAAGCTGTACCCTATTTCCTAACACTCAAACGTGTTTTATGATATATACTTAATGTGTTGTTTATTTAAGGTTTTCTGAATGGAATATAACTTAGACTACATTGTTATATCAGGAGTTACAGATTTCTTCTCATATCATAATATGCTGGCAAAACAGGAGAACATTATGAGTAGTTGATCTGACTGAAGTCCTCAGATACATTGTTTTATGGCAGTGCAAGTTTGGTAGTGTATTTAAGTCCAACGATTTTTTTTTTTTTTTTTGAAGTTCAGTAATGTTTAGCTGCTCATATGTGGGAGAGATTTTTGGTTTCTTTTTTTTTCTTTAGTAAGATTAAGGCATCTTGGGTTTTGTAATTCCTTCATAAATTATTTTAAGTTTTCTTTGCATATGTGCATACCCACACACACATATTTACCACTTGGAGGACAAACTGGATAAAGCTGAAGTGTAATATCACACCTCCCCTCTCCTGAATGAAGGACTGGCCATCAGTGGGTACCCAAAGTGCCATGTACTCCCTGGAACACAAAAACCAAAATGCTCTATAGGCAACTGTCAATAATCTGGCTTCAAGTCCTTGTTACTGGGTAACTCCTAGTTCTGTTGCATTTGTGGCTCAAGTAAGCAGCAGTGTCATGGTGCAGTAACAAACAGGACCCCGGTCTCCAAAAACCCTACCCTCCCAATTTGTTGTGCTGAAAGGAGTTCAAGTCAACCCTGCCCCCCAAATGTGTAACATTGAAGGAGGCCCATGATGAACAGAGTGCGGGGTTTTCTAGTGGGAAAAGCAGGGGCTGCAGGTTGCTTAAAACTGACTGGTTTTGCTTCAGTGAAGGCGGAAGTGAATTAAGAGAATAGGGGGAAATGAGAGAAACAATGAGAAGGCTCCCAAGAGAAAGCAGAGACAAAAGTCTTTGGGACACGGAGCAAGCTGACAAAGGGAATTTTTTTTGCTGCAGTTGCCTGTATGATCAATGAGACAGAATTTTGTGCAATCTTTCCACCACGGTTGCACCAAAGGTTATATTGCATTCGTGCCAGCCACCACCAAAGAATACACTGTTACAGGACCATGAGGATTTGAGGATCCACGTAAGTCAGATCTGTAACAAGCACCTGTCTGAATTTTACCTCTTCTCTGTGTTGCTCCTGCTTTTTCAAAGTAGAGATCTTCTCATCCTTCTCCTCTGTCTGTGAGCCCTTTTCTCCTTCCAATTTGAGGTCATCTAAGAAGGGTGCAATAAAGAAGCAAGATGAAGGAGGCAAGTCCTTGTTCTGTGAAAAGCACAGGTATGGTTACAGCATGGAACCCATGAAACCAGCAGACATTACTTCATGTGGAAGGATTGGCACACGTGTCAATTTGGAGGTTTTCTCCATTATCATCACAGTCCTCCCTGACTCTCTGCATTCGACCTTCAAAAGGGAAACAGGAACATCTCTTATGCTATTTCTTTTCATCAAATCGCTCCTTCTCTCGTCATCCTCTGTGGGTTGTCATTAGTCTCTCAACTCTGGATATATTTATCTGTATGGGTTTTCACTGATCCTACCTTATTTTTTTGCCTAGTTTTTTTTTTTTTTTCTGAGGTGCCCAAAGCTGTCTTTTGTAGTCATGCTCTGTGGAAAGCTGTTATGCATTTAAAAATTCAGATTCAGTACTACCATAGGCCTGTATAAAGACTGATATGTCCTCTTTTTCTGCTCCAAGCAGAACTCATTGACAGTAATCATTTGCTCAGTATTTCCAGGGCATTCATGATTAAGTTATAGCAATGAGCTAACATCCAGAGATCCTGGATAAACAGCCATTCTAAATGCACAGGCTGCCTGTACACCACATGAGCTGTAGATTCGGTGATCCTAGACCTACTGGTTACATCGTGCATGGATCTCATCTACTTGAAACCACAGTTGCTTCTCTGATCTCCTCTGAGGAGCATGTGAATCTTAATTGACGCTATTCCTCTAGCCAAGTCTTATTCCTTTCAAGAAAGAAACTAAAAAAGATGAGCCATGCGATGTGGCAGGTGCAGGTCACTGAAGCTAAGTGGAAGTCCTGGCCGAGTTCAGGTTTTCCATAAGCCGCACTTTCCCTGAAAGTCCCTCCTCTTGGACCCTTTCCAGCCCTATAGTCTCTGCTTCACCCAGCAGAAGAACTCAAAGCACTGTTTGTTTTTCAGGCCAAAGACTAGACCTCAGTGTGGACTCTCAAAAACTGATCTGTCACAGCATTTTCCCATCATTTTCATATTCTCAGTGTTGTCAATGCTGTTTTGACACCCACTGTCCTTAGAACCCCTGAAAAGCACCTATCTGTCTAGCCTCAGATAGGACACTTTTCCATACAGAAAAGCACAACAGAACTACCTCCTCTGGGGTTTCATGCTTCTTCCTGTCCTCCTGGAGCACAAGTTCACCAGCATCCCAACCCTCCTACTCTCTGTTCAGTTTTCAGAAAGCTACTTTCCAGCAGCTGCTTGTAAGTGGAAAGGGAACAAGCCTGGGAAAGTCATCCTGCTGGCCTGGCTACCACACAGAGGGAAATTTCCAGGGAGAATTCATTTCCTGGTCCTCTTCCTGTTGGTAGAACAGGATTCCTTCAGCAATAGGTTATCACCTTCCCACAGTGAAATGCAGGTGAATATTTTTGGAAGATCCATTAAGCTTGTTTTTCATTAATGGCTTCCACACATTAAGTGGCCAGTCACTGTAGCTCTCACACAAACAAACCACTTCTCATGCTTGTGCAAACTAGACAGTAAAACTTAGAATAACAGGAAACAGGACTCTCTTCATCAGTTAGTCCATGTAAATGGCAGGACGTCAAATGTGCCTGAAAGATATCTGCATGACTTGTTCTTGAAATCTCCCAGCGGTGGAGATCCCACAGTCTCCTCAGGTGAGGTAAGTGTACTTCTCCCGTGCTTAGCTTTTCTTACAATTAGAATTTTTTTTCTTAACGTCTAACCCAAATCCCTCTTGCTGTGATTCAAGGCTATTACTTCTTGTCCTATCCACATTGGGCTTGTCATACAGATTATTCTCTTTCTCTTACACATCTCTCAGCTACTATCATTTCTCTCTCAGTCATCTTTACTTTTAGATAGAATAACTACAGTCCCTTCACCCTTTATTCATAGGTCTTATGTTCTGATCATTTTTGTTCTCTTTTGACCTCTGCTCTCCAAATTGTCCACATCTGGTTTTAAGGACAGTGTTCAAAAAGTGGACACACTACATCATTCATCACAGATCACTGGCACCAAGCAGAACTCAGATCATATGTTTGTTCTTTCTTCCCTAAGAAAAGGGTGTTTTATTGGTTATAATCCACAGGGCATCTGCTCTTCTGGCTGTAAAGAGTTTCTATGTAATAGCAGTTAGATTTTTTAATAAACTCTTGAGGCAGCTAAGGAATGGCTTTTTAGCATTTCTAGCATTTTAAATGCTATAAAAACATTTTTTTTTTGCAGAATTTTGTCATCATTAGTATTTGCAATATAATGGTAAGGCAGAGAAATATTATTGTTGCCATTTTTCCAATGAAGAAGCTGCAGGACTGCATAATGTGCTCTGCAAAGGCATATTTTGTCTTGTGAAGAGAGAAAGTGTTGCTGGATACTTCTGCGCAGGCTTCTGCAGTATATTTGAAATCTCCTTCTATAAAACATGATTATTGAATGAGTGTGTTCATAGTGCAGGTTTCTAAGCCAAGTCTCTCTTCTTAAGGGCTCTCAAAGGTGCTTAACTGTAAGCTCATATGATTAATATTTTGCTCATTTCTGCATTTTCCATTTAATTACCTAAGTTTTGGTCTTTCATGTGCTTCAGAGCACTTTGCCAAATTCTTTTATCCCCTTTAGGACAGCTGGCCAAGGAGAAAGGGAGAAGAAAGCTGGAGAAGATAGGACCAGAAAAGAACCTGAGGGAGAGGCTTCAAGTGACAGGAAAGACTGCTTCTTTGAGCAGAGATGAGGCAGAAGCACTCATCTCTACACCTTACCCTAACTAGAACATGGAATTTTTCCAAGTTTTCTTAAAGTACGGTGTTCCTCTAATGTCAGCAAACACGTGAAACCCACTTGAAAATGTGTCTTACTTCCCCCTTGTCACTGGTCCCCCCCAGGAGATGACAATCCACTGTTGCTACCAGGTTCTCAATAGCTCAGGTGACAGAGGTCTTCACTGTGCAGCAGAGGTTTCCAGCCTCTGAAGGACACATGTACAAATCAGAATGGTTCTGCCTAGCTTAATTTGTACCATGCCTATTTTCTTTCACCTTTTTTTAGTCTTACTTTAGCCCTCTTGTTTCTATGCATTATATGCATAGATATCCATCATAAAATATGATGTGACTTCAATTTCCAGCACTGCTAGGGTATTTGCATGATGCAATCTGGTACTCCAGTGGCATGTTCTCATGTAACATAAATTGAAATCACGGTGGGTCATAATGCAGCACAACAGGTGCACCAAAATGTTTTAAATGGTTTATATTATTTTCTTTTTTTTTATTTTTTTTAAAGTCAGAATCAAGAACAATGGCAGCCATTACATTAGTTTTGCAAATCCTTGCAGGCAGAGCAGCTGGAAAGAGGGGATCGGGGAGAGGACGGGTTTTGCTGTTTGCAAGGGGGATGCAAATGCAAATGCAGTCGTGCAGTGTAAACCACATATTATATTTTTTTTCTTTCATGTGTTGTGATAAAAGTAGTTTTCTTACCAGTATAACATGTTTCATTAATACAATGTTTAAATAATTAAATACAGAAACTCTGGAGGCGATGGCTAAGATAAAAGTTTGTAGGCAATCCATTATTGTGATCAGACAGTACTTTTTAAAATCCATGGAGATGCAATTTAGTAATTTAACTTCTGAAGTTAGTTGTTTAATAAACTATTACATTTTAATATAGTTTTGTTCTTGTCAAAGGGAATGATTCATTTCCCCTCTGTCAATTGTTCCAGCTGAAGTTATTAGTGGTTCCAGGGTTGAGGGGGTGCTGGGTTCCTGTTTGAATATCATTACCATGCTGTTCCTGCTCTCTGGATGTTACCACTGTAATGTTACACGTGTGATCTTTACTGGTTATAATTATTTTGTACGAATAGCAACTGCTCTCATCCAAATCTTCAATATTGATATATTTCATTAGGTTTAATTCTGTTGGCAGAGAGTAAGATACTGGTTAAGGGGGATATATAATTAGTTGTAGTAGGATTAAATGAATATTAGTATACTCTGATAATGGATATCCCAGAAAGAAACCTGGCAAAACCGTTAAATAGAGGGAACATAATAGCAGACAAACTAAACATTATATCTGCTACCATCAGACTTTGTCTCTGATGTTTTAAACAGATTTGCTCATTGAAGTTTCAATATAATCTTCTTGTTCATTTTCTTTATTAAAAAAGCTTTCATTAGAAATATATTCTTAAAAGGGAAAAAAAAAAAAAAAAAAGGCTGCATTTCTGTTTGTCTTTCTTCTCTTTCTCCTCCTATGAAGATTTCAGTTATATAATGTTGGAATGTAAGTTTAACACTGTATGTTCAGCTCCTTCCTTTGCAAGTTTCTACCAGCTGATAAAATACTGTTAAAGACAGGCTTGGTTTAAAGACAGGCAGTTAAATCTTCCTCCATATGCCCGTCCATTCCTGGTAACAACCGAGGGTGGTGGGTGCTTCCATGCTACTTCTGCACAAAAATGCTGAGGGAGAAAAGACCACTGTGCCTTGAGCTGGTCATTGCACTTCGCCTGCTGTGGAGTATGTCTCAGTGCAGTGTGACAGGTCCATGAAGATTAGGGAGCCAGGGCCTTTCTGCAAGCATTTGCTTATCAACAGCCTTGGCAACACGTGGGATTATTTATGGCTGAGTCTTTTACCACAGTACTTATGGTTCTGAGATAAAAACAATGCACCAGAGTCCACACTGCCTCTCTAGCTGAAGAGATGGAAATTGGTATTATTTGAAATTCAGGGAGTTTTTACTGTACACAGGAATAATCCAAATGTGGAACAGGATTTGTTATTAACTGTAAATCCCCTTTCCCCTAAGAAAACCAGAGTAAATGCAGGAAATGAGCTCCCATTTATATACCATGGAGACAACGCTTCATTGTCACTTGCGTTTTAAAGTCACCAGTGAAAAGTAAATGGAAAGTGGGAGCAAATATCAAGGTGTTAGTGGCACTGATCCTTCCACAGTGCAGTCAATAGGAATTTTTTGTAGCATACTTACAACTGATCAGAGAAGGCTTATATATACAGAATATTTGATGGCTTATACTTAAGAGCATGTGTTATTCTGCACCCAAATCAAGAAAAGGAGAAACAGCTTCACCTCTTTTTTTAATATTAGTTCTGGATATTTCATACTTACTTAGTCTTTACCTTGTAGTATTTTTTAAATATTTCTTTAAACACACACACAAAAAGAACCTGTGTTAAACTAATTCCAAGTATGCATTTCTGGAATGCCTGAAGATTATTGTTGCTAGGTACTTGCAAGGCACATAAGATTTAATAAACAAAGCGTTGCGAACAGAATTTCCCTGTACATGCTATAGAAATTTTACTCAGTCCAGCTTAACTCCATCATATTCAATTTTCTCCTTGCAGAGGAGCATTCCCAAAAATATTATTATTCTCCCACAGTTGTGTGAAAACCCTCAGGAAAATACTGACTTTCCTTCCTTGCATTCATTTCTTCTCTTTAAATTACATTTAGGACAGTCTGTGCCATAACCTGCCTGACATTCCACTTGGCTAAAGGCAGCAGGACCTTCTCTGTATTCCAGGGCAGAATCCATTGCAGACATACTGTATATTACCAAATCCATGTGGCAGTTCAGTTCTCCTTAAATGTGGTCCTCAGCATTGCCCGTTCCACTCTTCTTTTATTTGTGCTCAAATGATTTTATATTTTCATCAACAGTCTCTGAGTTTCAGCCTTACAGGAGACAGTAGGCAGAATGCACGTGCTGAACAATTTTGGCCTCAGGCAAAGTGACATCTTTTCTGTAAGAATCTGCACTAGTTACCACCCAATCCACACTGATATTATTTTCCCTCTCTTTCTTGGTCACTGTCTCTCAAAATGTTTGACCCAGATAGACATTTCTGTCCAACCCCTAAGTTGGATGCACTGGAATCATTCTGAGTAAATCACAAAGAATTTTTGTCTTAGGAGTATTTATTAATACTATTGTTATCTTGTTTGGCACAGTTTTGTTTTTCTTCTCATTCCTGCGACTCTGCAGACAAAAGTTGCATGCAACCTGTTGCATGCTGCAGAGAATACAAACCTAAAGCAATGTAAATGTTCTCTAATAGCATTTATTTGCTTATTATGCCCTGTGAACTCTACAAAGATGGTTTCTACATAGGAGAATGTAGGTGCAGGGGAAAACTGATTTGCTATCAACATGCTAGTCTTATTGTAAATGTCTGCCAAATTAGATTTCCCTTTTTCCAAACTCACCTTGGATATATACATACAAAACTTTGCAAACTACTATATCTTGCCTGTGTAATGCTGGAGGTATTGAATCTGTATAAAATAACAAAAGCTTCCTTGTTTTTCACAAGGTGGAAACATAAGAAACAACGGTGTTCTTAATATCTATGCATCACTTTTAGCATTATGGTAGCCTAGGCACTGGCATAATAGAAGCATCAGATAAAATAATAATACTCAAATGATGTTTGCAAAGTTGAGCTCGTAAATGTCAAAGGTGATTTGAAGTGGACAAGAGTGAGTCTTAACAAATCAACTAGGGGCTGCTGGCAATTGTTTCTGTTCTTGGTTCTTATTGAAAGTAATATTGAACAAATTGAACGAGTGATTGCTTTAGAGCCTTTGCAATGTCTTCACCAATCTGTTGCCCATTTCCATAAAAAATGGGAGTGAAAATGGCAGGTGACTTCTTTTGACCTCTCTCAATTTCACTGTGGCTCCTGTCAGAGGCCTGAAAAAGCAGTTTTTCAGGCAGACTATTATCTGCCATAGCAAGTTAGTTGGCAGAGAAATTGAAAAATATCAGTCAAATAATCTATTTAAGCCTAGTCTTTCTGTATGTGTTATGATCTGGACAGTAGCAAACCAGCAAAAAATAGAAGTCTCAACTTGAAAGTGAATAAACAAGTGGAGTTAGTTCCCTTATCAGACATTTTCCTTTGTTATGTGAAATTCTTCTTCTGTCCTTCTGTCCCCATGATTTGATTGTCAGCATTACAGTAATATAAGAAGCTACCTGGAGTGCCTGAATCCTAGTCCCCCTTATCTTCCTGACTTATTGGTTTTTACTTCTCTGGAATCATGGATCATGATTCAGTCCATGATTTTGCTCCACATGTGTTGCCTACTCATTCCCCTTCCATCTAGGATCTTTCCTTAGATTCACCGAAGTGTCACCACTTTGATTCCATAAACTAGCTGCAGAAACACCTCTGCCTTCTAAGATTTACTTTCATGAACTTTTCCTTCTTAGAAACTTGTGATACCACTAAAGTATCTCTTTTCTGCAAAGACCAAGACCTGTCTTTCATGCATATCAGATGTATGCTGACAGTTTCCCTCAATTTCCTCTGTAACCAACAGCAGAGATCTTCATTTTCCTTGAAATCAGGTCAAACTATCTAGTACAGGTTTTACTCTTCAGAATTGCGTCTATCTTCTAGAGGGGATTTGAAGAACTACTCTCCTAACATTCACGTGTCTTTAAAGTACTTAAAATTAAGTAGAGAACTGGAGTCTTCATGACTTTGAGGAGCCCTTAAAATGGGCACCTCAGGACCCTAGTCCATGCTGCAGATTGTTCAGCCTAACAGTGCTGGGCTTACCTAACCAACCCTATTTCCACCTTATCTATTTTCCATCAAGCTTACTTTCTGCCTCAACCCCATGTTGCTAGAAGGTATCAAGACCACTACAGGCCTCTCTTTCCTCCCACATCTTCCAGTATGTGCATCTTTTATCCTCTCCCAAATTAGCTGTGGGTTTCAGAGGTTCTCTCACAACTGCTTCTAGCTACTACTCTGCTTAGGTATCTAGTCCTAGCTTTCCTTGACTGCCGCTTGGTTACCAGCCGTTTCTTACCTTGGGGAAGCAGACATCTTTCACTCTCCTCTTTCACAGAAGCTAGGCACTTTGTAGAGATAACCAGGACTTCATCTGGGAAAGGAATTAAACCTTTTTTGATGAACCATGGCAGCCACAGAGGACTCTTCTTGCCTTATTTTCATGGCTAGAAGTGCCCAGGTGCCCTTTCTTAAAATTTAATTTGCTTCTGAACATAACCTTTCCTGCTATGAGACTTTAAAAAGACATATTATTTGTCTTTGGAATATCTTAACTAAAGAATTTGGCTGAAATTTCAAGGTTAGTCTGCTGTTACTGAAAGTAAGTTTTCTCTTGTATGAGTTCTGGGTTATTTAATGTAACATGTGATTGCTGTATCAAAACCAGATTCTTTAAAAAAACAGATGCACAGTTTTTCAGCAACAAGGAAAAAACATCTTGTTTTCTTTTGTATGAGTGGACAGAAACAATTTAGACTTCAGAGAATTCTTCTTGCTTTTCACCTTCTACAATTGTGAAGAACCACTGTGTTTAATTAAGGACAGAATTACCAGATATACTCAGATAATGTGTACCAGAGCCATTTGGTTTCTATCAGCAATCACAAGATAGTGCTAGGGAAGGAACTGTGTGAAAAATAAAGGTATTAACGTAGCAAAAACAGAGACAGTTACAACTGCCATTCTGAGATTCATTGGAGAGAAATTATTGACTGACCATGTGTCCTGGATTCAGCTGGGATAGTGTTAATTTTCTTCCTAGTAGCTCGTATAGTGATATGTTTTGGATTTGGTATGAGAAAAATGTTGTTAAAACACTGATTTTTTTTTGTTGCCAAGCAATGTCTATACCAAGCCAAGGTCTTTTCAGTAAAATGTCGGGGGGGTGAATAAGAAGCTGGGAGAGGACACAGCCAGGACAGTTGACCCAAACTGACCAAAGGGATATTCCATGCCATACGACATCATACTCAGTATATATTTCGAAAGAAGAAGAAGGAAGAATGAGGGCATTTGGAGTCATGGCATTTGTCTTCCCAAGTAACCATTACACATGATAGAGCCCGGTTTTCCTGGAGATGGCTGAACATCTGACTGCCCATGGGAAGTAGTGGATGAATCCCTTGTTTTGTTTTGCTTGCATGTGTGGCTTTTCCATACTTATTAAACTGTCTTTAGCTCAACCAATAAGTTTTCCCATTTTTACTCTTCTGATTCTCTCCCCCATCTCACGGCGGGGGTTGGGAGATGTGAGTCAGCAGCTGTGTGGTGCTTAGTTGTCAACTGGGGTTGAACCCCGACACCATGTTATACAGGTATAATGCCACAGCAGTAGCTCAAGCTTTCTACAGTTATCCAAGTTCCTAATGGAGCTAACACAGAGTTGCCATGTTACTGCAAAATATTCTCCTGTAATTGGCAACTCATTAGGTGATGTGCTACAACTGGGTCGGAACATTCCTCTGATTCCTGATTTCAGGAAAGTTGATTTTCATCCAGGTGCAAAGTTTAAAGATACATAACTGTAATTGCTAGGCTCAAAATTTGACCCATTTTTGCCAGTTTTTCACTACTATGTGATTTTTTTCCAACTGATTGTTTTCATTTTATTTCGTTAAATGTTATTTTCGTTTGTCAGAATTTAGGACTTGTCCTGGTTTTGGCTCAAACAGGACCAACTCTTTCAGAATTTTTTTTTTCTTTCCGTTAAACTTCTAAGAAACGGCACTTTCTGAAGTTGACTACACGATTTTCAGACAGTGTCTCCTTCCGGAATTGACAATGTCTTATGTTCATAGTTGTTACTAAAGTATCAGTAAGAGTAGTGTGTAGAAAGGCCCCTGTTTATACTTAATTCTACAGCAGCCAAGATTACCCATAGATCTCTTATGTTCCACAAGCATCAGTGTGGTACACAATTCTGTGCTTATATCAGGGATATTTTGGATTGGTTTTCTATATTTTTCATTATTTCTATTATTATTATAAGTATTCATTGTTATTGTTTCATTAAACTGTTTTAATTTTCCAGCCCATAAGTCTCTCTCCCTTTCCTTCTTTCCTTTATCTTCTGGGGAGGGAAAGGGTTAATAGAGAGCATCTGTCATTCTTTTTAATTGCTGCTCTGCCTTAAACAGTGACAAGACTCTAGGGCTATCCAACTACGAAGGGATAATATAACCAGATAAGTATAGGTTCCAACTAACAGTGTTCTGCCTTGCAATGCTTCAGTGTTGTGGATCTACGAAGCTTGCAGACTGAATATCATTATTTCACTCAGACACCCTTCTACTCCCATGAGGCTGCTATATTAACCTCCTACTTTTCTGTCTGTCCTTTGTAAAACTCAGGGTTTTTTTCTCTATTCCCCCTACGCTGATGCTGAGAATGACCCAGTTCAGATGAGAGGTTCTCAGTACTCAGAATCTAACTGTAGCACTACAGTCTGATAAAGATTAGTCTAAACCTAAACTTGACCATGGCTTTTATTACTACAAGGATTACTTAACTGCATGATGCAATGCATACACATTCCATATTTGTTTACTACAGAAGAAATAACAAAATAAAATCTTTTTTCTGGATTTGTCAGTTCTTGATCTTGTGCAGGATTTAAATATTAGATTATCAGTGATATTCAAATCCACCAGAAAGACCTTCCTCAAGATTTAAAGCAAGAACTGGGATAGGGCCTGGTCCCTTTACTTTCTAGAGGTCAAGTTTTTGATCTTGGTGTTTTGGTTTTCCCTCAAGAGATTTTTCTGCATTCACAGAGGAAGACACAAGGTTTTTTTGTATAAGATGTGCAGTGCCTAGCAGTGAGGATAAAACAGGACTCTGTTAACTGCTGCAGGCAGCTGGGCTCACCAAATTGCTCACCCTCCAGGGCAGTTGCATTCTGTGCCTTTGCAGGTGCTGGGAAGTTAAAAGTAGCATCATTCACCTCTTAGACAGACATGGAATTAGGTTTCAAAATCCTCATCCTTAGCAAGAAACCAGAATAAAAGGGCATTGTGGCAGATAGCAGCATGGGAGGTAAGGTTCAGAGTGGTTGGAAAGTGAGCTATCTCTGCAAAAGTATTAAGTGTGACCTACTGTCCTCTTCTTCCATTTGCAATGTTGTGGTCCAGCAGGTTTGCAGTCTCTGGGGTCATAAACCCACACGCATAGACACTTTTCCTCCAGTACTGTTTCTTCACTGTTCCTCCACTGATCCAAGGGAAGTGGCTGATGCTGAGTGGTAACAAATTGTGATGGTGCTCTGGGCAAGACACGCCTCATCCACAAGCTTGTGAAAGGGTGAGCAGGCCATGTCCTGCCTGCCCCATCTACAGGCACCAAAAAGGCAGATTATTCAGGGATACCACATAGGCTTCCCCTCTTGCCTCCTTGCAGGACTCATCACTTGCCCCAGACACAGATTTGATTACTTTATTCTGCAGTACTTTGTGGGCAGCAGGCTCATTTCCAAAATGCCTTTCTCAGGCATACATCTCACCTCTCCAGGCATGCCACCCTTCTTTTTTCTACTCTCAGAATATTCTTTTCAAGGGGTTCCAGATCCAGCAATCTCCTGGATCTGACCTTTATAAAAGACTGGGAAAGGGTAGAATTTACTCCATTTCATTCTGTTCTTTGCAGCATCTTTGTGATTTATAAAGAAACAACAGCCACTGAGCTTTCTGACTTTTATCTTTGTTTCATTTTTAACTTCAGCAATTTCAAATCTTTAAACCTTTCTGCCCTTTTTCATGAAGACTTTCTAGGGAACTTTGCAACTGGCAGTATTCAGAGCTCTTTCTCAAAGGGCTGACTGAGCCTTTTTCTCATATGTTTGTCAGGAATTTAAGTCCTGTAAGTGCATATGGGAATAAAACAAAACAAAACACTTTTAAAAAATATTATTTAAATGTCTCACCCTCCTGTCATTAAACAATTTCCAATCTTTTGTCCCTTTTGATGTCATAATCCTAGCAGTTCTCCAGGCTCCTAAGGACTTATCTAGGGAAAACAAGGAATTCAGTACCTGAAAAATAAATGGGTTTGAAGGACAGAGAAGATTTTTTGATGGTTTATTTGTATATTTGAAGAAGAGACAGAAAATAAGAACATTATATAGAGAGAGATATATATACATAAATTTCACTGTTAAGTTCTTCTGTATCCTGCTGTTTGCCAATGGGAATGAAGAGGCAGTTTCAGTGTTCTTGTTAATAGCACAGATTGATTATCAGAACTCCAAGGTTTTTTTCTTCATCATATTCTGTTGTAGGGTTTTTTCCTGTACTTACACATGTGTATCTGGCATAATACCAAATTATATGTAAAATTCCATAGATCTGAATTGCACTTTCAACTTACCAGTAGTGTCAACTCTATATATGGCTTTTTTTTCCCCTGCAAATTCTTACTTTTAAAATATGGATATAAAATATCAATTAGAGTACTGTGTCAGTCAGTGTCCACCATTTCAACCTGCTACTTTCACTTGGAGCAGCTTATACATTACACTCTATTCATGCTGCAGAACTACCATGCCCTAGAATGAATACAAACTAGGGATAAAAAGCTTTTTGTTTCAAGGCTCCACAAATGTGGAATCAGTTACCAGTTGATATAAGAACAATTGAGAGCTTTTCCTGTTTTAAGATGGAACTGAAACAATACTTCATGATGACTAGAAGTCGTTGTAATTGTTTTAATTGATGTTATTCTAGTGTTATCTTGGTTTATTGTTTATTTATACACATTTGTTTATCACAGGTCATGCTTGAAAATGGGCTTTCATCACAATTTACATAGTCAGCTAACAAATATATGTATGTGTATCAGCTACCCTTGTTTATATCTGACAGCAAAACCATAGGTATTCTACATATATTTCTTGCCTTTATGTTTGTGCTATTGATTAAGACATCTGAGTTTGATTTCAGCTTGACTTTTAAGTTTGTAGGAGAAACCAAACAAGTATGTATCTAATAATATCAGTCAAATTATTGTTTGGCTCCCAAAGCACAAATCAAGTTAAGGCATTAAAGAAGCACATGTTACTGTGCTTTTTAAAGCAGTTCACTATTTAGTTGAAGGGGTTTACTCCTGCACTGTGTTGTCTTTAAGCAGCATTAGCATTCAGAAATTATTTTTGTATGTCTAAAGGCAAATGATGTATTAAAAACAATTACAACATCACTTGTAGAGAAATACAGTCTGACATCAAGTATATATTATCATAGCTGATAAAGTAATGGCATGTTTAATTTACACTGTCTGTGAATGACAAATATCTGCGTAAGTATTCCTACCTGTCTTTACATATCCAGCAAGCAAACTAGCCAATACATAAGAGGAATAGAGAGGAAGAGCAAGTCATTATTCCATCTGTTCCATTTACAAACTCAGAAGTCACAAATGTGCAGCTGGGAAATGTGTTTGTCTCAAAGCTTCAAATCTGTGACATGTTAATTCATAAATAATTGCAGTCACATGGTCTTCCTCGAGGGCATTAGATCAGTATTCCCAGTACAGTACACTTACTTGTAATAGAAAAGAGAAGAGTGGACAAAGGTGGTTTTCATAAATCAGAGAAAATTGCTCAATAAATCCAAAACATCTTTCATTATTTCTAACAGAAAATGAGCTTAGTTATGTAAGCAACATTTTTTAAATTTGAATGGTCTTTGGAAGCTGATGGGTGAGGAAATAAAGTGCAAGGCTACATTATTTTTGGCTATGGAAGCTGTCAGCTAAAGGTTTCACAGCCCTGGACCAAATACTGCTCTGATTTGCATCCCACGCTAACCTATGGATGACCTTACATCCAGATACTAAACACTTTGAACAAGAGCACTTTTCTATTGGAACGGTCATATGATAACATTGCCTGTGTTGTTGTCTATATGCAGCTGTTTGCAAAAATACAGGCTTTTTCCCCAAAATTTTGTCTTTGGTACCCTGAGTGCACAGTGAATAATACAGTATGAAAGGAACCTGAAGAAACTGTTAGGGTCCAGTGTGTCAATCCAGCTGCTACACATGCATATTAAGTCCACATTCAAAAATGCTTGTGGTGCTTTTTCTGTTTGTTTTGTATTGCAGTCCATTTTTAAACATTCATACTTCTTCCTTTTTCATTGTCAGAATACCTAAGCCACTCTGAACTAGCATCTGGACAAATTCCAGTTGAAATTAAAAACCATCTTAGTTGTACAAGAGTAAGTGGGGGTTTGGTTTGGTTTGTTTTTTAATGAATCAGGTGAAATTTAGAAAAAAAAAAAAAAAATCATGAAGACTTAGTATTTCTTTCAGCTACTAAAAAAAGCATCTTGTTTCATCTGAGCTGGTTGTCAGGTTGCAGTCAGTATTGGAGTTCATCTCCTGAAAGTAGGAATTAGAGTGGAAACCTAACCCTGACTGTAGCTATTATTGTTCAAACCACCACAAATTTCTCTTGATAAGAATAGCGTTTTGTTCAAATATCATATTAATTTGCTGTAGACATATGGTTGTCATCCAAAATTTCATGTTTCTAATAATTCATTTGCTAGAATACTTCAAATTCAGAGAATCAATCTTGTGAGTGTAGCATAAGTACAGCATCACAAATGAGAATGCCAAATTTAAACTGTTTAGTCTGGGAATTTATTGCTGGCACTGGAATGGTTGTTGGCAGAACATGTCCATATAGGGGGTTCGTTCAGCTACTTCATTTCCAGTCTATGTCATTACGCAGTGGTTTGAGGACACTTGGTATTTCAATGCACTAGAAAAGAAAAACACCCTCCTCCCCCCCTTTCCGTTTAATTGCATATTGGCATTTCAGAATTTTGGCTTAAATATTAATCTGATTTGCTTTTATACATTGGGAATTCCTTAAAGTAATTGAAAAAGTTTGTCATTAATATAAGCTGTCAGTGTCCTGGATTTTGATACTAGTCTTAATGTTCATTTTGCAGATGCTGATGCACAGTGTTTTTATCTTAAGTTTTTACAGCCCAAGCTACATAAATGATGTTGAGCAAGCAGGTAGTGTAGGGCTAGGGGCACTGTGTTCGTGAAAGAGATTTACTTTAGCAATTCTCATACTCCAAACAGAGAAAGTGTAGGTTCAGGGTATAAATGGTGCTTTTACTAGTTAATGCAATGTATAGGGGTGAAGGTTTGAAAGGGCCTTAAAGATAAATCCTGTCCTTACCTGCAGCATGTTGCACAAAGTTGTCAGACACAGCCAGCTGCTATTTTCATTGTACTGTACAGTGACAGACAATCACAGAGCTATTTACCAGCAAACATATCCCATGCAGGTCATTCAGCTCAGTCTTTTTTCTTCTTCCCTCATTTATTGCATCAGGATTGACTTCATTAAAACTTCATTAAAACCATTGCTGATAGACCAATATTAAGTTTGGCCTTAAATTCCTGCTCTGGAAAACCCCTTGACAGTTTGCTCCATGATCTAACTGTTCTTGAAGTTGTAGTTTTTCCTAATATTTAATCCTGTTATCTGTGTTGCAGCTAAAAATCCATTACTTCTTGTTTTGTCCCCATTGACTAATGAGAACAATTGGTTCCTGTCCTCTTGGTAACACCCCTTTATGCAATTATCAAGAGTTATTATGTCTCCCTTTTAGCTTCTCTTCTCTAGACCGAACATATCCCCATCTCTTAAGCTTTTCTCCTGGGCCTTATTTTCAACACCTTTTATCATTTCTGATGTCCTTCTTTTAAGTCCTTCCAATTTATCTGTATCTTTTGAAAAATGTGGTAACCCAAACTAAATACAGGTCTCTGAAGCCTCAGACGAGTCAAACAGAGTGGAAAAACTGCCTTCCTTGCATTACGTACAATGCTCCAATTAACACAAGCTAGTGTAGCGTTTGTCTTTTCTGTGACAGCCTTGTCTTTTTCACTTGTTCAATACATTGTCCCTCATCACTACTACTGCCTTTGCTGGAGTTTTCTGATCTAACTGATTATATCTGTAACTTGGATTATTCTACTCTTAGGCTGCTTCACCATCTGCTCTGGGTTTCCATACAGCCACATATGCTGCCCACCACCATACTTATTTGTACGTGGCTTTGCTTTATCTGAATCTTTGTCCTAGTGCCACTAATGTACCTGCAACCATTGGAGTAATTTTGCTATATTATCTCTAGGACAGACTTCTTCCAGCAATTGAATACCCTCATCAACAATACAAAAGCCCCATTAGGAGATTTTTTCTGTACCGTTTCAACTATTGCTACTGTGTGTGTCGGGATTAAAAAATTATGAATACATACATACATATGTTATCTCCTTGGAAAGGGAATATTTCCTTGTGCATAGTTAATCAATGATCTATGAAAACAGCAAGGAGGCTAGACTAGAATTTTCTTATTTGCATGGACATAAAGTATTTTGTTGTAGTATTTCTTTCCACCTTAATTATGAAATAAACTATCCAGCAATTTCCCACAAGCCACAATTTCAAAACCTTGTTTCAGAAATCCAGAGTTGTGATGTTCCAGAACTGGATATGCATCAATCCCCAACCCACCTGGGAGGCAGGTGGGAGGGAAAGCAGCCACTACTGAATCCCAACCTAGTGATACTGCTTTTGCAGGACTAGCCTGGGGCTATGCAAACTCAAGCTAATTCTAGGCTTGGTGGCATAAAAGCCTGGAGAGACAGTTTTGTGTTGGACCATCTACAGCATTATTTCACTGAAACCCATATTTGGGGAGCTGCAGCTCAAGTTTTCAAGACTTCTCCTTCTTTAGAAGAAAATGTGGAAAACTTCAGAGCCTCAGGATGGATCAAGGAAATATTTCTCAAATCAGATCTTTGTCTGAGCAATGTTTGTTGAATTTAGAGAAAGTGTTCAGGTTCAGCAAGTAGATATTTTCTCGCAATACTGTGTTTTGTTAGGAACTCTGTTCATGCACTAAGAAAGACTCCTGAAGTACCTCCGTTTACCTACATAGATCTGAATCTTTCCGGGAGTTTTCATGGGATTCTTGCTCCAGAGGAGAGCTCAAAAATTCCTTTTACTCTTACTTACCTTTTATTTCTGTTACTCTTTATTGTGCATGAAAGCATGCTCTTTGCTCTTGCTGGGCTAACGAAGATTTATAATGTTTATTCATTTCCTTTTCCCTCCTAACATGAACCGGAACAGTTTGCCTTACTCAGGTTTCCAGAGGTATGTCTACCTCACTTGCTCAAAACGCATTCCCAGGAACAGACAAGAGCGCATTGTGCCTGCACGCAATCCACACCAGGGCCTTGGGCAGCCTGCCCAAACATGCCTGGCAGGGTCCTAACCACCTACTTACATATTAATACCACCTAAGAATGCCCTGTGTGTTCAGGCCCACAGGATGTTGCATGTGCTAAAGAAGCGTGTTTTCTGCTCAGGCGTTTGCTGGGCACAGAGGCGGGTCTGGGCAGGAGGGCAATCATGGGGGACACCTCAGGGGAAGAGTTATTTCTTCTCTCAGATGTGAAATGGCATTGTCTGCGTGGTCAGTCTCAGGCATTTGTAAGTGAAGAGGTAGACTACCCAAAATATGAGATTTTACAATATGTTAATAAGTGAATATACATATGCATGTTGATATTTATAACTTGATGTATATTTCTATCAGGAGGAGATTACTCAGAGGAAAAATAAATATTTTCCTTTTTATTTTCCTTTTTCTTTTTGAAAGGACAAAAGGAGAAAACAAAGTCTCTCTTGCTGTATTCTTACTCTGGAGGTATGAGGCAGCACTACGGTTTTTGCAATTAAATGTTGATAATTCCATATGGTAGAAAGTCCATGTAAACAATGACTTTGAACAGGCCACATGCTGAGATACTGACACTAGGTTAGTGTAGCTATCCCTTCTAGCACAGCTGTAGCTTATACCGGCAATAAAGGCTTTCTGATGGTCTGTTATTCACCACTTCAACAAGCAAAAGATTTTTATCAATAACAGTACTTTTAGATGAATGTAGTTACTTAAACATTAAAGCTTCTGCAGCATGGCATTTGACAGCATAGTTAAAATTAAAACCGTGAATTAACAACCCAACTCAGACTGACATTATTTTACAAACCATTCCTAACGTGGATCTGGCCATTATTTTACCTCTGCCTATCCCCAAAACATTGCCTGTATGAATAAAATGTTTGCTTGTACAGTTGGTCCATATTTCAGATCTGAATCTCCCAAAAGAGAATAGGAGCGAAGCCCAACGTACTGAGTCATGGTAAAGCTCTTTCAAGGCCGAGGAAAATGTAACTCCCAGAATAAATTACCGTACACAACGTTTTCTTTTGGGCCAGTTACCACTTTGTAAGAATCATTCAAGTGCTCTTATCTGCTGTTCTAAAAGGCTTGCTTTGACGTGTTCAAACGTTAGCTGCTTGTTACAGGAAGACTTACTTTCCAGGAATACAGAGATTCAGTCTTTCATCAAACTGTTCGTAGCGGTACATTTACTCTCCCTGAAAAAATTATTTCTGTTGATATAGTTCAACTACACTGAAGAAAAATAAAAAGTTCAGTTCTGAACAGATGGTTAGGATGACTGACTGCAAGTCAGGGCTAAGAAATTACTAAATATTGCTTGTGTTAAGAGCAGCATAATTTCTTTATACATCTCACTTCCAATTCCTTAGCCATTTTCTTCCTCCTGAAGAAAAATAGGAGACTTAGGAACTATTTCAAGATGTTTTCTTTTTTTTTCTTCTTTTTTTTTTTTTTTTTTAGACTATGTTTTTTCAATCTTATATTTATTATGGGATTTTTCAGCAGCAGGGGAACCACGAAAAGCTTTGGTCCATGATGTGGGAAGTAGTTCTCCAGAAGCATGACCAAGATAGGAATCTCCCTCATTTTTATGAGCTTACAAGTAAAAGTCTCTCAAGACATAAATGAGTCTCTTCATTCTCTAACATTTCCCCTGACTGACTTTAGAAAGCTAAAGCTATAAGTTTTCAGTGGTGTCACTTTTTGGAAGTTTTGTTCTTAACAGATTAGAACTGATGAATAAGGCATGCGACATTCCACAATATCGCAGCTGGGGGATTATGCACCTGGACAAAATTATACCTATTAGTTTGAGGTTTTTTTAAATGATGATATATCTTTTGATAAACCTTCTCATCATAGTTGAATAGTAGAGACATTATAGGGCATAAATAGAGACATAATAGGACAAAATAATTCCATGAAAATTATGAGGTTTTAATTTTGAACAAATGTGCCTCTAGCCAGAATTTTTGTGATATGTCTTGTGATTACTGCAAAATGGGAATAGAAAGTGATTTTTTAATTCTGAAATATGATGATTTACAATAGAAAACCTGACTCTGCGTTACTTCCACTCAGAGAAACACAACATGCTATGTGTTCTGCTCTGACTAACCAACATAACTATATTGAATGCCAAATTTTTAATACCAAGCACTTGCAGAGAAGTGCTCATAAATGATACACCTTCATTCTGGGAATAATTCTGAATAAATATAAGAAAGTCATAAACTGCTCTTGTACAATTCACAAATAGAAAAAGGAGGTGAGGTTTGTCTAACAAATTATTTTGAGTGAATTATGCATCCAGCAGCTACCTTGAGTCCCTGGTGTGTATTTTCTAAAATTTGCATGGGATGTCTCTTCTAAAGATTTTGCAACATAATTACCTAGATCAGTCATTCCCTAGCTGTATCCTCTATGGCAGAATCAGTGTGCTCACATATTCCTGGATGAAACTGCTTATACACTGTTTCCTTATGCCACTTCCCCATTACCTTTCTAAGCAGATTTGTCACCTGTTCTGGGAGAAACTGTGGCCTCCATTTCCTTCAGTGACCTAAAATAATTAAGAGCTAAATCTCCTGTCTTCAAGTACTTTTGCATATGCTTAGATTAATGCACATGAGTAGTTTCATTGATTTCAGTGGGTCTATTCATAGGAGCACATTTAAGCAAACTTATTTGCAGGTTTGGGCTCTTAAGAAATTTGTCTCCTAGTGTTACGTTCTGTCTACTTTACCAGTAAATAGATCATTATCACTCAGCAATGTCCGAAACACACATTACTAAGCAAAGCAGCTGTGAATTATCTATAATAAAAATCTATAATGCTGGCATTTATATCATTATTTTCAGTTGTATGTTTGTGATTTACATTGAAGTATATGAAATCAGAAAAAAAAAGACCCTGTATATTTGGAATCTTCTTTTGCTTTTGAGAGGTACTTGGGTCAGATCCCCAAAGAAAACTTGGCACTTAATTGCAGTTTTCAGAGGTGTTTGGTAGTAAACGTGACTCTGAGCATGAAGGAAAATTGTGTATTTTTTCCAGGCGATTGTGGAGGTAACACTGACACTAGGACAAGTATAAATGTAGATGGCTGTAATGTATTTCACTGCTTGTAACCTATATAGACAGCACTGGAGTGCAGCAGACAGCTGAAGGAGCTGGCTTTTGGAAGGGGGAGAGGGAAGGAATATCTAAATGGGTTAGCTGTTAAGAACAAGAAGCTTTTGATTTAAGAAATATTAAAAGTGAGTTCCTGGATTTTATTTCTGACATACACCCAATTAATATGTTTTCCAAAACCGAGACACTGTATTTTCAGGACTCATTTAGTATTAATGGAGTTATTAAAGGGATAATCTAGTACCTGTAAGATGCTTTTCATTTTTTTTTCCAGGTTTTGTTTCAAAACTAGAGAAGCTGCTTCTGACCTAATTGATTAAAAATGCTTTTATTCAAGAAATAGTGCAAAATGTCTTCTTTTCAAGGCAAATTAATTTGGAGACTGGTGAAAGAGGGAAAAAGGTAATATATACTAGCCAGAATTTGAGCTGGAAATAAACCTCCAGCATAACATGCATTTTAATATTGCTCAGACAGCTATTCAGAACTTCTATTTCTTCATTTGGATGCATAAAACTAGTTTAAAATATCTGTTACAAGACTTTTCTTCCTGCTACTTCTCCAAATTTCTTGGAAAGGGTATTCTCAAATTTATCTTATGATTGGTGTTTAGAAATTTGCACATATATGAAACCTCACACAAAAATAAGCTGATTAATTAAATAATTTCATTAAATATAGAAAAAAAATCAGAATAAAATATATATTTTTATTAGGGATTTTTGGAGGTGTGTGTCTAGCTACCTCACCCCAGATCTAAAAAAAATTTCTTTTTTCTTCCAGTTGCAAAGTTTATCTGCTATCTTACTATGATAATTATATTGATGTATTAATCATCAAACAAATAACTAGAAAAAAAGGCTTATTGTAAAGAGAGAAAGTTATCACCTACAACTATGTTAAAGTATCTGACTTGATGAAATTTTTCACTAAAGTAAAAAAAAAATACAAAACACTATTACAATATTTAAATTTACAATAATTTTACAGCATATATGTACACATAGGTTTCATAAACAGATGGATTGCCTATCATACACTAATATTGTGATTTAAAAGGAAAAAGAGAAAAAGAAAAAGAAAAAGAAAAAAAAAGAAAAAGAAAAAGAAAAAGGAAAAGGAAAAGGAAAAGGAAAAGGGAAAAAGAAAAAAAGAAAAAGAAAAAGGGAAAAAGAAAAAGGAAAAGGGAAAAAGAAAAAGAGAAAAAGAAAAAGAAAAAGAAAAAGAAAAAGAAAAAGAAAAAGAAAAAGAAAAAGAAAAAGAAAAAGAAAAAGAAAAAGAAAAAGAAAAAGAAAAAGAAAAAGAAAAAGAAAAAAAAAAGAAAAAGGGAAAAAGAAAAAGGGAAAAAGAAAAAGAAAAAGCCAAACACCACAAAACTATTTACACATCATCTCCTGGTTCTTTGGATGAAGTACTGAACAAAAAAATATTACCTTTCCCAACAGGTTGACCTTTCCCCTGTGATCTAACCTCACTTTCTTCTCTTTTCTCCTTTTAAATAACTGCTCGGACACAATTTACCACATACAAGAAGAATACCTTACATAAGGACACATAACCCAGGACTCATTTTAATATTCATGAGTACGTCAGCTTTATTAAAGAAATTCAAGTAGCTAGTGAACAGTGGATTGCATTCCTCCGCCATATATCTTTTATCTGGCTGTTAAACTTAAGCATTACGAATGCGATTTTAACTTATTCTTTGCAATTTAACTCCTTGGCAGACATGTAATACATGCTCTAGATTCTCCAGTGTGCATACCTATATTAACAACCACAACTATTTATAGTTTCTACCGTGGTCCTAAAGACATGAAAGTTCCCAGACCTGGCAGGTTAGCTTTGAACTTGCTGAAAGAAATAATCAAAAAAGTTAGGAAGTTCTCCCCTCGGTTTAAAATCTAGAGGTTCATTTCCCACTTCAGGTTTTTTACAGAACTTCCTAGGAAAGTCCAGATTTAGGTTTCAAAAACCACAAGTTAAAAAAGCAACCCCTTATTGTTACTCTTTTTTTTTATGGACAAATCTTGACATTTTCCAATTTTATCTCCATCCAAAACAAGAGATCAGTTTAGGAATGAAAAATACAATTACTACATGAAAGGAAATGACATTCAAATGTTGTTAATTAAATGAGGGAGTGGATGTCAATGTTAATGTGTAGGTACATAAAAAGAACCCTATTTTGCAGATGTATGACAGGGCTCCCTGAAGAACACAAGTTTTTCTATATTAATTCCATGGTAGTTGAAAGCTACATAATCAAAAACACCTTCTAAGCTTGGCAGAAATATAACACTGGCTGTTTAAAATAAAAGGTCTGTATGGAAAGTTCAGTTTTGTTTTGTTATTTTTTTTATTCCCCTAGGGTCATTGTGGTGGAGGAAATATTTTTATCTGGGCCTCAGGAAACGGTGGTCTGGCTAGCGGCTGCAGTGAAGCGGATGGTTACATGAACAGTATTTACACGGGGCAAAGCATGCTGCCACTTATTAATACCTGTCCCCCAAACTCTTGGGCTACAAGAACCAATCAATGTCAATGCCCACCTGGAAATCTCCAGTGAGGAAGGACTGTGGAAGCTACTACCCTATAACGACCCTTTAATCTGAAGTGAGGTGAGTCAGAAATGCATGAGTAAGACATTGGTGTGAATAAGCAAAACCCTGCTGAGATATTTGAAACAGAAATTCAACAGGAGGCCATCACGTACCTCACTTTCTTATATAAATGGGCTGAAATTACAAGGGACATAGAGAGTTTTCTGATGAAGTCTTTATGCTCTGAATGTGAATACTTGTGGCAGAGGCGATGTGGCAACCTCAAGTTGGCAGAAATATGGCAGATTTTCTGAAGGCAGTTTTACTGCTGCTTTTCAATCCTCTTTCCAGGACCCTGCAAGTGTCTCTCACATGCCTCTTCTAATATAAGAAAGTCTTTCTCCTGTTCCAGACCTGGAAATTAGTGCATGTAAATCTGTAGAACTATCTGGGTTCTTCTGTTGTAATTATGCCCATTCCAGAGGCCTTTCAAGCTCGCTGCCTTTTCCTTGGTTTCTTCAGAAAATATGGAATACAAATGTTGACATCAGCTGTCAGGTCTGGAGACAGTTTCTGAATTCCCAAAGGATCTTCTACATATAAAGTTCACTTCTAATATAATTTACAAGTTTAATCAACAGTATATGTGTCTTTGACAACTGTTCAGATACAGTCAAGCAGGTATCTTTCTATGTTTTCCTTTTCACTACTGGTAGAGTTCATTTAGGAAACTACATCTTTAGATTATTATCTTTTAGCTTTTCTTTATGTATATCATTTTTGAGATACTTCCCATCATGTTATAGCTCAATTTTTTGTACAGCCTTACTTTATTATGCATTTTTCTCCAAGAAACCTCTAGCCTCCAAGCTTAGTCAACATTTATCTTCCACTTTCTGTTTTATAAAATATGACCAAAAGCACTGTTTCCTTTTTTGTTGGTGGTGGCCGTCCTCTACTTCCAGATGTAGCATTGTCTTCATTTTCTGCTGACTTTGCTAAATGTCACCACTCATCTCTTAGCTAAGTGATACAAGTTTGGAAATACTAAGAGAATCTCAGAGGAAAACCTTATTGCAGGTCAGCAATAAAATTTTTTGGGTGTGCTGGCATGGAGGGAAGAGAGAAAGACAATTATAAGATTACAGGTGATACTGGGCGTAATTTTTACAACTGGCTAATACATTGAATTAATTATTCCATGCAAAACCACTTAAAAAAACAACAGAGTGCATTAAGAACAGATGACAAAATAGAGTATATTCTGGTTTACCTCTTGATTTGCCAAACCATGGCATTCCCACTAAAAATGAACTTGTGTTTGGCAACTTGCCTGGTTTTCAACATGTGATGTCTAGTTGGCACGATGGGGAGCTGAACTTTCACCGTAGTCATGATGGATTAACAGCAACTTTGGTAGCAGCAGTGTCAGACCAGCAACAGTCTGAGAATCAGACTTTTTGTTTATGTTCACTTTGCCTCAGACCTCATTTTTCTCTCTTCAAATATTTCAGACAAAACTACTCAGTAGTATCCAACAGTGAGTCCAGGGAGATAATCTTGTTTTGTACACATTGAAAAAATTCTGGCAGTCTTTCCTTTGAAGTGCTCCAAGTCTTCTGCGCCTGAGAGCAAAGGCTTGACATTTTAAAAGGATGCATAGCATTGATATAAACCCAAACCCATTCTAACTTAGACAAGTGAGGAACTTTTGGAAAATCATGTAGGTTGAAAGGGTCTTCAGGACATCTCTAGTCCAACCTTCTGTTCAGAAAAAGGTCAACACTGAATTCAAAATTCAGGTTGCTCAGGACTTTGTCCCATCAGGTCTTGAAAACCTCGAAAGGTGGATTCCACAGCCTCTCTGTGCAACCTACTCTAGTGTATGATTTTCTTCACAGTTAAAAATATTTTTCCTTATATCCAGTCAGAAGCTTCCCCATTCCAGTTAAGTCCATTATCTCTTGTTTTCTTGCCATTCGCCTCAGTAACAGACTTAGCTTTGCCATCTTAAGAGCCTGCTCATAAGTGTTGAAAAGCAGTTATTAGGTCCCCCTGCAGTCACCTCTTCAGGCTGCACAAACCCAGCTGCCACAGACATTCCTCATAGGGAATGTGCTCTAGGCCCTGGATTATACTTATTTACATCTTTCTTGCATTGCTTTCCCAAAACTGAGCACAGTATCTTGGTGTGGCCAAGTAAAGGAGAATAATCACTTTTCTCAACATACCATTAATAGAGTTAATATGGAATCATAGAACAGCCCCGGTTGGAAAGGATATCAAAGTATCATCTGATTCAACCTTTCATCTTGCTAACATAGCCCAAGATGCCATCAGCTTCCAAGACTACCAGGGCTGTTGTGGACTCATATTTAGCCTGCTTCCCCCCAGATCCTAACCTCCAGGGAGTTTGTCGAACCTCTCCGGAGAGCAGCATGGAGGGCAGGGAACCTTGCTCACCTCTTTTTGTACTGAGGATTTCTTGCTGACATGAAGAAGGGAGCCACCATATTCTATTATAATGTGGAGAGAGCAAAATACTGGGACTTGGAGGAGAAATTAAAAATTCTGCCTAGTAACCTGATAACTCTCTAGGAGCCCAAAGGTGTCTAGGATAACTGGAAGCCAAGGAAGAGCTCACTGAGACCTCATTGTCATGAGAGGTATTAGAAAGCTGGAATTATGATCTGATGAAAAATATTATATTGAGAGTTACAAAGAGCTTCTTGGTTTGGGTGACAGCAAACTAAATTCTGGTGAGAAAGGAGAAGACTTATGACCAAATGAAGTACATTAGACCTTATTAAAGAGGTCAGTGACCAGATATATCATAAGATGCGTAAGAGGAGCAGGCTAGGAAAGGAAACTGAGATGGATATTTAAGAAGTAGGTAGGAAGCCCTTGCACTCTGAGGTAAGGAGCCAGGCAATGGGCATTGCCAGGAAAACCAATGCAGAAAAGGAGTAAAAATAGATCAGTTGGGGATCTGCATGGGTAGAACAGAGATCAGGACAGTCTGGGGGTCTAAGCCTAACTAAAAATTCTTAGATAAGGCTGTTGCTGTGCACAGTGAATCTCATGCTGGATTGACAAAAGATTTCAGTACAATGAGTGAAAATGGAGCTTGGTTGCAAGATTACCTGGGGGAAGACATTGAACTGAGAAGGCTGTGGAAGCTTGTAGACTATAGACAGAGGGTATCAAGGTTTGCAAAAATAGCAGGTGACATCTGTAAAAATAAATAGTCTGTGAATATATAATCAAATTCAAAGCATTATGCGTATTTAAAAGACAAAATATTTTCAAATGTTCTATTTTTTTGAGTTCTTGACTGTGTCATTATAACTTTTGGTTGTGTATGATATGCATAAAACTGAAGTCTATTTTTTTACTTGCATTGTTTTGTATACTCTTGTAAGCAGATGAGTTTACATTTCAAATAAAAAACAGAGTAATCTATTTATCTACCTTAGTTTTATTGACAAATACGCAACATCAGCAGAGCTCCCTGAAGGAAACTCAAAGGCTGTTCAGCCTTCAGTCTTCTATAAGCTGAGATTTTTGCATCAAGGAAACACTGAAATTAATTTTTCTCCCTTTTGGTTACCTCCATCTGGAATTAGGAGTAAGAATCTCTGCCTTCTTAAATAACAAATTTTGTGTAGACTGTTCACAGAGGTTACTATTTTATGCACGAGTAATGCAGCCTCTATAAGTTGAACATGATGTTACCTCTAGAGATGTTATGCACAAGCTTTATCTTCAAAGATATTTCTGAACTTATCTTATGCATGTCTTTACACTCAGGTTTGAATAGATAACCTGTCAGGCAGGTCTAATTTGTTTTTTCCTGTGCCATACTGGGAAGTATCTTTTGCTAACCGCACATTCATAAAATTATTATTAAGTTTATTAGCACCATCCACAGTTCCTCAACAAGAGGGAAAGAGAAAAAACAAAAGAATGAGAGAGGAAGCAGCAGAAAAGAAGGGGGTGGAGTGAAGGGAAAGGTGAATGAAAAGGGGAATGAGAAGGGGAAAGGAAGGAAGGAGAATGAGAAGGGGAAAGGAAGAGGAAGGAGAATGAGAAGGGGAAGGGGAAGGGGAAGAGGAAGGGGAAGGGGAAGGAACTTACTATCATTTCATCAAATCTCTATATATTTCTTTTAAAACTATGCCACTTTGTCACCTTGCAGAAGGTGTCACTTGGCTACTTCATGCTTCTAATCTTCTTTGCCTGCTTCTGACTGTTTGGGTAGGCTAATCTCTTGTGATTTGTCATCACCACGGAGATCCCAAGAGGTATCACCAGGCTCATCAACGGAAGGAACCAGGATGAATCCTGGAATACATAGTCCAGGCAGACACTCTGCCCTGTAGAGAAGGTTGGAAGCTTGAAGCACTGACCTGTCACTCCCATGAGACCACATGTCAGTGTTTCCACACAGAAATATTTTCTTTCTCAGTTAAAGTATTTTGGGAGCTGATTTTTTTTTTCATCAAAATGTCAACATTTGACACATATAATGTCAGTTTTCCAGTCATTCTACAGTAAATTGCACCCAATAGAAATGTATGTGTATCTCCTCTATTTCTCCATACTAGCTGTTTTTTTCAATAAGAAATTATGGAAAAAGGTGAAGATGTGTCAGAATCTATAGGCTCTAATAGTGGGATTCATCTGACCAAATACAAAAATCTATAACTGAGACATCTCCATCTGAGATTGTCACCCTGGACTCTTTTCATAATCAATGGAGAGAAATAGGCTCTTTTAGGGTATGATTCATCTCATCCTGAAGTAGATGGCTAAAACAGGTCAGCTGAATCATGTTTTAGAAGCACCTATTTCTTTCCATTGGCAGTAGAGGGAATCTATGGTGACAACTTCAGGCATTGACAGCTCAAGTGAAATAAAATTACTTATGCCTTAAGAGTCCATAGAACAGTTGTGCATAAACTTGTCCTTTTGCACCATAATTTCACATGTTCATCTTGTTTCCAAATATTCAATGACTTCTTCTTTTCCCCTTTCTCCCTGTTAAAACAATATTTTTAGTTTCATTTTTTCCCTACCTACATTGTGCTCTGCATCCTTTTTCTATTCCTCTCATCATCATAAAATCAAGCTTCAAAGCAGTAATTTTAAACCAATATCTGAAATAAATGCATCCCATATTACTGTGGCATTCTGTAGTACTGCCTACTTTTCTTGTTAGTATCACCGCTAGTCTGTGGTCTTTGAAATACAAGTCTCATAACCAAATTATACCAGTTGTCTGATATAGGAGGCCAAGATCAGGCAAAAGATATTCCCAAGTTGTTTCCACACATGGACTACACAGCATCCTTTCACAAAGGTTGTCGTTTAACACAATAACAAATTTCCAACATTCCTGTACCTATCTGTAAATGCCACAAGTTAGAAAACTGTTCTCCTTGTCACCTTCACTCACATGTGAAGAAAGGATTTTTCAGTAGTTACCAGAGGCTTAGGAGTGAAGACTGCAAATACAAAGTCATATGAGTAATATTAGTAGGTAGTAGAGTGAACACAACCCTTCTGCATTTTGCCATGCCGCAATCCTAGAAGTATGTGCCAAAAACAGTGATCTCTCTTTTGAGCTTTTCTAGAATTGTGTGAATTAAAGTCTAAACAGTGGTTGCAGATCTTTGCATTTATTCTTTGCATTTATTCCATTAATTTCTCCAACATGGAGCACTGCCTTAGCAGAATCCTGAAGGAAAGCAAACAGCAATAACTCTGACTTCCCTCTGGGTAAATCCCTGCAAAGGGATATAAAAGCGTGAGGAATGGGGTATGAATTTAACTTCAATCCACCAGTAATCTGATTGGGCTAAATCTGGGGTGGAGAACTCAGATTAACTCCCAGCTACGTACTGCAGGTTTTCAAATTTTCACAGGGCAAAAAGCAAAAAGGCGCTCTTAGATCATCTAATCTGCTTTCTTCTTGATCACAGGCACTTATCTTTCACACAGTTATCCCTACCTTGAGCCAAATAGTTCCTCTGCAGCTAAAGTATATCTTCCTGAGAGGCATCTAATCTTGATTTGAAGATCTCAGGAGATGGAAAATCCACCACTTTCCTCTATAATGTGTTCTGATAGCTAATAGCTATCAGTATTAAAAATGTGTGCCTTATTTCCAATTTGAATTCCTCTGGCTTCAGGCTCCAGCCTTTGGTTCTTATTATGCCTTTCTCCACTACATTATGGAGTCCTTTCATATCCATTATTTTCTGCCTGAGAAGGTATATATGCCATAACCAAGTCACCTCTCAATCTTCTTCCTCATAAACAGAAGGATCCAACTCTCTAAATCTCTCACCAGAAGGCATTTTCTCCCATTTTAAAACATTTCTGCATTTCCTCTCTACCCTCTCCAGTAGCCCCACTGTGGTTTTCTGAAAATGTGGACTGCAGAGTTGATGCAATACACCACCATTTTCCTCCTCAAGTTGTAACAGAAAGATCAGCTCTGCTGCTCCCCACTGACCATTCAGCAATTCTGTTGGGTTTTTTGCTCTATCATCTCATTTTGAGCTACTATTTGGTTGCTTGTCTTGTATGAATCTTCCATATTTTTAAGTCACTGCATCCAGTTATTCAGTTCTGTGGTTTTCATTGTTGTTTCTAGAAAGGTAACTTAGTATTGGGCTGTATTAAAGCACCCTATTTTTAATAACGTGGGTTTTGAAGTGATCTTTTCCATCTCCACAGTGTTCTCTTTGTTATTTACCACTGACTTATCCATAAATGCCTCCAGGAGAAATTTAACTTAAGTTGATGGACTGTTAAGAAAAACAAAACCAAAACAAACAAAAAAACAGCAAAATCAACAACAACAACAACAACAACAACAACAAAAAACCCTTGCAATCCATCTTCTTGTACGAGTTCTTGTGGAATTAGAGGAGAAACATCCCATGTCACCTTTACATTGTTTTGCAGAAGAATAACAGCGGGGGAAGGGGGCTGACAAGTAACATTGCCTGGTTACCTTCTATAGCTTTCTTTTTCTGTCAGGACTTGTTCAAAATTACTATCAATGTCTTGAACATTTCTCCAACTGCTCTTAGGAATTCTTAAATGCTGGCTATCAAGTGCTGCTGATTTCAGAATGTTAATCACTAGTTTTTGTTGTTCCACACCCTCTTTGATTACTAATGAGGAATCCTCTTTGTTATCTTTGTGTAATGCAAGTGAAGCCAAACATTTTTTCACCTTGGAATGGTGAATGGAATTCACCCAGAAACATTAGTTTTGATAGATCTAAAAGTATTCAATAATCTGGAATGCACTGGATCAACAGGTATGGCAGAATTTGAATGTCATGCCACAACCAGAAAAGAGTTTTACTTTCTTACACTTTTACATTCATCTGTCACCCATGAAGTGGGAAAGGAAAGCTCAAATGTCCCTTTTTCACTGAGAATAAGAACGTGATCCTGTTCTCTTGTCTCACAGGAAATGGTTTAATCACTGAGATAAAGGAATTCTGGACTGATCGTCTTCTTCTTGTCTTCTTCTTCCATCTTTTCTAAGTCCCTAGGGAGACATTGCTCCACTGAAAGTAAATTGAAATGGACATTAAAAGGTTCTTTTTTGGTATGCTGAAAATTTTAAAAAAATCTATTTGGATTTAGCTGAAATCAAATACATCATTTTGCCAAACACAAAAAATTCAATAATTCATAAACACGTGTATAAGTATACCATTTTGCTCTTTCAGATTCAAAGCAGAAATATTTAATTAAAAGTCTACACTTCCAACTTCATATGAGTAGTTTTGCCATCTCAACTTTTTGAAATTTCTGCAGTGCATGTAGATTATTTTGTTTGTATAAAAGTTAAAAATGCCATCCTGTTTATAGTTCAGCTTGGGCATATATTTTCCTCTTGTTTCACTGGCTGCTTATAGTAATTTTCTATGCTTTATAGGTTCTACTGGGATATAGATAGCTAAAGTTTTTATTATATCTGTCGACACAAAGTATTCCATTAATACTGTCATTTTGGATGTTCCATCTACTCTTCAACCAAATATGGAACTTATCCCACTCATGAGATGGAGCCCAGTCTGTGTAGCTCCTTGGCCTAACAGAAAGAGGTCCCAATGTCCCCGTGTTCCACAACAGCAAAATCTGCATCTTCAAATATGTTGTGCAACCAAAGTACTGTCTTCCGCCCTTGCTTTTGGGGTCAGAAAGATTTCCCAGCAGATCATGTTTATTGTCTTCTTCACAATTATGACACCGTCCTGTGCCCTGCTGTTTTATTTAATGTCAGTGACATAACATTATTATAAAGATTTACTGAATGAGTTCATAAAGCTTCCCAGCCTTGGTGCGGTTAACTTGTGGTCTTCTCTTCAGAAAATAACTGAAAAAAGTCCACAGGTGATCTGAGGAAATACACAACAGGGTTCCTAGCCGGTGTCTCTACTGTTAATTAAAAGAGGTTCGGGAACTACTCTCTTTCCCAGAGTACAATGGCAACAATTGGTGAAGTCTACACTGCTTAGGCATAGACACTTACACTTGGGCATTGATACTTAGCGTAGACACTCACAATTCATTAAGGTCAGCAAAAATACCTAGAAGCTTACTATTTTTTTTAGATATCTAATTTCCTTTTTTACAGGATGTTAATTCAGACAACTTGAAATTCAGACCTCAAATGCTCCTGCTGAACCAACCTTGTATTATTTGATCACCTATGGCTTAGATTCTCTAACACCCCCTTTACCCAGGGACAGGCATTTGTCTAAAAGTCATTGCTGAGGTCTATTTCTTCAGTGGCAGGAGAAATCCTTACACAGAGAAATCTGATAGTATAAAACCTCGGGTCATCCTTAAAATGGGAGATGTCCAGCTGGGCCCCAGTTAAAGGCACACAGATTTGAGGCACTGCCTTAACTGCTGAGATGGATACACTTATAGAGTAGGAGCTGGCATCTGTGGCAAATGAATCTGAGAGCCCAGCTGAAGTGAAGAGCCCAGCATCACCACCCAGCACTGCCCAGTGGGGCTTTCCTCAGCTACCTGGGAGCCACCCATGCCAGAGGCCTGAAGTTAGAGATTGTGAATGATTTCCAGGTAGTAAAAAAAAATAAATAAATAAAACACACCTCACATGCAGTTCAACAGATGTTTTATCCTGGAATGGCCATAAATTCAGAGACTGGTGGCTTCCTCTGAATCATACTGTACTACAGCCCCAGACAGAAAAGTGGATTAGATTATATTGACAATCAGTGCCTATTCAAATGCCCATTTTAACTGGAAGGCTGCACGTATCAAAGAACAATGCAAAAAGAAAATCTCACCTTTCTCTATTGTTATGTAATGTAATAGCCATAAATACATATACTTCTTAAGTAAATTTAGGGGTTATGTACCACCTTGTTTCTTATTACATTTATCATAAAAGCTACTCAGTGCAGACCAGTACTGTGTTAGGGAAATGAGAGGAGCACTTATTCCTTCACATTAGTTAACATGTCAAAAGCTTTTTATCTCAAAGATATTAAATGGTAAGAACAGTGTATTTCAACTTCTAAATTGTCATACATCAAAGATTTTGGAGGATTTCTTTTTTAAATTGACAGTTGTCATTTAACATACAGTATGATCCAAAGCATATTATTTCTGAATGTTACCAAGGAGATTTCATTGGCTTTTGTGACATTTCCAGTCTTTGGTATAATTGGCTAACAGCTTTTTTAACCTAATGCCTTTTAAGAAATAGTGTACCTAGCGGTCTGGGGTATCACATCTTCTGTTTTCTCTTTTCTTTGTTGTCCAAAAATGTTACCGTAATGATAAAAAGTGACATTATTTTAAAAGATAAGAAACACCAAAATTATTTTCTGTCTGACCTTTACAGTTACCAGAACAAGTGGCTTCTGTTAGCAAAATAGTTCAAGCTTTTTATTTTAAAGGATATTTGGCAGTATTCCATAAGAAAAAAAAATACATGTAGTTCTTGTCAGGGGAAGTCATTAAACCCTCTCTCCTTATGCCAGGCTAAAGTTTTAACAAAAATAAAATTCTGGATATTTTAAGATGGAGGAGGAAGTTGACTGTGAGAGGCAGGGATATTTCACATAATGCTCTTTATAAATGTACTAATGTAGTTTTATGCCTTTGACTGCAGCACATTGAAGCAAATACAGTGAGTTTACCCGAGAGTTCAAGGAGATTTTGGTGACCTTCATTTCCCAGCCATACATTTATGAATTCCAGAGTTTTCTTCTTCGCCCTAATCTGCTGTGTTATTAGAATGACGCTCCTTCTTTAGAGGGGGGGCAGGTTGTAAGACAGATAAATGACTGAATGGCTCAATGGGGTAAATCACTGTATTTACATTTTTTTTTAAATAATTACAGCTGCTCCTCAGCCGTGTTGTTTAGTCTGTTTTTTTTTTTCCAGGTAATGGCTTACAAATCAATTGTTAGCTCCACTCCATACCTCTCATTGTCTATTTTACAGGTTACCACAGAACTTCAGAGATGGAAGTGCTTGAGAATTCAAAGACACATCCAGCACAGATCCTTTTAACCACTGTTGTCATTGCTCTGGGTCTTCAGCCCAAGTAAGGATGAGATATGTCTTGCTTTTAGCTCACATGACAAAGCTATGACATTGTCACTGATTCTTAAGAAAACCTATGAGTCAAATTGCAATAGCAACAAAAGTTAGAACAAAGGTTTCTTTCTTGTTGAAATACTTTGCTGGTTTACTGTCTTTTGCTCAGCTGGTGGTACTGTACATAGCCTGCAAAAGGATGAAATGCATTTTAGGTGCATGAAAGAAAAAATACTATTTAAAAACATAAGATTCCTTGAGCAAAATAATTGGAGACAGAAATAGTCATTAACTCTGGAATGCATAATTCTTCCCACAATTCTTAATATAAGGTGAATGCTGTTGCATGCCACAGTACTAAAAAATACGTGAGTTAAATATCTTCCTGCTCCAAAGATGCGTGGCCTAAAACCTGAAAAATTACAGTATATGCAAATTATCATAAAGGACCTACTTTACTGACCATTTCTTTGTGTTTGGGGGATAGATTTCTGCATGGCATAATATTTCCACTTGCATTGGTTTCCTGGCATGAAAATGTTTATTGCACTCATTAGCTAAGAGGATGTCGGCACTGGTCCAATGAACACAGATCTGCCTTCTGATTTCAGCCATTAAATTGCAATGGGATTCATAGGCTTAACATTGTGGGTGTGAGAATAATAAAATGGAACTCCATCTTTAGCCCAGTTACCATGGATGCAGTTAAAGGTCATAGTGGCAGCTGCTAACTAGTTGCCTTTTTAGCTGTATTTCCTCTCCTGCTATGTGTTTTTGTGTACTTTAGTTTCTGCAGGTCTGCCTTGGAGCAATTTCTCTTCCTTAAGTTGGCATATGGGTGTCTTCCTCAACATGATGGGTACATTCCCGTAAATATGGTTGCTATGGGTATTCCTTTATTCAATTATTTGCGTTTTAATAGGAAATGAATGTAAAGACCTTAGCAAAAAATAGAAATGCATCCTGCTCAGCATCCCAAATTATTTCTATTTTCTGCACTGTGCTTCGCATTCCTAACTGGGGAGAGGAGGGGGGTAAAAAAAAAGCCCTGTCTGTAGTGAATTCCCTTCTCCATTTAAACTGATAATGGGTTCAGGCACTGAGGCATTCACAATGTGGAACATCAACTACTACTTCGGCCCAAAGTCCTAGGAGTTAATTCCCTGTAGCGCATGAAGTGTCAGAGTAATTACCACTGATCAGCCCTATTTCTCAGCATTCTGTCCTGCTTTGAGAGGCACCCTGTTTATTGATGCACCGCCACATCATCACAGTGCTTTCATTCAGGCAAGCTGCTTAATCGAAAGGGCTTGGACAATGTAGGATTTTCAAAGAGAAGAAGTGGAAAAAAATTAAAAGTAGCCAAGTAAAATAAAGTGAATGGTAAAGAAACCTGAAAGCTCTACAAAATATTTCCTTATGTCAACACTTCATTTCAATAGACTTTAAAACTCCTATTCATTTCCAAAAGAAGGTACTGTGAGTCTTTTCTGTGGTGACTCAACTCTGTGATCGCATCCTTTTTGAAGGTTTTTAAGAGCACAGTGCTGGAAGCCCTCCTTGAGGAACATTTATTGTTTCTTGTTCTGTTTATATACATGCTATGACTGTGTCAACCTTTATGAACCACAATACAAAGAAACTTTTTTTTCAGGTTTTTGTGGCTCTGTTTTAAAGATACACTTATATAACTTGTCATTTAATGAAAATAAATTAAGTACTATATGAGCCAAATATTTCAGTTCCACACAAGGGTAGCTTCTGGTTCTCTTTGGCAGGATGCCACTTTATTCATTTTTATTTCAAACACAATGCGAAACTTTTAATTTTAATATAGTATATAAGTATGATGGCTATAAAGCCTACACTGTGACTAACTCATGCTCCTCCTCTCCTTGCACTTTTGTGTATTTTAGAAGGTGGCAGGAAGTTACACTGAATTCATTTCAACTTAAATACTATCAGGCTTTGTGTGTTTGTTTGTTAGAGAGAGAAGAGAGATTTATTTGGGCCAGCATTTTAACTTAGGTAGGACTCAGTGTTTACCTCGATTAAGTTCCTTTGGGGCAATTTGTATGTATATTCTTGTGTGTCTGTGGCTACCCAGCCCATCGTGAAAGTAACTTTTTAGTTGGGACTGTTTTGCCTGGAGAAGTGAAATAGATTGCCACATGGCAGAGCAAATAAACAGGCAATGACAAACACAAGTATAATCAAACTAGTTATCTAACTCTTTGCTAAAGTACTTTTAATGACATCACCCCCTCCATGGCATTGTTTCATTAAGTAATAATAATAAGTTTCGTAAGTTGTTCTGCAGTGTTGTTTAATATATCAGAATAAGACTGCTACAACTATTACAGTGTCCCATTTTACTGTTTCATCCACCATACTTTTAATCAGAGAATTTCTTCTTGTGCCTTGTTTACTGTTGATATTTTCTGGCTGATTGGATAGGAATGACATTTTGACAATTTACTGTAGCAGTAAGCACTGTACAAACAAAAGGTGCTGATGAAAACTCGGAACCCATTATTATGTAAATTATGGCTGACTAACACAGATTCCATCTCCGAGTCACCATCATTGAGACCAGTTTTACTCAATGATAATAATTTTCATGATTGCAGTCTTCAGAGAGATCAGAAATATGCTTTAGCTGTTGCATTTATCTACTGCGGGTACTTGACCCTTAATTAAATTCTGAAACTTTTTTATACAATAAAGTAAAATACAGCTGACACTTCTATTCAAACAAAGAGCATCAAACATAGATCTACCAAATAAGATAAAGGTATTTCAGACTTACCTTGTTGTAATGCTAGTAAACACGAAGAATACAACATCTTTTGAAAGAGAGCTTAAAGATTAAAATGGAAAAAAAAGAAACCACGTTCCTGGGCAATTTAAATGTTGCACTTCAGTGCTGTGTTTGCTGAATGCTGGGCTTGCTCTGCAGAATGGGCTTGAACTTTATATTAAAATATGCATGACAGGAAAAAAAACGAATGAGCTCTGAGTATATGGCTGATGTTTGTCTGCTCCCAAATATTATTGCGGCCATAAGTGCAAAAAGATTAGAAAATAAAATAACATGTTATTTAATGTTCCCCGCTAACTTTCATAAGACCGTACTCTCCCAAATCTTAAAAACCATACTTTGTAAAGCTACTCCTCCTAAAAATGGATTAGAAGCAACTTAAAGTCATGTACTGCTGAACTAGTGTTCTGCTGCTAACAAATACAAAAATTAATAAACATCATGCAGACACACCACTTAATTGGTATATATATATATATATGTTCCAAAAACAAGACTGAGGAAAAGGGATACACTGTAGAGAAAAAGGGAGCAGGGCTTTTTATTTAATATTTTCATTTTTAAAGGCAGCTCTGTAACCTCTTAGTACTTTTTTCTCCCCCCTTCCCCCTCACCCAGTTTTCCCTCTCTTCTACACTCTCCTCACCATTTTTTCAAAACGGCCGTTTCAGGTAAGCACTAACAGTGAAACTTAAAAAGAGGTAGGGTATTATAAAAATGGAGATTCAGTATTTCTTTAGACATAGCACTTTGCTAAACTGTCAGTTCATAGAGCCAATGAGCTAAGAAAAGTAATTACTTAAGTGGATTTCATGAAGAGTAGAAAGATGATTGTGCCACATTAAATAACAATTGCATCCTTAATGATGTGTTGGACTATAATACAAACATCCTTCTGCCATTATATGCACTACAATATACCTTTCTAATTACTCCAGTGGCTTCCTCTTCCTCTATTAAGATGCAATGCTTTCAGAGACTATGTAAGCATTATATGAGCTCTTTTTTTTTTTAAAAAAAAAAAAAAAAAAGAACCTACAGTGATTGCAGCTGTGTGGTCACTGAAAAAATTGTTTATAAGTTACTGACACATTGTATATGAATGGAAACATTATTTTATTCCTTTTCTTTCCTTCATGAAATAAAATCTTCCTTAGATGAGACATGATGAAATTCAATAATATTACTTCTCCAGGTTTCTTTGGTATTTCTAGATATGTAAGCAGTACGGTAATGTAACTCCAGCTAATTAGTAAGGCAGATTCAAGACAACATGGCAAACTTAAGAATCAAAGCTAGAATGGGATAGATAAATTGGTATTATTCCTTTCAGCGATTTCTTGCTTATAGCTTGTGAACCCTTGGGGATCCTTGGGTTTCCTGTCAGTGTTGCCTGACAAAGCTGGTTTATTATCTGCAAGCTTAAATATATTACATTGGTATTCCTATCCACTAAAAATATTTTTAGATTGTCTGCAAATTCAAAAAGGTTGAAAACCACTTCTCCATTTCATTGCTTATATTCTGCCCCTTAGAGATGGAAACGCTACACTCCTTAGCACTGCTTTCTATAAATCAGTTTTCTGATTTCTAGAGTTACTTTTGTTCACTATCTGACCACCCGTTAGACTTGATTTCCTAACGTTCTGTCAGCACACAGAGCTTATACTTGGACTCAGTTAAAGTTTGCACACATTAATAGTCCCACTGAAGAAAAGGAAACTTCTTTTATATGGAATTTTTTCCAAATATATGAAGGTACTGAAGAACTAGGAAAAAAAGTCATAAAATTGAACAATTCCGGATTCTCTGTCAGAGCTTCAATTAACTCTTACAATAGAAACTTTCATGCAAAAGGTAACTTAATAAGTGAACAAAATAAAACCTGCAAAGTATTCTCCTCAGTTGTCTCTTAGTAAAGATGTTCTCTTTTAACTCATAACTCATGTTCTTCTGCTACCTATTAATGTAATTAATACCAATAATTCTATGAACAGTCCACTACACTTTTATGCACATTGTACTGCAGTCCAGAATTGGGTACTTCTAAAGTCATGCTTTTGGAATTCTATCAGTTAAATCCATGGAATATTGTCAAAGTTCTTTACCATTACTAGATGAACTGAAGTTAAACTAAAGAGAACAATATTCTTGTTTTGAAAATCAGTTTTGACTCTTTTGAAATATAGCAATAATAGGAAAAACATGTCATAGTCTGACCAAACAATTTTGTGGTTCTCATCAATATTATATTCTTTTTTGTGAAAAACTAGGACACATTATACAGCTATTTTCACATTTGTTCATACATTGTCAAACTTAACAACAATGATGTCCATAACTGAAAATAAAATTCATCTATAAAATTAATCTGTAATTAATATAACCAATTTCCTACAAGCAACTCACTACGTATATATTTTCTCTTTAGTCCCCAATTCTTACTGATACAGTAAGAGCTCTGTGCTTGGATTGCACGCTAGGCAGAATTATGGGAATCTTTATAAACTCCCTGCTATGCTGCTTGGTTAGCTGAATTCGAGATTAGTAAATGGTCCTTGGAAAGTAAGCAGAGTACTCCCCTCTCTCCCCCCACCCCGTTACTGCATTTGAAGGGTATATACATAGCCATATAGTCTTCTGCAGTCAGTCACAAGAAGTCTGAACCAAAAAAAACCACCCAAAACTGCAACTAAGTGAAATTTTTGTGCTGGGGTGAGCAAGTAGCAACTGGGAATAATTTGTCATTCTTACCTGTACTCCTTGCCATCTGCAGAGTATCCATTACCCCAGATTCGGGCCCAGTGTGAGGTGACAAATTCTATCATTCCATTTTCTGGGAGAGGAGGATGTACAGATCTGCTTTGTTCAGAAGGTTAGCACTTACCTACTGCAGACGTTACAGCCAAGCAAATCATATCTTGAAAATTAAAATAAATTGTTGAAAATGCTTTGCTTGTGACATTTTCCACTATCTTTTAAGGAAAAAAATTACTGCTGGGAAAGGAAAACAAATGTGAAACTGGACAAAGATGGTTACATATAATGTCTCAGGCACACTTTGTAGCTCATATCACAGATCCTTCTGCCTGCTGGAGAGGATGGTGAGTCAGTCTCCAAGTTTGGGAAAAATTACTTTTTTCCAAATTAGTATTTTATACATGTGAAACATAAAAGTTACATCTGGGACACTGACAACTGTGTTCAGCAGGAAACTTGAACTATGTTTAGGCACCGAAGTGAAAATTTTCAGGCTTTGATATCTTTAGTTAGAGGATGCCTTGTTCTTGAGTGCTCAGAACCTGCTGGGGTCTTGATTTTCAACAGAGTGACTAATGTTCTGTGTTGCCTGAAGTTGCATCTAGAAATGCTTCTGTGTAAGAAAAAATTGAATTACCTCACTTTCTGCTGGTTTAAGGAACAAGCTTTGGTTTCCAGGTGCTTTTCTTGTTATAGGTTGTCTCCAGATCACCAGTAATGGGCTAAAGATTAAGTTCACCTCGTGTACTTCCAAAGATTGGCATCCAAGTTGCTCTAGAACAGCATGAATGAGACTGTCATGGAGAAGTGATTTCTGAAACTGATCTATCTACTGTTGCTTACTAAAAACCAGATTGCTCACTGTTGTGGCAGTGAAGGCTGGGGACAAGGATGTAGTTTCTGCATGCTCAGCACCTTCCTTTTGAGAGCCACAGTGATCTCTGCTCATTCCCATAATCTCCTGCCAGGAAGCAACACTGGTTTTGCAATGACACAGAGTAGCTCTGAGGTGTAGGCAGAGTTCTTGATGCCTAAATGTCCTACATTAATCTGTTTGTGGGAACAAAGAAGCAGAACACCTTAGTGTAAATGATGTAGCATTTTTCTGTTCTGATCAAAGACCTTGTATATACCATAAACATTACCAGTTAGGCTTGGCGACAGCTCTGCCATGCAGCAAAGTCACCTTATGAACATTACAGAGAAGGGAAACCAAGGCACAGAAACATAAAGTGACTTACCTAAGATCGTAGGGCAAGGCACTGTGGAGGTAGGAAGAGCGACGATTTGAAGCCAGCATCTGAAACACAAGATCATTCTTTTCCCTCTGAAAGGCAGAATGCTGTGATAGTCTGTAACCCTGGTCTGCTCATGTTTATGGTTAAGATGGGATATATCTTTGCAAAATTCACTCGCTGCTTAGGAGGCGCACAACACCTAACACGGCATACAGGTCTGCCACCCCACACAGAGGAAAGACTACACATGAGTCCCCATCTGAAAAGTGGCCATGTTGCATTCCTCTGCTTACAAGCAAGCCTGTGTGTTTTGTGTTGCTGTGCTAAGGTGTGTGTAGCACCGGTTGTGTGAGTTGCTTACAGGGAAAATGGTGTAGAGCTGAAGCCTTACATGTTCCAGCAGTGTGTGAGCTTTAGAAAATAACAGAAGTATTGAACTAGACTTGTAGAGAAACTTTTCACCTTGATTTTAACTAAAGCATTGGGAAGTTAATTCTTCTGGGCCTCTAAAGGGTGTTGGTGCCTGTCACATGCCATTGCCTGCCCCTCAGTATAGGTCCTGAAGGTGCTGCGGAGGTTTTGCATTCCACCTTCAAGTGAGCTGGACTTATGAACTGAAACTAAGATCAGAACTGGCAGGCTCGTGCCAAATTGAAGTTTTATTTATTTGATCATTTCATTGCAAGGTAGACACTGTGTCTGTGGTTTATATCTTTAAAATCAAATAAACTATTTATATATAGTGAAGAACTGCAAAAGACATAGACCTTATTCACTAATATTTTTATGGTTTCTTTACACTTGACAAGTAAAGAATTTGTGAAAGTGTTTTTTGTACCCAAATCCCACAGATTTCTTGGGGTATTTTTTTAAATTAAAAAAGGTACAATGTAGATTAGTAACACAAATTTAGCTCCCGTTTTTCCCTAACATGCAGCATGAACCCATCCGAGTGAATTTTTAACACGTATTTTTAATGTAATACATTTGATGAAAACTTAAGAAAATACCATCAACTTTTATCTATTTAACATTTTCGTGTTATTAAATGAGGATACCTCATGTGAATTTCAGGTCAGAGTGGAAATATAAATTAACTACTGTTTTCCTTCCAGTCCTGATAATATTGTTTTGTTTACATCACCATGGAAAGCTTTATGCAAATTTTCTTGCCACACCATATCCATTATACCTTAAAGAGAAAACAGTCTAATAAAAATTCTGAAAACAGCTCTTACTTGTAGGAAAGGAAACTCAAAGGTCTGCAGTCTTTCAAAGTGTCACTGCTACTAACTCAAGATTCATAGAGGAAGAAATCAGAACTGTTCTTTCATAGAAAGAAATTACTGTGAGTGCCAGATGAAGCCAGCAAAGCCATGGAGAGGCTACAGTTTGCAAGGCAGGTCTTGCTTGATATTTTGGTCCTGTGGACAAGGGGCTCCTGGATGTTTTTGCCACTCCTGCTGACAGCTTGTCAGGTGGCTCCTGCACACACCTTTACAGTTGCAATTCCTGCTGCACATGTTGCAGGGTATGTGGAAGGTCATTAGTGGTTTCAGTCTGCATTTCTGTCATCCTAAAGTACAATCTTGCCATGCACTTTGCACTACCAGGGCTAGGAAACCAGTATCTTTCGTAGTAATGACTTCCAGTTTACAGCCTTCATTTGTTATATTTCCTCAATAGCTGTTGTGTTGAGATTAACTGCATAAATGGTCTGCAGCTGGCTGTTATGAATTAAGGGAGTTTAATCAAAGTATTTCTAATGTACAGCATAATGATAATACATGGGGGAAGTACTATTTAAGAGATAATGATGGCTTCAGAAGATCACTGTTGTAATGTTTAGTGCATATGCCTTCAGCATTGAATTTGTTGTTGTTCTGAATATGCTTAATGGATCAGTGAAAAGCTGCCTAATGTGGGATTGTTTGATGGGGCTGACAGAGCTGGAATTAGCCCATTGCTGTTTACTGCATACAGCCATTAAGATTAATTGCTGCCAGATAATTTTGACTGTTTTTATCTTCGGGAAAAAGTGTCACTAATGGGTTTATAAATTGGTTCACTATTACTAATAGTAAGGCCAGTGTAACAGGAGAGGATGTCAGCAGCTAATTCTACAGATAAAGGTAAAAAGTATAAAGTACTATATGACTTGCTAGTTTTAAGGGATAATGTTATCTAATAACAGACAGACTGATATATGATGCTCATTAATGCTATTTCCTGGGCTTTGGGTTGAACCTAATAGATGCTAATAAAGTCTTATTTGATGTACCATTAAAAAGCTCAATCTGTTTTCTGCATTAATGCACAATGTTGTTTATCACATTCTCAGTGACTAAAACCCAAACCCTCAATCTGTTACATAACTAAACAGTATCAGGCTAGTTATACCTATTTTTGTCTTTGTTTAGAAATACAGAAAAATTTATAGGGCAACCACACTTCTGTATATACTGTATGTAATTCACATCGCTTAGCTTCTTGTCAACAATGACAATACTTCAGATTTTATTGTAATGGATCCTCTCTTACATATATAGTCACTGGTAAATTCTGCAAAGCACTCCCTCTAAAAGATAAATGAATTGGTTTGCAAATATTAGAAAATAGTGGTGAGATGTGGGCAAAAGATTACCCAAGGAGGATAAATCCACATCAGAGGTTAGTACTGTGGTACACCACATATACACGCATGTACAGTGCCTCTAATTTGCTGTGTGTTAAAATGAAAGTTCTTTGTATGCTGAGTTTCAAATATATCCTTTATATATAAGGGCATTGGCAAGAGAGTGGGAAGAATGTGCACTAAATAGATAGAAACATAGACAAGGAATGCTTAATGAAAAGGGGAAAAACAATAACTCATAACTAGTGAAGTTGTTCCCTTCTCAAGTAGAGATAGTGTAAATTATTAAGTGATTCCCTTTTTAAGTCAAAAGAGCATTTACATTTTCCATGACCAATTTTTATATTGTGCTGAGAACATCTTCAAATTTTTGAGGTAGTAAAACAGTTCTTGTCTAAAAAAAAAAAAAAAAGGCAATCTCAAACAATTAAAGAAAAAGCTCTTTACGTTATTTTTCCCTCTCAGAACGCTACCACATGAAGGCCTTTGAGAAGTAAAGAGGGAAAAAATATAGGGTAGTAAGATCTGTTCTACTGTATTTGGTTTTCCACAGTAATATTCCAGGTGGCATTCTTGTTTCTTTACCATTAAGGACATGAGCCCTTTATTCTGGTTTACACCCATTCTCCATGCATTCACTTTCAACTTCCATCCTTTTTCCATACTTATACTGTCTGCCTGCATATCTAGTAATGTATATTGATGTGTGGAGACCTTGTATTATGTAGGGAAATGTCTATTATCTAAATATTCTTCCTTTTATGTATCTGAATATTGCACAATGCTGCCTGGACATATCCATCCAGGTTTTTTTCATTATGTCCAGATCCTGATTTCTTTCTCTCTTATATGCCCCAACATTGGCTACATTATCCATATCTAATCAATCATATTCCAGTTAATCTTTTGTCTGTACACAGATCTAGCACTGTTTTCTCTTAAAATAGTTTAAAATTGGTTTAATTAATTCAGTACAAACTCTGTGTAGACACATCGATGTTGGGTTACAAGCAGCTTATTTTGGTTTACTTTAACCCAATATAGGTTAAACCAAGCTCTGTCAGGCTTATATTGATTTAAAAGAGCTGACACAACCTATTTTACTGTTTTAACTACATTGATTTTAAATACTGTTCTTAGTTAAACCAATGCAATTTGCATATACACTGTCCCAAATTTTGTTTCCAAAAATTGTTGCCTATGTTCCCATGCATGGCTCTGCACAGATGCCCATTAGCCTCTCCTTTCTGTTGTTAATGATTCTAAATATCTTGAGGCAAGCATTGATTAGGTTGTTAACCAAGCTGTCTGTGGCAGGCAATTCAGGATGATGGCTTATGCTAAAATTATTCTAGAATAAGGTATAGGGTTGTGGATTGTTTTAATGCAGAGAAGATGTACTGGACCAGTTCCAGGTAGAGTCACTCTGAAGGAGATTTGGGTGTTCTTTGCCAGTTTGGACAGAACAGGGCATCCTACCCCTGCTGCAGGAGGGAATGGATCCCTTGTGTTAGATCAGCCAGTACAGACATCTTGGGCACCCCACAGCATCTCAAAGGGCACAAAACATCTGTGTTTACTCACCTGAATCTTTTCCTCTAATTCTTAAGTAAGGTGATTTTTTGAGTTTAAGTAATCTGCTTCCAAAGTAAATGGTCAGGCAAATATTTACTGAGGAGGGAAGGAAGGAAGGAAGGAAGGAAGGAAGGAAGGAAGGAAGGAAGGAAGGAAGGAAGGAAGGAAGGAAGGAAGGAAGGAAGGAAGGAAGGAAGGAAGGAAGGAAGGAAGGAAGGAAGGAAGGAAGGAAGGAAGGAAGGAAGGAAGGAAGGAAGGAAGGAGGAGGGAAGGAAGGAGGGAAGGAAGGAGGGAAGGGAGGGAGGAAGGAAGGGAGGAAGGGAGGAAGGGAGGAAGGGAGGAAGGGAGGAGGGAGGAAGGGAGGAGGGAAGGAGGGAAGGAGGGAAGGAGGGAAGGAGGGAAGGAGGGAAGGAGGGAAGGGAGGAAGGGAGGAAGGAAGGAAGGAAGGAAGGAAGGAAGGAAGGAAGGAAGGAAGGAAGGAAGGAAGGAAGGAAGGAAGGAAGGAAGGAAGGAAGGAAGGAAGGAAGGAAGGAAGGAAGGAAGGAAGGAGGGAAGGGAGGGAGGAAGGAGGGAAGGGAGGGAGGAGGGAAGGGAGGGAGGAAGGAAGGGAGGAAGGGAGGAGGGAAGGAGGGAAGGAGGGAAGGAGGGAAGGAGGGAAGGAGGGAAGGAGGGAAGGAGGGAAGGAGGGAAGGAGGGAAGGAGGGAAGGAAGGAAGGAAGGGAGGAAGGGAGGAAGGGAGGAAGGGAGGAAGGAAGGAAGGAAGGAAGGAAGGAAGGAAGGAAGGAAGGAAGGAAGGAAGGAAGGAAGGAAGGAAGGAAGGAAGGAAGGAAGGAAGGAAGGAAGGAAGGAAGGAAGGAAGGAAGGAAGGAAGGAAGGAAGGAAGGAAGGAAGGAAGGAAGGAAGGAAGGAAGGAAGGAAGGAAGGAAGGAAGGAAGGAAGGAAGGAAGGAAGGAAGGAAGGAAGGAAGGAAAAAAAAGATCTAAGGACATTTTAGGCAGAACTGAAAAACAGGCAAATTAGGCACATCACACAATGGGATCCTAGTTCACTAAGCATGATCCTTCCAGTCCTTTACCTTGCAGGTGCATCTGTTTTGGGTCATGCCATATGTGCAATGGCTTGCTTTCTAATCTGCTGTTTGCTACAAAGCTGCCCTGATTATGGATTTGCAGAAATGGCATGTTAATCCTGAACTTTTCCAAATCAAGCACAGACTTTGGACTGCTTAACCTAAAAACAGCAGTCACTGAAGATACTCAGGTGTTTCTAAAGTAATATCTGCTGGGTAAAAGTACATAATGTTTTTCAGAATGGAGGTCCTGGTCTTCATTGCAGTAAAGACAATCTAATATAGAAAGGACTTCACTAACTTTACACAGTATCACCAGTGCCAAACTTGAGCAATCAAGAGGAATATCTATTTACATTGCAGGACAGTATAAATGCAGCTTGATCAGTTTTACCCAAAAAACTTGATCAGTTTTTCAGGAAGGAGGACTATCATAATTTAAGTGCCCTCTCAATATTACAATGAGCACCTGAGCTTCCTGAACGTCCTGAGCATCCAGCTCCTTGTGGCTGTAAGTAAGAAATATCTGTCTTGCTGGAGCAACCCAGGTTTCCACATTGCAGTCCTGGAAGATTGCTCAGACTCAATGTAGCCCCAGTCAGCTACCCCAAAACGCTACATGAATGTACCACCCAGTTATAAAGTTACTCTAAGCACTATTCTTTTCCTCTACATATCCTCTGTGATGTATGAAGTGAGGACAGCTGGCACTTTCCAAACTTTCCCTTTCCCTTAACAGTCTGTAATTCCACATGCTTGTCTAGAGCAAGCCCATCTCCAGTGCCTTCTGGAGCAAGAAGCAGCAGTATTGCAGAGTGTAGCTGTATCCACAAAGGCTTTGGGACGTAGTTTGTTTCCCTGTTCCTTTGTCACCACAAGTCCCACGACAGTGACCCTTACAAAATGAATGTAACTGAGAACAGGACTCAACCTCCAATCTGCATTATGCTCCAGAAAGCAGGACTGGATTGGCACTGGGAGGTGCCATATTCAGGAGACCAGGCTCCTTCAGTAGCCATTTCAAAGTAGGAAGTTCACTAAGGTGTTTTGCAGGACTGTCTTTCTATTGGTAAGACAGGAAACCTTATGAGACTAACTTCCTACCTCAGGCACTTCATTTAAGTATCTAAATTTAGACACTGTGAGTAGCCTTATAATTTTCTTTGTTACAGGAAGATTTTTTGATTCAGTTTTCTTCTTTTCAGATGAAATTCACTGCTTTGCAGCACCCCAGTTCAGGACAGATTACCCTTCTAGTTCTTTGCAAACTCTAATTCAAAGCCCTTATTCCAAAACAGACCAAAACCCATGTAAAGCCTCATGAAATCCTGTTCAGGTTTGGCCATCTGGCAAGATCACTGTATTGGAAAAAATCTGGATGTAGAGGGATGCATAGTGTTTAGTTTGACCCGTTGGCCAGGCATGAATTTGATCACACAGTTGTGTGTCTCACTTTGACCTCACCAAGAACCGTGTCCTGAAAAGAAAATCCTGTGGGAAATTTGTACTTTACATGAGGGGGAAAAAAATCAAGTCGAGCCTCTAAAAATTATAAAGTGTTACATTAATTGCTTCTTTTCACTTGTCACCTTCTTGATTTGAGCTTTTACAGTTCATATTTTTTAACATTCCTTTGCAGTCCAGATCATTAAGAATGTCTTTTTGTTTTTTTCTTTAATAAAAACAGGGAGTATCAGGTAATAACAGTATCTTTGAAGGTAAGGCATTAAAAATACTCATTGTTGCAAAATACATGGTTAAATCACAAGTCCTGGCAACATCATAAAGATGTTTCCTATCAAGAGTAGTTTTCATGTAGCTGTTTGAAGTAATTTCTCTAATGAAACTATTTTGGTGTTGTTTTTTTTTGTTGTTTTTTTCATATACACAGACTTGTACAGGTTAGGAAGAAAAGCTGAGATGAACTCAAGCTATGTATAAGTTCTGGGAGAGTGTCAAGTGATAGATCATGCAGCCATTCTGTTTATCAATGTCAAAAATTCTTTGTCTGATTCATGAAATGTTATTTTATCCCCACACAAGGATATGTGAGGTGTTTTTTACAATGTAATAGATTGCAAAACTTTCTCTCCCTAAATTGACATGTGAAAATTATGTGCTGAAATTTTTAATTTGACCTAATTAAGAATTTTAGGAACAAATGAAGATACTTAATACAGCAAATGAAATACACTAGATTTAAAAAATTAAAAAAAAAAAAATCAGTCATGGATATATTATCCTGAAATTAAACTGTTTAACATGGAAGATTCTCTCAGCTTCAGACAGTTTCAGGCCAATTCTTCCCAGACTGCATCTATTACCTAAAAAAAATTACATAACTTGCTTTTTTTCTGCAAATCGCTGAAGCCCGACTTGTGCTCCATTATTAACATCAGAGCTGTCAGCATCTCAGGCAGGCAAGAGAAGAAAGCAAAGAATTCCTACCAGCAGCAACAAAACCATGCTTGCACTTAGAGAAATCTTCCTTCAATCCTCTTCACACCAAGCAGAGAACTACTTTAAGTACAGTATGCTGAAGATGGGATACATTTCACTTTCACTATCTATAAGTTAGAAGTCTCTGTTAGATGTCTGTAAGTTAAAGTCATCTTGACTCTCTCTCTAGACAATGAAGATAGATAGGCACCTCCAGAGGGTGATTCATCCCATCTGAAGACAGGTATTGAAGAGAGATGGAAGGAATCACCCTTTGGAGATGTCCATCTCCAGTGACTACAAAGTGAGTCTATGGTGAGTGACTTAAACTTGACAGCTAAAGTTATGTGAGATGAAATCTAACCCTAAGCATAAATAACACAGGAGAAGATTTACTTTCCCGTACTGTAGAGAAGGTTATTAATGATGGTTAATGGAGGTATTCTGCATTTTAAATGCACAAATTACATCATCTGCTTATTAGCTAGCATGAATTAACTTGCTTGTGCATATAACTACACTGATATGTCACGGGTGTGAGAGCTTCTGTAAAAAGTAGGAAGAGCAAGTTTAGTATGGAAGCAGGGCTCCAAAAGAGTATCACACTCAGCTGAGAGCCTGACCAGAGCCTGAGAGCCTGAATGCTCCTGTTTCTCTCAGTGCTACCTGTTTAACAACCATCTTAACAGTAATGTCACCCTGGGCATCTTTTTTTACCATCTAAGTGTCATTTGTCTCTGTTCCAGCTGAGATCATAACAGGTTAGTCGACTTGCATTTTACTGGAAGTGGAACTGTATTATAATAACACTAAGAATCAGAATATATTCATTTCAAATGATTCGCATTAACTTTCCAGCCCATCAAAGTATTTTTCATTTTAGTTTAGAATCTGAAGACAGGCAAAAATATCTTCCCCTAGAAACTGTAAGCAGTAGTCTGTGAGGCACCAACTGATTGGCTTTCACATGGCTTCAGACTAATTGTTCCTAGAGCAGGTGAGGGTCTGTGAAGTAACAGCTCTTGACCATGACTCTCCTCTAGGCTCTGCACAATGTCCTCATGAACCTAAAGCTTCTTTTTGTTTCAGTTCAAAGAACCAAACGTCAGAGGGGGTTGTGCTGGAGCCGATGAGGCTGGTGGATGTTGAACGATGAAAGTGACCACACATGGCATGCTATAGGGTTTGGCATGATGAGGTTATCTGAAGGTGCAAAGAATGCTGAAAACATGGCTGAAAACAAGAAGAAATGGGAAAATTAGCACAACAGAAGATCAAGATAACACTATCTGAACTGGCCCCTGTACTTTTTTAATATAGCAGTGTAATGATACTCAAATGGGCCTTCTCTGGTCATGGTTTTAATTGGTTTAATGAAGGAACCTGAACTTCAGCTTTTTTTCTTTGCAGCGCCTACTAGATAGAATGTCAAAAGACAAAGAATTCAAGATACCTCTGCAGCCTAGGTATTTGTGTCTTTATTAATAGTTTCTTGAAGTAAAATTGGATAGACTTAATTTTATGACTGCACCCAATAGTTTAAAGGCTCTACCAAATCAACCTTTCCACCACTCTCTCCTGAACTGTACTGTTGGCATCTATATAGTTAAGGCTTCACCCCAAGAAGTTTCCTCTGATTTAAATCGACGTGAGTAGAGAATGGAGGCCTTTGCACTGAGTTTCAAGAGACCTCTTTGGAAGATGTAATTCATGTGTATCTGAGTATTTCATCACTACTTAGATGTTCCATCAGCTCTGTCTTTTAAATGTAGGCATTTTTAGTACTCTTAGCGTAACACATGCATGAGAAAATACTGTAGCTGTGGAAGTCCAGATTGTGCAATCTACTAACCTGGAAGGTACTGTCACATTTATGTGCCTTATATTTTATTCATCCATAACTCAAATAAATGCAGATTTATAAAAAACTTATCTTTAGCTCTTGCCTTGCTTTCCAGTCCTTAGTGTTTGGAATTCACGGATCAGGCCATCTATATAAAAGCTACAATATTTACTCACATTCTATGCATCCTCAGTAAGCAGCACTACACAAATAAACAGTATTTTACATCCGCCTATAGGAAAAATTTCAAAATGTTGCAACCAAATGTTTTTATTTCATTGTTTAAAAAGCTATCAGTTTGATTTTCATGGTAGTCTAAACCCTTAGGCAAGTAAAACTAAAATTAGAAACTAGTATTTAAAACTTCCATCTAGACCGAAAGATTTAGAAAGTAACATTTACTTGGTGAATCTTGCACTTGAAGTTATCTAATGGTTTTCTAAAATTAGAATGTCACTTTCAAAAAATCAAAATTGTCAGAGTTATTAACAGCACCTTTATAGGGATATTGTTAGATGCACAAACATCTGGGAAATAATACTGGAAGAATAAGTTGCATTGACTTTGAATGTGTTTAAAGCAACACATTAAAAGTACTGGCAAGGTTAGGTTTGTAGGAAGAAGCAAATTGGTTGAAACCCTGACCCCACTGAAATTAATGAGATTTTACCCTTTGTCTTTTACTGTTCAGACATGTTCCTAGCGACCATGACAAAGATTCTTGCCCAAGGACATTTGAAATGGTAGGTTCTGTCTCTTGAAACAGGATGTTCATTTGGCATTTCTGTGTTTCAGTATTTCTTGTAGTCAGTGCACAATATGTGTCCCAGATTGAAGGCTTCTAATAGTTGATAGAAGATAAAAATACATGTTTCTATTTACAGATCCAAAAATTCTTAAGAGCAGGAGTGAAAAAAATGTTTTGACTGTTTCATAAAATGAGTGTGAAAAATGGCCAGTGAATCATTTTTAAAGAGTCAATATTAAATTTGTATTACTGAAGTTAAATCTTAGCTAGGAATTGGAGCACAAATTCAGTAAAAAATAAATGAAAGGATCTGATCTGCGTTTTGCAAACTCAGTCTCTAAGTCTCCAGAATTGGGGTGTGGGGCTTTAAATATCCCTGCCTTCTATAATTTATCTTCAAGTATATTGTGGTTTATCCTTATATCTAGTGATTTTAATGGGTCCACTACTTTCTTTCAATCTCTTGATTTTATGGTATCAGAGGTCCACAATACATTCCATGATGCACCTGACTCTTGATAGTATAATGTGTGAGATCTGAAGACAGTGACAAGCCTTTGCTCAAAAGGGAGACCCTGGTTGCCAGAGCACATAAAACCATCACAAAAGATAGAAGTAGGAGAGATTTGGGGAGGGAGGAGAGGAAGAGGAGGAAGGAATAACTGAAGGAGGAGTGAGGTGTTTGGAAAGACACAATGAGAAGTGTTTGGCTCTAGCTCTGTGAGGCTATACAGTCCTAACTAGACTGAGAAAAGTGGTCATGGGAGATGAAGGTAGTAAAATAAAATGTTGAAAGCAAATGAGAGGGTTGAACTATGAGAAGGCAGAAATGGACAAGAGTTAAAAGGGATTTAGCAAAGTGCTGGGATATTGAGAGACTTCTGATATTTTTACCGAAGAGCTGAGAGCCTGGCTGGCTCAAGGCACAAGCAACAGAGGGCAGTACCCCACGACAGCAGACTACTGGGGTTGCAGAATAGGGTTACTGCCTTCAGGGTCTGTGTTGGGGTTGCAGGAGGGCCAGCTTTCTGCTGGGACCACCCCACAGCCACAAGGCCAAGGACCACATCCCCCTTCAGTGCATCTCCCTTCCTCCTTGTCCTGCATTGGGCCAGCTCTCAGTTGCCATTAGATTCGAGGATACAACTTCTGTGTTTAAAGGCAGCCATATCATGAAGTAATCTGCCAAGGACCTTCACTGATTTTAATGCTAATGTGTAAAACACTTAGCTGACTATAATATGATTGGGACAAAGCAGCATGGTTTGGTAATGGATAACGGATCACTCTTTTCTTCAAGTGTTCCTTGAGTGCAACAGCAAAATATAAAATTAAAAGAAATGGGGTTGATCTAATATATTGGGATTTGCTAAAAGTTTTTTTGCAAGTTTCTAGTAGGAAACAGGAACAGCATGAGGGAGTACAGTGGACTGAAAACAGTACATCACAAAGCAGAAACTGCTCTATTTTCTAAAGGGGAAAAAAAAAAAAAAAGTTACTACTAGGATACTCCAAAGCTGCATGTTGCCATCCATTGATATTGTTTTGTAAGTTAGTGACATGAAAATCAGGGTGAACACTGAGCTGACCATCCTTAGGGGTAGCACAAGGTCTGATCAACACTGAAGAACTTCACTGAGTGCTCCAGAAAGGCTGAAGGAAGTGAGGTGAAAGGATGGCATGGTAGCAGGCAAAACTCAATGAATCTAGGTTAAAGTATGTTGAAGGAGGAACCATTTGAACTACTGAGAGCTCTGAGTTTAAAGAGAGATGAGTTTAAAGAGCAGTGAGTATAAGTTAATGAAAGTACCTTCTGAGAGGGAGAAATGGTGATTGTTGCTGTGGTGCAGTTATTTGCTGAAAGAGGTTTGGCATTATAGATGGCATCAAAGAGTAAAAGACAACAATTATACAGAAATTATTATAATGTCAGTATATGACAGTGGTATAGCATTGTTAGGGAAACTATATTCTTTTCAAGAGGCATTCTCTCTCAAAAAAAAGAAGAAGCATAGCAAAAAAAGGAAATAATTCAAAAATGTTTGTGGAAATCATGACAGATATGAGACAATTAGATTAAAAAATAACTTTTTCAAGAAAAGGATATAAGACTAATGGTTTTGTCCATATATTTCCTATTGGCAAGACTTCACTCCCTGACTAAATAGATGCTGGTCTACTAGTAAAAGATACTGGTAACCAGAGGTAAGATACTTGGGTAGGCTCAACACTGGACAAGCCCAGCACAGAAATTCTTATGTCCCAAGAATTGCCATCACAACCAATGAGTTACTGTTTTCACTGTGAAATAATTCCTGTACCTGTCTGCATCTGCTGTCCACCCTCTGACCACACTGCCTCCAAGAAATTTGAAAGAGTAGTGAGATCTAAGAGATACTGGAGTTCTTAAAAATTTATAGGGATACAGACACAGATGAAGAAACACCTCAAACTCTCCTTCTTGGATGGGAAGACCTGCAGTAGAGAGTGATTTTGTAAGTGACTAAACCTGTAAAAAGCTTCTGTCAGATTCAGGACCTTTTTGGAAACCAAAATACAACAGTCGGGAAACGGATTCACAGGAAACCAGACTTCACTAGTTCCAGGGCTCAATGGACTTGTTTGAAAAATCACCTTATGACTCTTAGAGGACTAAATAATCAGGCACAAGGATATGTCTTCACAGACAAGTGAAGATGCATCTGGTCTGCCCATCCATGGAGCTGTTTAGGTGTTTTATAAGAGGAAAGATAATGTTTAGGATCTTTTCTGTGTGACAGGATTGGCATTGGACAGGTCTGGAGATAGAATCCTGCTGAATGATTACTTTTTACTCAGTTCTGTCCTGGTTGCCAGGCTTACTGTGGTAATGGACAAGTATTTTTCCTGAAACAATCAACAATTAAATATATGTAGCCCCTCAGAACCTTAATAGCAACCACTGTATTGCACGCATATGAGCAAGTGATACATACAGACAGGCAACATGGAAATCTGCAAATAAAAGGTTAACAACCTCTTTCCTGAGCTGCATAAACCAGTTCCCAGATGGCCACTTCTGTTCCTGCCTTCCCCACAATTCCACAATGAAAAAAATCCTCAAGTGCATTTAAATTATTGAAGATTCTAATTGATCTGAACACCAAAAGTCATGAGCTTTAGGTTCCTTGGTTCTTAAACACTGTTTTACATATAAGTCTATGGATCTGAATATCCATCCAAAGACCACAAGGTGCCTTGGCCCATTTAATGTAATTAAAAAATTCCTGGATAGAAATTTATCTTTCCAAGGTTATTTTCCTTTTCTCAGGAATGAGTAACTTATTTTGTAGCTTAGACTATTCCCTTTCAGTCTCAGCTGTAGTAAGATTTTGTTTTCCTTATTTCTGCTCCAGGATCTTTCTTCCTTTGCAGCCTGATTTTATCCTTAAAACCTATGAATTCAGCCACCTTTCTCTCTGTTCTTCCCATTGCACTCTCTTTCTTACCCCATTGTCACTTACTAGCAACTTCCCTATCTTACCCTCCCCAGTCTTTGAAATCACTTACTCCTCACCAGCTACTCAGCACCTGACTAACTCTTTGTGTCCTTTTTGGAAGTTAGGCTGCATTGATATTAATAAAAGAGATGGTTTGGGAGCCATTCTCTGCACTGAGATGAACTGGCACAGAGTGACACTCATTCACACTCTCATCTGAAATGGGCTGGTGAGATCCAAACCCCCCAGAATCTCTGCTATTTCCCAAACACTGCCCAGGAACAGTTTGAAGACTACCAGATGGCCCAGGGCAAAACCACGTCAGGGTTAACTTTCCAAAACGGACAGTCAAGTTTAGTGCCACCCCTGGCACTGTTAAATTTACTACCACACCCATATTCACCAGCAGCAGAAAAAACTTTTAAGGCAGTGATGTACATAACAGCTGACTCGTGTGGTTTGCAAGAACTGTAATTCTACACTAGACCTGAGCCTTTTCCCTATGTAAACTGATTTCTAGTTTTGAAATGTAGTCATTGGCTTCCCAGCTGCTGATAGTTTTAAAGCTGCCTGAAGCCAAGCCAACTTCTCTGCTGAGCAGGCAGTATGGTTTCTTGCCATAAAGAAAACAATTTGAAATTCAGCCTGTTGACCATGTAAAGAATGGATGTATAGGACTTTTGTTCAGAGCCAATGTTTTTCCTGCCATCCTCCCCAAAGAGACCTTAAACCTGGAAACCAGTGGTTTCAGAGACAAATTCAAGGCCCAGACATAATCAAATAGCCTCAGCACAGCACGATACTGCAGACTAACAAGGCTGTGGTAACTGTCCACTACAAATACGAGATAATGTGACATACGTTAGCCTGCAGTGAAAAGGGGCTAACCTAAGCCAAATTACTCTGACTATGCCATGGGCTAAGAGCATTTGCACAGGCAGTTATTGAGACTTGGCTGATACATGGTAACAGTTAACCAGAGTAATTTGATCATATGTCTGATCTCAAAGACAAAATAGACTCTAAATTGCTAGTAAGGTATATGGGAGATGTAGCCATGGCATTCTGTTACATTACCATCTGACCTAACAAGAATGTAAAAGATACACTCCCTTCCTGGCATTATTTTAACACAGCATTTTTACTAGCCTGAATTATGAAAACAAAAAAGTGCTATATTTAAACCTATAAAAATGCAGTTTATTCCTCTTTGATAAGGCATAACTTTTTTTAGCAGTTGTAATCTGTAACATTACAGCCTTAGGAGGTAATTTACTAAATAGGACAAAATTAGCTGATTTTTGGACCATTTAAAGGAACTTTTCTGTTGAAAGCATATAAAATGTATTAAAATAATCTCTAAAGTCTTTACCCCTGCTTGAGATTTTAATTTACTCAGAGCTAATAAATTATCCCCTTTCAGAAGCTATTGAAAATTTTCACTTAAATCCTTTTTAAAACGTAATGTGTTCAATTGAATCTTAAGCAATTTATACACACATACACAGAGCTTGAGGTGGTCACCATACCAAGGTGAAGGCTGAAAAGAGGTTAGATTAGCACTAACTCCTCTGCCCTTTGGGATTTCTGGGGTGCAATTAACGAATGTGAATTCCCTCCTCCCCTAGAGCCCTCCCCCTTCATATGCACTGGTCTGGCTGTCAGGTAATTACTTTTCCATGACCGCATTTAACAAAATGCCCTGTTAAAGCTCAGGCCCATTTTCTCTCCAGCCGAAGGATATGGCTGGAATCAAGGAAGGGAACGGCAGATTTGGGTCACCCCAGTACTCAGGTTAGCTGAGACACAAAAGCTTGCTTCATCTCAGACAGGGCTCTATGTTACAGTTGCACACTTATCAGAAATATTTTTTCAGGCTATCAATTATTATATTTGAACACCGCACCCCCGCTCTAGGGAGCCCTTAGCAAGCTGTAGCAAAAATCAATCCAGTTTTACAACTTTTACCTTGGCACAGCTCCAACTCTTTATCTACCTCGTGCAGTTATTTAAAGATGTGGTGGCTTTTTTTCTGGACTATAGATATATTCCTTTGTAGGACTTGTCCTTGGTGTAATACCCTTTTTCCAGGTGAGTCTGATTTGTGCAGTTGCTTTGGTTTTGCTTTTTGTGTTTGAGAGTTTGTGTGCCCATAGCAAGGTTTGTGTGGCTGGGCACCCACCTCTCCTGAGCAATCTGTATTTCTCATGATGGTGGCAACCAGAGCCTCTTATTCCAGTGAACATGTCCGTGGGTTGAAGCCCGCTGTCGTTCAGATCACTTTAACATTGGCTGCAGCTGCAAGTGATGCCACCCAAAATTTTCTCCACATGTTTATTCTGAGATTTATTTTTCTATCACAAATCCCACCTAGGAGGCTACCAAGCCAGACTTCCCCCTCTTATGTGGTTAGGTGCATGAGGCAGCTTTGCCAGTGTGCCCCAAAGACCACCTTCATCAGAAGGAGTTATGAACCCTAGCAATAGTACTTAAAAGGCAGACACTATTGCTGTCTCAAAAGGTGACTGCCTCCCAGATGGTAGGGAAATTTGGATAGCAAAAGCTGGTCTTAGATATTAGTATGTCAGTGTAGGCTGCAAAAACAGACAGCAGATGCTAGGCTTCAGTGAAGTTATGAAGAAACAGGCATTAAAGGAGAAAAATCTATATTAGAGCTGTACTTTGAAGGGGTTTCATGTTTAGTTTAGAAGCAGACTCACTTTCTATTTCCCTATTGAACATGCATGCCGAATCTCACAGAGCCACTAATCTGATTGCATGGGTTTCCATGTTTCTGATTCTCCATTTTCCATCTCAGAAATGTGTTTTACCACTTCCTGTTAAAGTTATTTTATTAAATTCCCTCACAGCAGTTAGCTCAAAGGCTAAGAGCCATCCCTTCATTTACACCACGCAAGTTTCTACAGAGCAAATGCTGGAAAGTCCAGAAAGTGTGGGTTTGTCTCATTCCTTCCAGCCTGCCTGGAAAAATTAATGTGATGCTTAAGGAGCTCAGTTCATTTCCATTACTCTTTTGTTAATTTCTGTCTGAAAGAGTATAAGGCTATGGTGGCACACATGCGCATCCAGTTTCTCTGGTGAAAGTGTCTGGGAGTTAAACAATGCTTTCCTCAGTAACAGAGCAATTGTGAATCAAGTGTTTTGGGGTCTGCTGGTTGAGTGGGGAGGACCCCTGTTTTGTCTGAGCCGCAACCTGCCCTCAGTCAGAAAGATATTTCACCCCTCAACCCAACAGAGCTGGCCCGGGGTGAAAGCGTGACGTGAGTTGTGTGTCCAGTAACAACAGCTGCAGAACACAGCAAAACAAATCCCTGCCATTGTCATAGTATAATGTGTAGTTTAGCAAATCCCTTGAATACATATTCATTTGTGGAACTGGTGTCTTAAGGAATGTAACTAATGAGGTTTCTGCTCCTCCCAAGCAATATTCAGCTAGCATCCAGCCACCTGTGAGTGTGTTGTCATTAGAGCTCATAAGTGAAGCAGGAGATAGCTGGATCAGTCCTATGGAGAATGTTTCCAACAAAAAAGGCTGACATTTTTTGTTTCATTATTTCATATTTGGAGCTCTGTATTTCCTTTTAATCAGTATTTGTGACAGTATGCCAATGATGGCAACCATAAATTGAGGTTTTGGCCCCTTTCAAATACGTTTTTCAAATGAAGAAAATTTATTCTTTTCAAACTCTCCTATTATGGTACCTGTCTTTCACCTGTTTAATTTTAAATATTTTTTATATTACCCAGAGTTCTGTAGTGTTAGGCATTTGACAGCTAGCTGTATTTCAGGAGCAGATGAGACAGTTTGTCTGCTCATAGAAAATATCTGGGATCTTTTAGAATAAAAGGTGTTATAAAAATACAAAGTAGCATTACTGAAAACAAATTTTCCACTACTTTTCCTTTTTATAGAAAAAAATATAGAAGAAACAAATAGAAATTCTAACCTCAGTGTAGGCAAAGTAGAACTGGATGGTTGGAGCTAGTCTTGTTTACTTGCATAATCAAACGTTGCAGGGAAAACCGGGGGGAATTTCTATTTTGTGACTCATGTTAAGAAAAAAGAAGGAACTCAAAATTTGGATTCAGACTTCTGATTTCATTTCCTAGCTAAGGTTGGATTGTTTGCTGGAACTTTATTTTTCCTAGCTTTTGTTGATTTCTGTCATTCAAGAATCACGGAGTAAATATTTATTAACATGGGAACTCTCCTCCCTTCCTGCCCTTCATATTTGTGCTTCTTATGCTAATGAACTTACTTTAACAAGGGAACCACATTCCTCCTGGGTCTGCATGAGTTCTGGTGCCAAGACATTAGTTATTTAAATGTAGTTTTATATTAATTTTTTATATTGTAATGCATTGTTCCCTGCAAATATACATGTAGCTGATTTTCAACAGTAAACAAATATATATTAAAGAGATTATTAGCTGAAAACCTTTCATCTTTCCTTTTGTTTCCTTTTATAATGGTGGTCATTTCTCAATCTTGTCCTTTCAATTCTTTTCAACCATCCCCTTTCTCATCTACACTTCTGCAGTGATCACCACCAGGGAGTTGGTTTCCATTTTCTGAAGGCTACTGATGCAGATACAGAATTCTGAAACTACATATTTTCCATGTGGTCTGCATTTATCTCTATTATCCTCAAAGTCTAACATAAAGGCTTGCAGTCTTTGAATTGGGAATCCAGCAAACAAAACAGGAGTTTAGCAAATGCTGAAAAAGACACACTCTTGAAAAACAACCTTACTAGCACAGCAATGATACTTAAGAAAATATAGGGAAAGTTACTCTGCCATACTCTTCCTAATTTGTCACCAATAAAAATGAAAGATGCTCTTACTAAATGCCTGCAGATGTATTTGTATGACATAGGATCACAGCCATAGCATGAGAAATCTTGTTGCTTACACCAATTAAGGAAAAATGACACCGACTGTTCTCTGTGAGGTGAGAGCTATTACTTCCAAAATACATGCTTTTAGACTAAAAAGTGGAAACCAGACTACACCACACATCATAATGCCAAGGCTACCAGGTAGTATATCAGAAGTTCAGGGCTGGTTGCACCCAGGGTGATCCATTTGAGTAATTTAAAATGATCAAATATTTTGGTCTCAGGAACGGGTCACTATTATATAATTTGATAGCAATGTTGAAGGCTTTGAAAATGTTCTCCTAAGAAGCCTTAAGAAACACAGGCGTGAAACCAATGCACTATTAACTGAGGTGTGTGTGAGGCATTGTTTCATGAGTCTCAATGACAGGGAAGTAGAAGTCAGTTAATGAGTCCCCAGTCTTTGAAAAAGGCTTCACAAATGACTCAGGAAGCTACAGACCAGTGAGTCTGACTTCAGTATCAGGTAAATAAAAGAAACTGTGCCAAAGGAGGGAATTAATAGATATCTAGATAAATATGATATATTCCAGGGAAGAATCAACTGGAATTTTGTGAAAGTCCTCTCTCACCGATCAATGAAAGTTCCTCAAGGAGTCATAAAGGTTACAGGCAATGGTGACCCAGTGACTCTGTACTTAGATTTTGAAGAAGCATTCAAGAAAGTCACTTAGAAGAGATTTCTAAAGAAATTAAGCTGTCATGCGTAAGAGAGAAGGCCCTCTCATGGATTAATAATTAGTTAAAAGAGAGGAAAAAGTAGGTAGGAATAAGGGGTCAGTTTTCACAATGAAAGGCTGTTAATAGCAGGGTTCTCTGGGGCCCTTGGCGTGAGTGTTGTCCAGTGTGTTAATAAAGGACCTCAAATAGAGAGCAAATAGTCAGGTGACAAAGTGCACAAGTGAGACAGAACAATTCAAGATGCTCAAAACTGATGCTAATGACAGAGTATTTCAGAAGATCTTCATATGTCAATGGTAAACAAAATCCAGTAAATGGCCATGTAGTAGTGTACATGTGATACGGAATAATGGCCTATAAACTAACTACTACCATTCAGGAAAGACATGTTGGAATTGAGGATGATTCTCTGCAAACATTAGTTCAATTATGAGAAGCAGCCGAAAAGGCAAATAAATCTGATCCTCAATAGTGCATCCAGTTTAGCTTACTATGAGATTATAGGAAGTTTAGGAAAAAAGTGCAAGGGAGGAACAAACTAAGAAAGGTGATTAGTAGTTTGTAATAGTTTCACTAAAAGGAAGGGCTGTATAACCTGAAACTCTTCAGCAGTGGGGGAGTGTGATCACCATATAGAAGTTGATGTGGGAAAGTAAATAGGAATATTATTCTTTTATAATTGGAGAACAAGTGGTCACCCACTGAAAATACTAAATGCCAGAATTAAAACAGATGAAAAAGCATTATTTTTTCTCCCCAAATGAATGAAACAGTGGAACTCATTGGCAGATGATGATGAGAGACAAAGACAAACAAACAAAGAAAACTGAAATGATATTGGAGAACTTAATGGATTATAAACCCATTAGTGTTTTAGGTACTGACAAGTATGTACACTGGTCATTGTTCAGCTCCTGAAAGGAAAACTACACTTAAACTTTTCTCCAGGTCACTTTAAGAAAAATTGTAGTATGGTGCTTGATAAAATGAAGCTTTGGTGCAGCTAAGTAAGGGTACTTTTGTATTCCTATGAAATGAAATAATTTGCCATTTGCAGGTAAAAAAGTTTTCAATATTTCTCTTCCCAATAATTTAAGAAGGTTAATTTTTTAATCACGATTTCAGGAAGTGGAGGTACTGATATGCTGATGTTCATTTGCAGAAATTTTGTATTTTTCTCGTAGCTGGTATAAATCACTTGCTAGCTCTGCATTTTAAGTTTGAACAGAACTCTAAAATGATTTGATACACATAAACTAGGTACTTTATCTTTTCAAGAATTATCATGCATTTCAGTTCACTGACTAAAATCTTGTTTGCCCTTGGTCATTATCATATCTTCAATTAAGTATATTAAACTACAGAAACTATTATTTCTGTTTGTGTTGAATTTTATGTCTGTCTAGCATCATAAATAAAATGCATTTGTTTGGAAGGAAAAGTCATTTATTATTGACATTAAAACTCTGAAAATCAGGACGGAATAGTTTAACCAGTGTCAGCCATGTCAGTTCCTCCTTTGTCAAAGAAAACACTGAAGGACAAAACACTGGGGAGTGGTAGCTAGTAGTTGTGCTTCTAGTAGAACTCTACAGATGGGCAAAAGACAAAGCAGTGAAGGTGACATTTCTGTCCAGTCCATGCTACTGATGAGGTACTCAAGCGGGGCCTGAAGTATCTCATATATGTGCTCATGTTTTTGCACTCCCATGGTAGTTAGCTTTCTTCTTCATCCTTAATTGTGTTTATCAAAAAGGACTATGTGGCATGATCTTTCTCATTTTTTTAATGCATATCTCATGAGGATTATGATTTGAAATATATCCAATTTCTCACTCTCTCTTTCACATCCATTTAAGAAACCAAAATAACTGAGAAATAATATTGACAAGAAAAATGTAAAATATAACAGGATACAGTGCAAAAATGGGAGTCTAAACCAGAAAAACTGAAAAAGTTTTTGCATACATTTTCTTTTGTCCTTAGATGCTGAACTTTACCCATCAGTGAAATAAATGAATAAGTTTTCTTCATCTCCAGTGACTGCAATTTTATCTTATGATAAGATTAAATTCTAGAATCATAAATCAACACTTAGAATTAACATTAGGAGTCTGTCAACCAACCCTAGAAAATGTCAATTGATTAGATTCTCTTCCTAGGTCTTGATAATTGTTCTGGTTTTCCTTTTTATTTTTTTTTTTAACCTGTGCATTGGATCATATCAGCTCCTGGTTTTGGAAAATTTTACCATACTAGTATTAAAAACACATGCCCTGGACTTAGCAACACACATTTATTAGAAGACAGGAATAAAAACTCAGAACTGATTGGAACAACTACTTCAGCCATGGAAATGAGGTTTGTTGAAGGTTTGTTTTTTAAGTACTCAGAAGATTCCCACTAGTTCAGACAGCTTCCCACTGACTTGTCCTAGACTCCAAAATCTTATCCTTCTTCAGTCAGTTTTGTTTCAGCATTGTGCATTAACGCACTGTAAACCATCCTTCCTCAAGACTGTGTGGGTCTGGTTGGTTTATACAGCATAAACCTTGCTAAATACTCCCTCCTTTTTAGTGATATAGGCTGCAGAGTTATTTTGGGATTGCTGTGACCTGAGACGTGCATTTTCCCCTCATTTTCTGAGGCACTGGGACAGCTGGAGGTACCGTACACAGGTAGAGAGAAAGTTGTTTAGCATCCTTGGGGCTTCCCCTGCTTCTGGCACTGCCTTGCTCACTCTTGCTGAGAAGGCACACGGGGTTCATAAAATCTGCTCCATGGAGCAGTTTGGTGGCTTGCAAACCTCCAGCAGGCTCATGGAGAAGGCGGGATTGCTGCTAATGTGACCTTGCTTTTGGCAATTGGGCACTAGGAAGTTGTCACACTCCTTCTCACTGTCTTTGAGAACAGATTAGATTCATCTCATTGCCCATTCCCTACTTGGTCACACTGACAAACCCAGAAGTGGAGGAGAGGAGGCAGAAAACGGAGCTGCTACATGTCATGTCTCACTCAGCATGCATCTGTTCATGAGGATGATGTGTTTCGATAGAGCAACCTGGTTTGCATTTGTCATAGAAGTGGGACTTTAGCAGTGTGAACATTGTGAGGGACAAATGCATCCAAGCAGGGTGGCCACCTCAGGTATTACCAGCTCAGCTACCAGCCCCAGACATGCCACCTCACCATGGAGAAACCCTATGATATTGCAAGGCAAAATCAAAAAGATAGGTTCTTCCAAAAACCCCATGCCATCCCCCTTGGCCTGGGCCCAATCTACAAAGAGTACAAGAGGGATTAGTGTCTAGCAGTGATACAGCTCTCATTTAAAAGCTTGGTTTCTTCCCTGCTTCATGGTGATTTTGTCAGACTGTCTATTGTTGCAGCTGAAAAATTGTTTTCTGAGTATCTTGGGATGCTTCTGGTCCCCTTTATGCTGTGAATTGTGTTGGCAATCCTCACTGGGGCAGATTAATAGGAGTGGCAGAGCTCTGACTTTTGTCCCATGAAATCCCCAAATTAATAGCCTACATCATAACAAGCCTGTTCCTAATGAACATTTGGGGGTTTTGGCTTTTTGTTGTTGTTATTGTTTTTGTGTTGGGGATTATTTATTGTGATGTAATTCCATCTGGTTTTGTACTTTTTCTGTGGCTGAAAAACTTGTTTTTAAGTATGTTGCTATGATTTTATATGAATTGTCAGAAGGAAATTGGTGAAGGGATTAAGCGGTATGCTTATTTCCTGTTTCTGTTTTGCTCCAAAAAATTGTACACAGAAATTAAGAACAAAACTATCACCTGTCTATGCTTGACCCTCAGTTCTTCCCATTCGGTCATCTCCTTCATCACCCAACAATCCATTGACTCATCTGACATTCAGATCTCCCTCAGTGGGCTAACAATTCAGTATTTTTTGCATCTATAAAAAGAAGAAACCAAGATCAACTCTATGCTGTGCAATCAGCTACAACAATGCTTCCTATTGTCTTTTGACAGAAGTTTATAGCCCTCTAGCTCAGAAAGGTCAGATTTGTTGTTGCCTGTTTACTAGCATGTGAATTTATGAACATGCAGCTCTGAAGCTCTGTATAAACATACTAGTGTTGTCTTCTCACACGATGTAGCCCACAGTTTTGGAGCAGAAGTTGCACAATGTAGCACAGAGTAATCATGGAATCATTTTGGTTGGAAGACATCCTCAGGATCATCGAGTCCAACCATAACCTAAATCTAGCACTAAACCATGTCCCTAAAAACCTCATCTAAACACTTTTTAAACACCTCCAGGGTAATGACACATCTTTCAGACAAGTTGGTATAATACAAGGAAGATCTGTTCCACTTGTGTGTTAGGAAGAAAACAACGATGGCTAGGGTGCCCTTGCTGAAATTAGAAGAGGAAAAAATCAGAAGCAAGGAAGACTGTATAAACTTGAATCACAACAAACCCCTGATATTAATCTTTGTTTAGAATAGTTTTTATCAATTAATGGATTACTGATGGCTTCTGTCTCTAAAACATTGATTTTATTTATGCTAGTTAACGAAATGCTGTGTAGAGTGCATTTTTTTATGCAATATGTTTAGCTTTTCAGAAGGCTTTTGATAAAGTCACTCTATGAGAAGTTACTAAGTAAACTTGGTAACCCGGTAGTGAGAGATAAGGCTTTTAGTGGATCAAAAATTGGCTAGGAAGCAGAGGCACAACTAAGTTGGTCATTTAACCTTACTGTCAAAGGATCATTAGCAGCATATCTAGAAAGTTTTAGTGCAAATGATGTTAAAAACACAGCTCTAAAAACCTGTCAAATTATTTTTCTATTATCATTTACATTCATACATCAGTTCTTAAAATGTTAGCGTGTCTCTGCTGTGTCCAACCAAAAGCCATCTGTCCTAATACACTTGATATCCTTCACAAAGGTCATGGCAACCAGGGATAGATATTAGCGCAGTGCTTAGACTGACAAATCCCAAGAATACCTTTGCAATCTCCAACAGATTGTAGCTCAAAGATGGGATTATTCTGTTTGATAATCTGTTATGGATTTATCTTCTATGCATGTTGCTGTTGTTTTTTAAACCCATGTAAAACTTCTGGAATCCAGGAATCTTGCAACGAGTTTCATACATTAACTGTGTACAGCCCAAAGAACCATCTAATTTGACCATTGTGAACCTTCCATCTGCTTCTTTCATTTAATACCTCCCAGTTCTTGTACTTGAAAACACAATGAAGGATGACCCCCTAGTTTCTCACTCTCTGTCATTCATTATTTTATCAACTGCTGTAGTATCCCCCAACCAGGGTAATTCTTTTCCGGGCTGAAGAATGCCAGGCTAATTAATCATGCCTCACGTAGAAGCTGTTCCATGACTTTGGTAATTCTTATCACCTTTTTCTGAATCTTTTACAGCTTTGCTACTTCCTTGTTGAGGTGGAGGGATCAGAAATATTCTATTCAAAATGCAGGTGCACCATAGAATTACCTAGCTGCATAATCTTGAGCCCTGGACTGTTTCTCTATAGCTCTCCTCAGAGATCCTAACATTGTTTCTTTTTTTGATCACAACTTCATGCTGAGCTGACATTTTCACTATCATAACTCCAAGATCTCATTGCTGGGTAGTAATAGCCAGTTCAACACTTGACACTACATGTATAAAGTTCTGTTTGGTTAATCCCGAGTGTGTCACTTCTAATTCTTTTGTTCTGAAATTCATCTGCAGTATTATCACTCAGTCTTGTAGGATCCTTCTGCAGTTCTTCACAGCTGAACTTTGTTTTTACTATCCTGATTAATTTGGGCAAGCATTTGTATATTATACAAAATCAATAGCCATGTTATTTATTACCAGTTTCCCATATCTTCTTAAATGCTCTTTTATTCAGAGAAAATAGCCTATGTAAGAAAGTACATCTGCAGGAAACAAAAAATCAGAAACCAAATGCAGACTAGCCATGGGAAAACATAAGAACGATACAGCTCATATATTTCAAAAAAGGTCAAATCATTGATGAATCAAAAAATCAAAACCTGCAGATTAAGACAGGTACAGTTTAAAGCAATATGCATTTTCAGCCACTTAAATCCTTTGCTGTGATCCTTAAACCATATATTAAAGTCCTGACCTAAAGGACACAAAGGAGACATGACCATTTAGCCACATTACCTCTTTGCTTGACATAGCTATTTTCAGAGGTTTCATTAATAATCACCTAAACTATGGTGTTGACGATTTGCATTTTCAATTTATCAACTATTTTGGATCAGAATTAACTTTTCTTATGGGTCCTGGTATCCTATCCCAAGGATAAAAGTGTCAAGCCTGAGGTAATCTCTTTCAGAAAAGCCTCAGGGACTGAAACATCATTTTCCTTTTTGTTTGTGTTTTTGGCATTAGCACTTGTAAGTAAAATGAAAGACTTGATTCGAAATTCAAGGCCAGATCTTAAGAGGTGATGGGCCTTTGCATATCCCAGTGGCTTCAGTGAGATCAGTGTATTTCAGAACTTGTCCCCAAAACTGGGTTTGATGCATTGTTTTTGTTTTGGTATGGCTCTGCTATGGAGTAATCCACTGAGAATTTACTGCCCTTTTGGAGAATACTCCTAGTTTCATGTACATATTTGTCATTTTTTTTTTCTTTGGCCTTGTCAAACTGAGCATGTTATTTTGTTGTTTGATAAGACATATATCACTTTATGAATTAACCATTTATACATGAATCAGGATATACTCTGAAAAGTATAGATAGGGCCTCCTTGCAGTAATACGGTAAAAGAGTTAATATATTTTGGTCATTTCACCTCCTACCCAAGCACCCATTAAAGGAATGAGACCTGAAATATTTCACAGCGTCGGCATTAAAACTGTCATCATACTTCAGTGCTAGCACTGTGGTGAAATAACTTCTCAGTAGTCTGCCAATCCACAGGTTTTTTGGAAGACTTTGCTTTCTGGAGATTAGAAAGGAATTGTTGGTTTGTTCGTTTAATGAAAGAAATCTTAAGTTCTGCAGAAATTGGTGAGGCTATCCAGCAAACTGTGTATTACTCTAGGTCATCTATTTACAACTGACCAGAAGATAGAAAACATGACAAAAAACCCCACCTAGACAAATCAGTGTTTTGACTCACATGAAAACCTGTAAGGAGATTGTTTTAAGTCAGAGAGGTGGCATGGAAAGAAGGAGTAATGCGTTTAAACCTCTTTATTAGTTTTATTCCTTCCCTATTCCATTTGCATAGAGATGATTCCCGCTATGGTTAGAGATATTCTGCAGACAATCTCAGTTACTGGTTATTGACCACTAGCTATCAGTCTCAATGACATTTTTCAAGATATTCAGCTGCAAGATCCCATTGACCGGTCCCAGACTGATAAGACTAGACCAATAACATGTGTGTAGAATTTCACATACCTTTTAGGATATTTCCATGTTAAAACATTTTGAAGAATTCAAGATTATCTCCTCAGAATATTTATAAGACAGATCTGTGGGGAAATTCATCCTGTTCTGTGCAACAGTAGCAGCACAAAGCAGCCTTCAAGTCAGCTTAGGCATCTCTTTGAGGATTTCTCTGATGTACAGAAATCCCGTAGTAATGGCTTTTTTCCTTTCCCTCACTGCAAGTTCCACTTCAAAGATATTTGGATGGTATGACCACTGGAGAGGAACTTTCTGCAAGTTTCTGTGCCTCAGGTATTGCCTACCATTGGAAGGGCTTCTTGTGGCTTTTAAAAACCAGTAACATCTCAAGGTAGCTTTGAAGCTACTTTAAATTACCATGAAATGTGAAGGTCGACCCCAGGATCCTGAGTTTCAGAGGGGTGCTTCCCTTCCTGTCATTTTCCCTAGAACTTTTTCCATATGACCTCCTTTTCTGAAGCCATAGCCCAATGACTCTAGTTTAGTTTTGCACCCTGATAGTAGATAGACTTTTCCTTTTTCCATCATCAGTAGAGATGGAGAGTGATTTTGATTAATGACTTCATTGTCCCCAGCCAGCAAGAGACTTGCCTTTTTCAGTTTGCATCAGAATGGATGCTGAACACTGTAAGCCTCTAACAGGCAGTAGGCTTCACCTGCTGAGAAGTGAAGAAATTAGACAGAAAAAAAATAAGGTCTCAAAATAATATTGATTTGCTCCAACTTCAACTAGAATGTCAGTGGATGCAAAAGTTTTTTTCCTAAGACTATACATGCAAAAAAAAAGCTCTTTATGAAAATCCAAATGACCTTAAGAATCAAGTAGATCCCATTTAATTTTTTCATTTGTCATTTTTCTGTGTATTTGTAATATTCGGGAGAAGTAGAGGTGGAGCTGAATTTCCAATTATATTGTTATTAGGGTATTTTCATGACAGCCGCCACTCATTTCCCAGTGAGAAAACTGGGCCTGTCTTGGAAATTTGGGGAATACTGTTTTCTTGTTATGTGCATAAGATTGTAACCTCTGTCCCAACCTCAATTATTTTGATTCCAGGATCCTGTGAAATCAGAGACTTTTCAATGATTTCTGCAAATATGATAAAGAAATCTGTGATTATCAGAGTAATATCAATAGGACAAAACCAAAAGTAAATAATTTTTGAAAGTACTGCCCAGTTCGTCAGGAAGAAAACTGCATCTTGTGTCCTTTCAACATTTTAGCATATAGACTTCAAGCTAATCAGACTGCCTTCCATGGCTTCCTCTGTCCTGTGAGCTTGTTCTGTATAGGTACATACGTAATATGTGAATGGTTAAATGGTTGTACTTCTAAGTATGTTTAAATTACTTTACTTTAATAATTACAACTCCAACAGAAAAATGTCACATTTGAGAAATAACAGTCTACAAAGTCAGTAGCGAATAGAAATCTGACTTTCTCTCTATCCTCCATTACTTCTCTGCTACCTGTAAATATTCACTAGCTCACCAGAATTCATACTCAAAAGTTTAGAAAAAAGCATGGACTCCTGCTGGAGACAATTTTGCATAGATACAGCCTTTTCGGGGGGAGAGTGGTATGTGATCTTCAAGAAACTCTTGTTTGAAGGGTAGAGAGCTGAATCAAAAAGTGCTGTTTTAAAGCAAATACAAGTCAATGAAATCAACCAGTTTCCATCCAGTTCCAGTTTTCTTCCCTTGCTTTAGAACTGGTAAATAATATGGCAGTTGTTTCCAAGAAGAAAACTTATTTTTCCCGTTCTCATTTCATGAAAGCTGAGTCAATTTTTATCATATTTTAATGAGCAAATGTTGCTTCAATTTGGTCGGCTTTTGAGTAAAATCCACCAATGTTGGAAATATTTAATACACTAAGGAAATAAAGTTTCACAGGAATTATCCTACTGAGGAAAAAGAAAAAAAATATTTTCATCTATTGGTTTTAGTATCTGGCTTTAAAGAAGCTACAGGAATACTGCCTATAACGAGAAAATATGGGAAAATCCTTCCTGAGACAAATATTTCCTTTTAATGTCCATTTGCCAAGAAGTGTTTTATGTGATGCTTAGGGAGCTCAGTTCATTTCCATGACCCTTTTCGTAATTTTCAGTACATAGAACTTCTATTCTGAACTTTTCGGTAATACCTCGTGACAACCAGATTCCTAAATTAATAGCACCTTGTGTTGAAAAGAAGACCTTTTTAGCAGCCTGGCATTGCCGTTTTTAAGTTTCATTGAATGTGTTCTTCTTCCCTGTGCTACGATCAAACAGGGTAAATAGAAGTTTCCTGTCCCATGTATACCCCTCATTACTTTGTGTACTTTTTAGATGGTCCCTCTTCTACAACGTAAATATGATCTGTATGTATTATACCTCTTCACATTCTTTACTATTTGATTGTTTTAATTTTCCTTCTGGTTTTCCTTAAAGCCAGAATTCCTGACACTGAATACAGTGTTAATTTGAAGCTGTATCACTGATTTATATAGATACATAATAATATTTTCTATACTCCTGTTCTTTATGGATCTTAAAATGTTTTCACTACTGCTGTTCCTTAAGGATCTTAAAATGTTTTCATTACTGCTGTTCCTTAACTATAAAAAAAAATACTGAACGTTTTTGGAATATTCTAAGTGACCTAAATTGTACTTTTGTAACAGTAATACTTACATGTACTTAGACACAGACTACTCTACTGCTCCGGGTATAATAAAGAAGTGGTTACAGTATTAACAAATAATAGAGAGTGATTACAGATTTGTAAATGGAGTTAGAGGAAATGTCCGTTTCACATTTAACATGAACAAACCAAAAAATTTGGATAAGTACCTCAACATTTGGGAAGAGCAGCTGAAACATTTCCAAAGTTTCTGAACTTACTGTGTCTGTAAAACAGTTCGGGAAATGAGGCAAAACGAGGATTTTTTTGTTTACTTTTATAAGGGTTTTTTTTGCAGTTCTGTTTTAAAAGTCTTCCATAGTACTTAGACACTTGTTCTTCTAAAGCTGGGTTGAGCAAGAAGGAAGAATGATTTTAGAGCATATTAAGCATTTTAAATTTTAAATGTCCTATATTCACTATGACTTTTGGGCAAAGATAGAAAGCAAGTATATGTCACTCATCCAATCCATATTTTCACAGTTGAAAAAAAATCTTTATTTAGAAAGACTTAAGATAAAACTGCTATTATACTCAGTGTGGTAATTATTATTATCTGCTGAGGGTTTGATTGCGGGGTGACAATAAAACCATGGCAGATACATTGTTAACCCCCTCTCTCCCCCCAGCTTCCCCCCTCAGCTCCTCCCTCTCCCCCCTTCCCACTAAGGACAGGCAATTGGGAGGGAAAGAAGGACAGAGAGAAGAGAGTTGGGAAAATTAAAAATGTTTTATTAATGCTACTGATAAGAATAGAGAAAATAATACAAAATATAAAAAAGCCAATCTTGAAAGTCCTAGCAACTGCAGAGCCGGCACCTGAAGTCCTAGGTTGGACTCTGCAGCCAACCGGAGCTGGATTCAGTCTGTCACTAGGCCTCAGTTCACAGGGACGACTAACAAGGTCCTCTCCTAATGTCGGCCATAAACAAAAAATGGATGAGATCCTCGTGATCTCCCACTTTTATATGAAGTATTCATGTGAATGGAATATTATACTCAGTTGGTCAGTTCCTTGGTCACCTGTTTTCTCATTGCCCCTCTCGTGAGATGTGCGTTGTTATCATAACTCGCATTCCATTGCTATGTTTACCAAACCATGTATCTGCTTTTCCAGGAAAATGCAGCTAATATGAAAGCTTTAGCTGACAGGCAAATTCACTAAAAGAGAAACTTGTTTTTTAACAAAACCAGGACAATACTATAGTCATGATTTACTACTATCCAGACCTCATCAAGTGTTCATGAACAGAGAAATTGCTAAAGCTCTTGTCTGAAGAAAGGTACTCTGAAATCTGCATTTGTGTTTTATGTCTAACCTGCAACACTTTCACTATCTAGAGGAAACTGTATTGCTTGTGCCTGGAGAAGAAAGAAAAAGTATCTCATAAAGGACATAAATGCTTTGAGGACACCAGAGTAATATCAAGGTCTACCATTTCTAGAACCCATATTAGCTGTTAGTAACTTGTACAACCATGGGAAATCACTCTTTGTCCATCTGGGTGCTTTGTCCATGCTGAACCATTTCAGAAATACCAGGGAACTAGGAGTCACAGAAGTGCTAGGGTTTTGATTTAGACAAATTTGCATAATGAAACTGTGCCTACATAATGGTTGAAGTCTCTGATCTGTGATGAAATTTGATGCTTGCTTTGTTTCTTAGTGTCAGAAGTAGTGTGAAAAGAGAGAAAAATATATATACATGCTATAAAAGCTGCAAGAATACCAAGGGTCAATCTGCCTACATTTCACTCCAGCTCAGGATGTTTTTATTACTCAGCTGTTAGTCATAACTATAAAGTAGTTGAGTTCTCACAGCCCTCACACACTATTTAGACAATGAATGAACATGGCTGAAAGAAATGTTCACTGTGTACATACGTACTTAATTTCATTTGTCCTCTTCAATGCAGATAAGGTAATATTTTGCATTTTATTTTAAGACATGTATTAAACGTTGTTCTTAGATCTTTTGGAGGACCGCAAACAACTCCAAACCATTTCTGCAAGGAGCATATTAGGCACTATATATTGTTCCTTGGGACATAAGGAAGAGAAATGAGGCCATTTATCAAACAAGATAGAAGATTTAATTGTCAGGGATTGCTGGAGATCAGCTAGCGTTACCTTCATACTGACCGTAAATGATAGAACCACAGGGAATCTGATTAGAAGGACCATGCATAAGGTGATGGATATTAAGAAGAGTGAAAAAAACAGGGAAGCTATTTTGAATGATGGCCAAATGGTTGCCATGTTTTTACATGCAGGGACTGATCACTCAGGCTGCCTGAGAGAAAGTTCTGACAGCTTTTATTCCAGAGCAAGTTTTCACTAAAAGATAATCAAACTTCCTTGAAAGGACATGAGAGGAGGAGATGGGAAGGTGACAGTACGCACATCCATACATAATACACCATTATTGGAGGTTAACTTGTTGTATTGTTATAGCTCGTGAGTTGCTAAGACACAAAGAATGTTTTGCTATCGATGCTGAAGTTAAAGTTAATGCTAAAATGAGAAAGTTGGAGTGTTATAATCATTCAGCTACATTTATCCAATTTCTGCTTCTAAATGGCGATTTTTGACTTCCAATCTGTAGAACAAGCACCAAGGTCAGTGTTGCATTCACCCACCTATTGCTCACAATAGTCAACGTCTTGACATTGTGTAATAAGGACAACACAATCACCACATGTATAAATACCTAAAGGCATCTTGACATTGATTCACCATACAAATAAATCTGCAAATGAAATTCCTAAGTGATTGTAAGCTGTGCCTGTCATGGTGCCAGCTGAAGTATTGTTTCTGCTACCCTGGGTAGTGTATACGTTGAATTGCATTTAAGTCAGTGAAACCCCAAGACAAGAGGTGGCTGGAATGATTCCAGGGGACCGTTGCTGTCCATCTTCTCACCTGCAAAGTCAACTGCCCAGCTGATGGGAGATGTTGGCTGCTCATAGATTGTGATATGGGGCAGTTCTTCAGGCAGATGATTGCTTCAGGGACCTCAGAGCTTTCCTGTTCATTCTGTTAAGGAGACCTCTAGGAGGACAGCCTTGGGGCAAGAGTTGCCTTGCAAAGAATCTCCTTGTTGGTTTGTTTTCTGGCAGTGGTTCCTAATAGCAACAAAGCCACATTTCAAAATGCTGAAATCCTTCACAAAATCGATTTTCCTTCCAGCACCCTGCTTTCTTGATGAGAGGGTGTGTTCATAAAGAGCTTCCAAATAACAGAGATGAAGAAGACACATTGTCACAAGAATGCCTTTCAACACACAAAAATTGCTTTCTGAACCTGTTCGAGATTGTCAGCTAATAGGGTAGCCTTCATTCATAACTCCTTTACAGTAATGCACAGCTGGGTGACAATTCACCTCAAACAATACTTACTTTTGTCTTTCCTTATTTATCAACATTATCATTACTTTTTACTTTGGTTACCAGATGTTTCTTCAGTGCTCTGACATCCTTTATAATTTGCATATTTGTTAATTTAACTAGCAGAAAAGTCAACGCACCATACAGTATGTACTTTGTATTTAACATTTCTACATATGTGGCATATGCAATGAGAAAAGCTCCTCTGATATCCCCAATACATACTGAATGTACAAATTTAACATACTTTTTAAAATTCATATATTTGGGCTTTTCTTTTGTGCCATGCAAAAATGTCTGATTATTTAGAGCACAGCTCAAATCCAAGGAGGAATCATTTTGAGTCTACAGTATAAACTCATAGCATTCAGGCTGTGGCTATGATGAACAAATCAGTAATTAATTGGCCATTCATTCCAGTGACCTGTCAGCATTCAAATGCTTTAATTAGATGGAGAAATGGAGGCAAGTAATGAGGGCCAAATCTGTATCCTTTTGAATTCAGTGGCAAAACATCCACTTGCTGCAATAAGATTTAGTCCTAAATGCATGACAGCACACTATAGAAGATGTCGTCTCCACCAACTATGGTTCAAGTGTATAATACTGATAATGTCACTGGCATTGTATCTTTCGTTAAGGAAACAATGATGCTCTTAGGAAGCTTTTTGTCTGCTCATGCATACAAAACAGGCAATTTTCATAAAGTATTAATTGCAAATTATCTACTATAAATGAGGGTCCCAAAAAGAAAAATCTACTTTATACTGTATCTGCTGTTTATTTCATTATTAGTATTCTTCATTGTTTAGCTTATGTGGTACAGCTGAAAGGAAATACCATATCCTGTGTCAAGCAATCACAGTTTAAATATGCAGGTGTGTACATACCTGGAGTTTTTATTCTCTTATCTTTTTTTTTTCATAAGTATTCAAACACATATGTATCTAAATGTACACTAGAACCTGTGGTTAACTATGTTTTCCTATTTTTGCCAGTTTCAATTTGCACACATAGATGAACCTCATTCAAAATTTCCACACTAGATTAAAATGCTGGTGACATATTTTAAGAGTTTCCTTTCTCTTCTATAGACACTGTTCGTAGCTCAGCATTTTTCTGTTGTTAACTACCAAGTATAGCTTTGCACTTGAAGTGTAGGTTTGAACTCTTCGTTATGAAAAACATAGACCCATTTTGAAAATTGACTTATCATTTAGACATTCTTTCAAATTAAATTTATTTTATATTCTTCCAAAAGCGCTTTTAGTTTCACTATATGTATACATATTTTAAACAACTCTTCAATTTACAAGGTGCATAATAGACTTCATGGCAAAATACAATGCCACACAGGGATATCTACACTAGTTTTGAATGAGGAACATGCCTCCATCCTAGGGAATCATAAGCATCTAAGCCTCTCCCTCCACTTGCTTCTCTTCCTGGCTATTAAAAACTGCCTTCTCATTTTGAAGCCTTAGTGTATTCATGGCCATCCTATACAATTTTCTTCTTGCAGCATTTCTTAAGTTGCATTTTCCCTCTATGCATTTAAACCTATATTGAACTTTATTTATTAAAAAAAAAAAAAAGCATGTTTTCCATTAGCCTTTGCTTTGTAAGGCTAAGCCTCTGCTGGTCTCCTGTCAAAAGTATAGTTTCTGTTCCTCTGAACATCCAAGTATTTTCATCTTTGCTGGACACAAGCGAATCAAACCATACGCATTTTTTCACGTGAAGTCTCAACTGTATAGAAGCATTAATACTTCTCAGTCCCTACCAAAAATGCCCCACATGACATATTTGGTGATTAGGTTTGTACTTTTCACAGCCAAATCAATCTGAAGTTCACAGGATCACTGTGATGAAGTGATATATCCCAAGTGTTCCCCTCTTCTGTCATTTAAAAATGATTAATTGTCAGCCTATAACAGAGATTCTTTTTATTAACCCTGAAGTACATGACTCTGCAATTTGTAAAATTATACCTCATCCCTCTTTTCTAGTTCACTCAACTCTTCCAGTATTATATTCTGATCCCCCTCTAAATTACTGTTTCCCATGCTTTGTTGTTGGGTGTTCTCATTCTTCTTCAAGTGACTGGCACAAGCCCTCAATACCTCCCCACCATATGCCTTATATAGTTCCTCATAACTATTGTATTGAAGTAGATCTCTGCTTCATCTCTATTTTTTTTATGGAAGGAACATCATAAGCTGTCTTAAAGATAGGGTCAAACAAATTTCGTAACAGCTTCCAAACAGCTAAATCTTCAAAAAATTTTAGTTTCAGAGTAGAATTTCAACTACATCAACACTAAACTCCTGAAAGAAGGACAGGCGCAAAATCCTTGATGTATTTCACTCCTTTAATTTCATACTCCAGGTACTAGAACTCACCTTCATATAATCCCCTGGGCCTCAGTAATGTTCTTTGGTTTGTTTCTGGTCCTTCCATGAGTGCCTCACATAACTTCTCTGTTTCATTGAGAATCACCTTGGGTGTTGTGTTCATCTTTTGGGAGTCTTCACTTTTTCCATTTCAAAGAGTCATCATATGGGAGCAGAGTGGCTGCCCGTCCCTGCTGAGAACAGTTGTCTCACCTCCAGAAATGCTAAATAACATGGAGTTCTTCTGACTATGGCAATTTAAAAAGCCCTAGCCTATTTCAAGAAGAGATCAGTATCTGACAGGGATAGATTTCTGGGGCTAGAAAGGGTTATAGTTCACACAGTCATCTGGCCAAGCCATACAGCCATCATGACTGGAGAAGTCTGCCACAGCAGTAGGACACTGGCATAATCCATGAGGATAGTTTTAAGTTCCATAACATGCATCTGAAATTGTTCCACTTGGCTCTGGAACTGAATAAATCTTTGCAGCATTCATCAAATACCTATTTAGCACCAACTCTATTGCCTGAGCAAGCTCACCAGAGTTTTGTAGCTGGCTATTTGACTCAGTTGGTCTATCACCCTTATCTTCTCAGAAAATATCTAAAGAACTAGAACCAAGAGTTCCTGAGCTCAGATAACTACCTGCCCTCCCAGTCTGAGGTTCAGTTTTGGTTTGTTTTCCATTGAATGCCTCCAAATACTCCTTCAGATGCCAAGAGCAGGTACACAGGGTCCCAGCATCCCTATGTCTATCATACAGTGGGCTATCACACCATCTCTCAAACCTGAGATGACTGGGAGCTTTCCTCTTGTCATCAAGCCCTCTTTCACAGATTTAGACACAAGATTTTCGTTACTACAGTGACAATCATGAGGCTTTTATTCAATGTGCTGGTAGACAAGGCTCATATATTATCACATGCTATCTTCTAGCAGGATATGCCACATCAGTCTCAGTAAAGGAGAACGTTTTTCCTTGCTGTAATTTCACAATATACCACTGGTGGTCTGAAATTCTCCATTTGAAATGATGAACTATATTACACCATGATGACTGCACAACACATACTGCCAAGGAAACCCTATACAAACTGCAGTATCCACCAGACCTTCTTCAATTCCTAGAAAGAGACCAGTCTGTCCTCCTTCATTCTTTATTCCAGGTGTTACAACCAAGGGATCTGAGGGACTTATTTAATGAGCGCAAGTGGCCCTGGATATAAAAAAGTCTGCTATTTCTCCTTCAGAAATCTAAATTACATACGAAGCCACAAAATAATCACAATATTTATATAATTTATTGTCCTTTTTACTGCCTCTTATCTTAGCATTCAAGTGTTGTGATGGCTTCCAGATATGACCAAAAAAGAGGAGTTTTCTGTGTGGGAAGCCTACCTGTGAACCAAAGTATATGCTTTTTTTTCAAACATTGCAACCACAACTGTTTTTCTTCTTAACTCTAGTGGTGTTTGCCTGAGATTCCTCACCCTGCTGGCAGGTGTTGACCCAGCTGGGAAAGTGGAAACTGGGCTTTTTTGCTGAGTCAGTAACAAAGAGAGCTCATTATTCCACTCAGATATAAGAGAAATAAAGAGAAATCATGATAGAGAGAGTAGTAAGGTTTGGGTGGGCATGTCCTGAGGGAAAAAGATATAGAGAAAACCAAATCTGAGGAAAAGTTTCAGGTGGTGATTTCATAGCAAATTCTTTCAAGATGGCCTCTGTGTTAATAAACAAGGTTTATTAATGAAGAAATCCACTTGCCTGCACCTAAACGTGCATGAATATTAGTCAATATTCTTTTCATAGCTGCTTTCTCTTGCGTGCATGTCTATCAGCTACCCGTAATTCTCAGACATGTCTGCAGCCAGCTTTTGTGAACATGTTAATTAGGAAGTCTGTACCAGCTGAGTTTCTGAGATGAACAGCAAATAATACCGCTCATGCATCCCACCCCCACAGCAGACACTCAAACAGTGTGGTTTATTGAACAGAAATCATACAGAGGAGAGAGACCAGGTAGATTTGGAAGCTCAGAGCTGTAATACAGAACTATAAATCCTGCCTGCATAGAGAGCTTAAGTGTCACACTGGCATTCAGTGACAAACAGTGGTCTCAGATCTTGGATTTTATGGTTGCCTTGAGTAGCAAAAATAGTTCATTTCATAACATTGTGAAGAACCTATTGAGTCCCAGCACATACAAATATGCTGAAGTGTAGGCAGGGAGGTAATTCGTTCTGTACCTTCCAACTGACATGGAGGTAACCTGCCACAGAACATACGACCATGAATTAACTTTCCTTACCCCAAGGTAATCATTTGGTTTTATAGATAAAATTTGGATTATAAATTATCTGCTTCAGCACAATTACTTTGCTAAATGATTTCTTGGCTATTAATGACACAACTAAAATCTCCCCACAATAGAGATGTTCCATGTTCAATGGGATTGATACCAAGGAAATAAAAGCCTGTGAAAATTTGAATAGCTAAATATTGGCTTGTGAAAATATTGGTAGTATAAGTGCTTGTATGGAGAATTAATGGTAGCATGGGGAATTAATAGTGGCAGAGCTGTATTGACTACATTGCAATCACTGTATATGTGCATTAGGATGAAGGAAGACATTATATAGCTTGAAGAAATGTGTAAATTTTGCTTTACATAAGACAGTTGCTCATGGTAAGGTAGGATGTGAGCTTATAGTGTTGATTCTTTCATGGAAATTTCTCTTCAGGCTTTATGGAGAGCAGAGTAAGAAACTTGTGATAGTGTCGTGTTGGTTGGAGATATACATTTTGTTAAGACACTTCATATTTAGCTCATTATTTATGACTTTGATAAAATTAAAAACTGAAAACAAAACAAAACAAAACAAAACTGTGCTACATTACTACAAGTGATGTAATAAAAAAGGAAAGGAGGAGCAGAGATGCCTCCTCCGAAGTTCCAAGCAATAATGCCTCACTGCAAAGCTCTGCAGTTTGTCAGGAAAAGGTCATGTTCCCAAACCAAAAGCCCAAACCTAATCTAAAAGTACTGAGCAGAGCTGAAAAAATAAGTACATCCATTCACAGATAGAAATTGTCTGCTACTGTGCTATAATCTTTTCTTCAACAATGTAAGTTTTTCACAAAGCAGTACCCTGAGCAGAGCTTGCAGCTTGTTTAAAAATAAAAGAGGCAAGGAAAGTCAGTGCTTTGCAGAGATATCTTCATGAAGTGTGGGGAGAGGTTTCAGTGGCTTCTTCTGCTTTTTATTTCCCCAGGAAGCTATAGGGCTAGAGGGCATTGGTTATATGGAGCAGCACTCAAGTCATATGCACATTTGGAAATGAGCCTGCAGCCCTTCCAATCTGCTATTGAGAAGACAATAAATGATGGAAATGTGTTATCTGTAAGATTTAAACTTTTCCTTCTCCACTGCTGTTGACATTTGACCCCCCACACCCTTTCCAGCACTTATCTATAGTATCTTAGTATAATTTTCACCTTCTTCTTTTCCTGCCTCTTAAACACACACACACACACATACACACACACACACACACACACACAAAACCCCCCAAGTCCATCACTTTTAGCTACAAACACAGCTTCCACAGCCTGAGAAGGAGTCCCTAAGAAGCCATTTTCACATCAGGGCTATTCTTCTACAATTTGTGCCTTCTTGGCCATCCATTTTTAAAATTAACTATCCCATTAAAAATATGGGTATCAGAATTAGAACTGCTCAAACATAAGAGCACTTCTGCACACTAATTTTTACTGTTTCACCCTCAAGTAATTCTTGTACTTATATTGTCCTTAAAATATATTGGTTTTTGTTTTAAGGAATCTGAGTTTTAGGAAGTGTTCTGAAATATAGAGAAAACATCGTTTCCACTTCTACTAAGGAGTCAGGTGTTGCACAATGGTAGTGCAAGAAGAACTGCAACTTTTGTAGGGCATTTTAAATTTTATTAACAATGTGAAAACTCTGAATGAGAATGGGGCCAAGTGATCTAAAACCATGCGTGAGTTTGTTTCAAAGACACAATTTTTTCCTAGAAATTAAGTCAGTGTCTGCAAATCTTTGTATCATTTGTTTGATAGTTTATCTTAGAGGCCTTTGTTTGGTTTTGTTTCTTTGTTTGAGATGAATTTCATTTGGTTAGGTTTTCTTTTTTATTTTGATTTTCTACCAGTTGTGCAAGGAAAGATTTTATTGGTGACAGTGTTGTTTTTTTTTTCTTCATGTAAATAACAATATTTTCCCATCTGGTCATTTTCAGAAAAAGAAAAAAAAATCCCCACATCTTGATTTGCTATAGTCACTGGGACTTATCTGAGCACTTTTCCAAGCATATCCAGGAAGGAGGACAAACTTGCTTTTGGAAAATGGTCGCAATGCCTACTGCATCTTCATTGATAAAGCAATTCCTTAACACAATGACAGATAAAAGAACTTTCTTTTTATTGAACTAAATGCTGGTTTTACATAAAATTGACTATAATTCAGAGTCTGTAATGTCTACTGAAAGGTTAGACTCGTTACCATCCAAATAGGCTGAGCTAATAAAAATTATATTTGTTACAATCCAAATAGATTAACCGGCCTTAAGGGCTTAGCTATGTATCACACTTTTCAATTTTCTTATAATTAAATTAACATAAAACAGACTTGACAAATAAATGACTGTATCAGAAACAGTTAAGCTCTGTTTAACCAAAATAACTGTTCTATTTACGTATACAGTAACCTGTGTCTGTTTTGGAAGCTGTAAGAATCCTGTCTAGTTAACAAACCATTGGGTGCCCACAGTCTGCTAATGATCTTAATTCCAGCCTTTCTGTGAACCTCATATATCTTAAATGCTAGATTTTGTGGCTTAGTTTCTGCACTCTCTGTTGGTTTCCTCTCAACCAGAGACCTCCTCTGATGCCCTTTCACACCTAAGCAATGGTCTTTATTAGCTTTATTCACTGAGTAGCCCTTTTGATTAAACAATTTGAGTGGGATTACTTATATTTTATGAAGCTAAGCACATGTAATTCTTTGCAGCACAGTGATTTTAGTTTCTTCACCACGTTTTCCCCATCCATCCATATAACTGCTATCCACTTATCTAAGATCTCTGGTAACATCTTTTGGATGACAGCAGCATAACTCTTTAATAGCTTTAGCAGTTCATTAATGAAGGCTGCATGGTTTATTCAGCAGCACTGACCTTCCGAAAAACACCTTGGCTCTCCATAAACTATGTCTCTACATATTAGCTTTCTGGCCTTCTTTTCCCTCTCTTCCATTCCACTGTAAATCTTGAAACCATAATATTCAGAACCTTAATTTTCACCATGTCTCCTACTTACCTCTAAAAAGAAAGAACAAGATGCAAATACCACTCCAGCTCATAGTCTCCTCTGTGGTCACCCCTTTGGATGACAGACCACAGGCATAACCTTAGTGGTTGGCAAGGGCACAAATATGAGGGTATATGTCAAGATAGTAATTTTCCCTCCTGTTTCACTTGGGAGTGTGTTTGCACGCATGATTGAGGAAGGTTTTCCCTTGAGAAGGGCAACTGGAAAGCTTTTCACAGAAGTTCTGTTTCCCTTTCTAGTGTGAATATTCAAAACCTGGTATGACCAAGCATCAAGGAAAAAGTTTACAGTGACCATACCAGGTGTCTGCGATATGTGTTGGACGTGGTGATGTTTTTCAAAAGCTTTTTGTTTCACACTTTCACATAGCAAGTGAAATAATGAAAGTGATGCGTAACCTGGTTTTGCAAAAGCTCCGAAACTCTAGCTTCTATGCAGTAATGTGTGTGTGGTTTGGCAATTGGTAAAGAGAATAGTTTCCACTTTCCATAAAGCCATGCAAAATCCACTTAAGTTTCTTAGGGCTTTGTGCTATAATTAACCATTCTGAAAGTCCTATTATCTGAGGACTGTGCCTTTAAGCCCCTTCTCCCTGTAGGACCTCACTCAGAGCAGAGGAGTGCAAATGGAGCTAAGATCAGCAAGCTGGATACTTACTTGCTTCTTTTGCCACCGCTTTTATGGTACCTATTTTACGAACAATGGGCTGCCTATTGCAGAAATGATCAGTATTGCACCTCAGGTATTCTCCCTAAATTACGATTGCGCTGCCTAGTTCTAAGCTATAAATATCAATGCATATCAGAGAAGTTTGCTTTAAAAAGCGAAAAAGAGAAATGGATACTATTTTTAAATGCAGCCCTAGAATCAGGTGGCTTCATGCTGTTCTGATGAGGAGCTGAGTGGCACTGGCTGAGAAGGAGGTCTAAGCAGCAGTATAACCTCCTCTCCCTGCAGCCAGCCCAGTAATCAGGAACCTGTGCTCTGACAGCTGGGAGGGGAACAAGGTGATGATTATTGTTTTACCTTGGGCTTCCTCTGGGGAATTAACTGTGCTTTTGAAATTCACTTCTCCAGAGTGCATAGTCTTCGTGGCCTTCCCTTGTGCAGACACTTAATAGCCTTTCCACATGACTTCTGCAAGGGTCGATTGCAAGAAAGAGGGCCAGAGCTGTTCAAACACAAGCCTGAAAGGAGACCAGGTGCCCCTAACAACCCCCACTGTTCTGCATGTTATGGGTAACCCAGGATCAACCTGGAGCAGAGCAGAGACATGGTCCTGTGAAATGACGGGTTGACAGCACAGTTTCCTAAGCTAAGATTCAAGATGGCTTTTCCATCTTTTTTTGTCCCTTCTCTATACATAATGCAGTGTCCTTGTGGGGTTCGTTTTTGGATTGCATTTAAACTACAGAATATTCAGGGCAACTGGCAACTTAGTACAGTACAAGGGCTATTGCAGTATGGACCTCTCAGAAGATGTTTTATAACATTCATTCTTGCTTGCCAATATGAGATTTACAAGGCCAAGGGAAAAAGAAAGGGAAAGAAAGAAAAAAAAAGGAGGAAAAAAGCAATAGGAGTGAGGGAGTGCGAAACAATATATCTTTTGTTCTTCTGCAGACTGAAAGACATTGCAAACTGTTAACTCTTTAGGACTTACTACACATCGCTTCCTTTGCGTGCCACCCAACAACTCCTCCTGAACTATCCCTGGTTCTCTGCCTTCACCTCTGGTGAAGCCCAACAGTATCTGGGTTAAAAGCCGAGCAGCACAGTATACACAAACTCAGAGCTGCTCAGGAGATGTACTTGAGTTTCTGAGCTATTCTCTATGTTCTCTTTTCCTCAGCTTTATGTATTAAAGCTTATTTTTAACTAAAGCTGTGATCCTAAGCTTCTTCACAGACTCAACTAAGCTGTGTGATTCGTGTTTCAAAGCCTAATATTTTAGCCTCAAAAGCAGGATGAAATACTGTCATTTGAGTTTTTTAATGACTATGGACTAGTACATGCGTTTTCAGCCTTTCCTCAAAGGCTCCGAATTAGAATAAAACTAATTTCCACAGTACATGTAAGCCAATAAAGAGAGTATAGCAAGAGGAGGATATGGAGCTGGAAGAGAATAGCATGGTACCATGATTTGAGCTGAGTTTGTAGTATATAATGATAAATTATGTACAAATATTATTACTGTTATTATTACGTATTGTTATTCTGTGCCAGCACTCTTTGCTGGTATGTCAGTTCAGAATGCAAAATTCTTCTGTTTTTCCTCCCCTTTGCACAGTCTGAATAATGGGGCTTATTTTGTGCAAGTTTTGCCCGAGGGTTTCCCTTCTCTCACTGGCAGATTAATATGTGGTTATAGCCATCCATTACTAGCCTGTGGAGCCACCCAGCTCCTCTGCTGTGATGCTTTCCATAGCATAATAGTCATGTGGAGATTTACAATAGAGAGGACAAGTGGTCATGGAAACTTAGCTGGTAATCCAAAGCCCCTTGAAACCAAAGGGCACTCTCCCATTGGCCTCAGTGTGCTGCTAATGTGCTGCCAAACTCTAGTCTGGGAGGTAGAGGAGAGGCAAAAATGTGTGAGAAATTTAGGAAGGATGCAAGAATGGGGGAAATAGGTCAGGGAAGCTGAAAGTAAAGAATAAAGGAAAGTGAAAGTGGGAGATGGTATTTAATAATAAAGGTCCTTTGGGAATAAATTGCAGTAAGCACTGCACAGCAAGAGTGAGGAGGTAGCCCTGCAGCGAGGATCTGTGAAAGGAATGGAGACCAACACAATGTCATCTCCATAAAGGAATGCAGATTAGACTTTTTCTGCACAAACCTGGAGGCATAAAAATGAAAAGTATTCCAGACTTCCCAAAGTAAATTGGAGATTCAGACTAAGGCATCCCTTCCTGTGGATTTCTCTTTCTGTTCTTGTCTTTGTGGCTCAAATCAGGAGTTGTCTAATTACCTACCTCAGCATGGGCAGAGTTAAAGAGAGAGGTCTTATTGTTTGGCATCTTATATTATCTCCAAGAACCTGAATAATCAAATTTTTGATGATGCAGCATGCAAAGAACAAGAAGCTACACAGTGTTGTGAAGCTATTTATTTCATATGCCATTCCAAGGAAACAAATACTGCAACCATAAGGGTGTCAAAGAGCTGCCGTAGTCAATTAGTCACTTGACTAGTTTTTTTTTATACACCACCATAGCAAAAAAGAAAAGCCCTGTGCAGAAATGGCATCTAAAACACATATATAGTCAAAGACATTTGATTTGCAGAGGGCGTCCCTTTGGAGTTCAAGAAACAAACACATACAGTCCTCTATTGCTGAGGAAAACAAACCAAAAACCAGATGACCAGAATGTTGCTGTATTCCTCGAGTTCTGCCAGTGCCTTTCCTCTGATGTTACAATGGTCTGCAAACCCACTGTACCACACTTGGCATGTTGCTTGAGTGGTGGTAAGCCAAAACTGAGTTTTCCCAGGCTGTGTTGGTCATCAGGTTTCAATGATCACCAATAAGAACATAGAGACTTTATACAACAGAAGCATTAAGGTCACAGTTGCTTTTTTTGGCAGTATAGCACACTTTTTAACATCTAAATCTTTTTCTTTATTGTGTTATAAAAAATTAGAAATCACAGTTAATGAAGGATTAAAAGATCTAGAATGATTTTTTTTTTTTTAATTATAGGAAAGCAAGCATATCTTGGTTACAAGGGAAGAAAAAACCGTGTGAATTGTTTACTATGAGAAATGCAAAGAATAATGCTGAATAAAAATAATAAGTGCCATTCAAATGCAATAGAAGCCAGTAGAAGGCGGGTACTTGCATTTTAAAAGTTATTGTATTCATGGCTTCGTTTATTTTGGTGGTGGTAGAATGTAAAGAACAAAATAGATTAGAACCAAAAATGGAAAAGATGGGATTAATATACAGCAGGGCTGTGAATGATTTGTTTCTCTTCCCACAATGCCCCTCTCCAGCTTATCTAAACACTTAGCTATGATTATTTCCATAAAGAATGCATTTTATTCTGAAGGAAGCTAGGATGTGATTTTTAAAATAAAGCAAAAACTTTATTAAAATTCAAAATAAAAGTAAACAGAGATTATTTGGGAAGCTTTATTCATTTATTTGGGCAAACACTGCTAAAAACATTTAGGTGCACTGCATGTTTAAAAAGTAATAAATAGCTATTGTGCTTACTTCATAAACTTGTCAGAGTGTCTTCATTTTATTTTCCTGAACAAACTGAATTTCTGTACTGCTCATCCCCAGCCAGTTAATAAATACATCACCCTAAAAAGTGCTGTGGTATTAAATTTACAGCAGATAAAATATGGATGAAGTTGCTGTGCTTCAGGTACGTCAACTGTGATTTAATATCTCTGACTACCCTTATGAGGAGTAAAAGATTACTCGGCTGCTCCAACAGCAAGATACTGACCTTTGCTCCCAAGTAACAGCCACTCAGCAAATAGTACCAAATGAAGAAGTAGAATAACATATAGATTTGCCATAAGAAAAAATTGATCTAAATCCATATATCAAATCTGCTGATCAGAGCTCTGCAGAAAAAGTACCTCATAATCTTTAGAGTGGAATTGTAAAAACTTTTGGTGGAAAGAAACTGTGGGTATTATTTTAAAGTAGAAGATTTCTTGGGGCAAAAGGCTTAGGTGAGTTTTGTATCTGTATGTGTGGTGTGTGAAGAGATATACATATATATGTGTGTATATATATGTTGCCTCAAGATATCTTCAAGTACAAAAACATTCACTGATCTATTAGATCATCAGCTAGTGATTTAGCAATCAGTCTTATCCTCACTTTTCAATTTTTCTGTTAATTCTGTGAAAGAATGGAGAAAAGTATAACATTGCCTCTGTAAATGAAGCTAAAATTCCTCTGAGAAATCTCCTAACAATCTGATTTAATTTGTATCTTTAAAAAGAAAATATATATATATATATATATAAAGGTGATAAAAATCCCCAAGAAGAAATGTGTGTTAGCAAAGAAAATAAATTCTTGTGATTTACATTTTGCCTTCAAAAAAAGGTAGGTGAGTGAAAGGGTGCTGCTCTGCACTTCAAAGCAGAAGCAAATGAAAAATTTTCAACAACAAAGCCAAAATATGAAACAGACAAATCACTCTACTGAGTACTTTTTAACCTATGGTGGCATATGTTAACAAAGCCACCGCTGTACATATAATAAGGATTGAAATGGTAATCTTTAAACGTGTAAGCAAAATGAGAAACTTCCTTAATTAGTGCTGATTAGTTCTTCTTAAGGAGGTAAAACTTGATTTACTATGGTAAAATCAGTAGGTTTATACCAGTATGAGACTTGCTCAGGTAAGATTATCTCAGACCACTGAAAAAATTATTTTAAAACTTATCCTTCTAACACTCCTAATTTTAACATAATCAAATAATATTTATGCTTTATATATTGACAGTTATGTACATATTATAACTTGATATCGCAGGTAATTTCTGAATCCAATGTTTTTATGTCCACACCAATGAAAGCCTTGTTCCATCCACAGTTCTGTGCAAGATACTATTTTTAGGAGGTAGGATTTTTTTTTTTCCAAAGAGGTAATTTGATTAATAAGTCCAAGAAAATAGCATGATATTTGTCTCAGATGTCTGCTGTGGTTATATTACTAAAACCATGACCCATAAAGATTATCAATGCATTTTTGTGAAATCTGGATTTCTTTCCAGCTGAAACTTAGAAAATAATGCAATTTAAAAATGTGGAAGCAGTGACATTTGTTGCAAGATTTTGGTTGCAGTTTATCTTTCAACTAAAACACACTCTTTGCTATTAAGATGCACTGGTTTGGCTGAACAAGAATGTGCATCGTACTGGCCCGAGCCCAGATGTTACTTATTCAAACAGACGTCAGCCCATAAACCTTTCTAAACAAGTGCTTTCTCCACTCTGATTGCACAATGGATTTAGTTGGGCAAGATGACATTTTCTTGAGTGACAGATGCTCGTGCTGCAGCAGTACCATGGACATTCATAATGTCCTTGCAGAGCAGCTGCTCCTTGAGGATTTTATACTGTTTTTGTTGTGTTTGTAATAATAAAGAAAAAAAAATGCCCTTTATACTTGGGAGGTTAAAAAATACACACAACAATGAGAGCCAAGGTTTACTAGAAAAATTTAGAAAGCCTCAGAAGCTGAAGATGTGCAGGTACTGTGAGCCTTTTAATGGAATATCACTTCAAAGAGCATAAAAGTATTTTATTGGGCATTCCTGCCCTGCCTGAACTGGTAGCGGAAAGCAGGTACAGGAGGGATCACAGGAGAAAGAGGGAGGAAAAGAGGAAGAAAAAGGGATCATTAGCAGATAATCTGAGGCGCTCAATTTTTTGCAAAATAAGTGGATAGTTTCTAAAATTTATGGATGGTTCCCAAGAGTTTTTTCTCTGCATTTGGAGTTTTAACAAGCAATAAGAGATCAGGATTTTTTTTAAATATGCATTCTTATCATAATAAAAGAAATAGTAAGCAGCAACATCTGTTGTCAATTCATATTAGTCTGAACATTAGGAATTATCACAGTTTATTACAAAATTGATTTCAAATTAATTTCAGAATAGAGAACTTCAGGAAAGCTGTCAGCACCCTAAAACAGAGGTGAGTATGATCAAGAGGCATTTCTTAGCATCTCATTTATGTCTCTGGCCAACACAGTAGTATTTCCCTAGTATGACCAATGCAGTGTCTGTGACATCATGCTGTAGCCCATTATAGCATTCCTGAGCTCAGATGGCTGCAATATAAGCTCACTGAGCTGTTCCCTGCATGTCATGGAATATGACACGCCACAAATATTCATGGAATTCAGATGAATATTTTTCTTATTGCTACTTGGGTGTCACTTCACACAGCTAATACTCAGCCTCAATCCTAGCCTATAATCAGTAGTTAAGACCCAGCTTGAGGTGCTCATACACTGATCAGGAGCTCTGACATGAGAAGAAGGTGGCATTTCACCTTGAAATCCTATTTAAGGATATGAAAATGGGGGGCGGGTGGAATAACGATGAGAAACCTATGCCAACTTGATGCCACAAACAAGATAATTTTTGTTTGACAGTTTTCTCTGGAGTATGGTGTTGAATTTCACCCAATCTGGTATGCACCCTCTCTCAGGGGTGTCCAGGGGCTGAAAACCATCCCTGTTCTCTAGAGATCCTATGGCAAAAGGCACTTAACAGTGAGGGGAAAAAAGTCAAAGATACCTAAACCTAGCATAAATGTTAGCTGTTTGCCCAGGCAAGCCAAATTTAGGAGATATGACTTGCTGTCTAGACCCTGTTGCTCATCATGTCAAATCAGACTCCAGAGCCACTGTCCAGGAAATATAAGGTATTTATTGTTTTTTTGGTGCCTGCAGTGAACCTGTCCTGTGGCTAACAAACAGGGTTCAGTTTTTGAAACTATCAAGTGTGTGAATAAGCACTTTTTTAGAAAGGAAGGTAGTTCTAAAAGATAAAGTAAAACAATCTATCAAGGACATTACTCTCAGAGAATGACATTTGATCCCTCTTAATATTTATAGAGAGCATTCCAGAGGATACTCCTTAGAAGGGATAGTCCATATCTAAAAGGCTCTGCTGTCAAACAGTAATTAAATAGATCATGTCTAAATGTTTTTAAATCTGCAGTTTTATTAGTATTCTCCTGAAGTAACAGTGAATCTGATATTGAAAATATAGCATCAACACGGTTTGCAGTTCTTAAAACTTCCCTGCTGGACAGGGGGCAGAGGCTGAAGAGTTGAAGGTGGGATAAAGGAGCTCTTTCTTTAGTAGTTACCAGAGAAACAGAGAGAAAATATGATGATCAGAAACCTGGAAATCAGAGTCAGGGGCATTTGGGCACACAGGGAGATATTTAAGATCATGTTTACGTGGAGGTGAAAAGAGCTGTGGATTAGGGAGGCCAAAATAGAATAAAAAATCTTCTGGCGGTTCAAGGCCATCTGAGGGGATTGCAGTAATGAAAAGCAGGATACAGGCTGGGAAGGGCAAAAAGGGAGCAGGGAAAACCTAGGCTTCTAGGAAGTAACATCAAAAGATGCAGTACCAGACATAATATGGGTTGGTTGGACCAAGAGAAACTGCAAAAACCCTTTCTGGAGGTTGTAAACGGGATCTAAGGACTCAAAGTTGCAGCAGGGGCTTTATTAGCAGAAAGCTTGCAGCATGCTTGCCAGCTCTGGGACACCTGGCCACAGAACCAATGATGTGGAGCCTCCTAATAAGCAGGGGGGCAGGCTTTGAAGAAAAGCTCTTGTTTTTCCTTGTGCCTAGATTAGGTGCTTGGTGTGTTCTTCCTAGCCCAAAGCCTGTTCCCTGTATAAGGACATCAGGGCACGACATCCGCAGAAGGCTGAAGACTTAACCCAGATATTATTCAGCGAGGATTGTTTGATATCACGCTCTCCCCCGTGGCTGCTGCCGAGAACCAAGCTCTGCTGGTGTAGCTGTACAGTGAAGGATTGATTCTGCAAGCTGCTGAGCACACCTGGGAACCCTTCAGCCCACCTGAGTTCAGTGGGGCTTGCGAGCACTCAGATCCTCACAGTAGTGATTGGCATTTGCTGGATAACATCCTTAGAGAATAAATGTTGCTGGATGTTCCTTCACCTCCTTATTAGTAGCAAATTATATCTGCAGCTGTCCAAGATTTTTTCACTCTGGCCTGTCCCATCCTTAATCAATGGCTGATACATGTGTGTGAAAGAGGTGAAAAAGCGAATTCATTCCTTTCCTTTTGAACACTGGGCCAAGAAACAAAATTAAGGGGAGGAGGGCACTGGGAAGTAGAAGGGAGATTCACAAACATTCTTGCAAATAAAATCCATTCATTTACTTGGCTTTTTCCTAATTCACAAAGATCTAGAAGAGTAAGAATTTATTCACATAAATGTTCACAGAAAAGCAAAAGCAGAGCAAATTCTACCATGGATAAATATTCATGGGAGTATTTGCACTGGGAGAGCTCCCCTGGCTATTCTAAAAGCCTTTTTTTTTTTTCCTGTAGTGTGGCTGGAAAGGATAGAATTAAGTAGTTTCAAGAAGTGAAAAAGGAACATGAAGTAGTAGTCAGAGAGGAGTGTATTTGTTGTTATCTTGGCCAGGAACAGTAAAGATGTTCACTGGGCAGGTGACTGCTCCACCTTATGACTAGTTTGCCTTCAATCATGAGGCTAAAAACTCCTGGCCCAGGGAAACATGGCATCCCCTGCCTGTGTGGTATAAGACAGGTTGAAAGCTGCAGGATTATTCATTATCTGTCCCTGTGCAAGCTCCCTGGCCATGAAAAGGGAGATAGGCTTTTAGGAAGCCACCATTTAGCCGATGCTAGACTCTGCAGGTAGAAAATCTCCATAGGCTCTATAAGTCATTGCTGGAGAAGGTGGTGGGGCAGTCATCCCAATAGGGACCAGAACATGCTGTGTTTTTTTTTTCCCCTGACCTGATAAAATCAAAGATTTTTGCCTGCACAGTGGCACATCTCCAACAGTGTCCTACTCGGGGTTACTTGTAACTTGATGATTTCAAGCAGACGAGGGAAGTGATCCAGCAGAACTGTTGCTGCTACCACCACCATCATTCTGCAGGAACTCAGCTCCAGAGCTCTGTAATGGAGAAAAAAGTTATGTACAGCCATGAGAGGCACCTCAGGGTTACCTGCACCTCCTTGGCATGAATCCACGCCCTGAACATTGCCAGTCTCTTCTAAGCATCATGAACATAACCCACCATGGGTTTCACCCTCTGGTGGAAACAGCAGTGACCACAAAGATGATACAAGTCCCACTCAGCCACCCCTACTACTGTCAGGGAAACCCCAAAGTGCTGCTGGTACTTTCAGTCCCAGGAGCTAAACCTTTCTGCAGTCATCAATGAGGAGCTTGACCCACTTGTCATGTGGTCAATGGGTGACCTGCTGAATGCCTGTGCATACGTACAGGTCTGACAGTTAAAATTTGGGACTGTGGGTCCAGGAAGAAAAAAAGCCACTTTTTTTCCCCTGACAGATTCACACCCCCCTTGCTCTTATGCACAGAGTTAGTAATACTGTTTTATATTAGCGAAAAGGCCCAATGACAATTTTAGGTTGGTTTTTAGAATGTATCTTTATAGAGAATTGAGAGAATTTTGTGGACAAGTATTTAAGAAAAAAAAAAAAAAGGCCAGAAACCTTATCAGTGTTGACTGTATGCCTGAAAAGCTAACAGCACTCCATATACAGTGCGGCACTTCCTCCTTTCGTTCTACATTTTCAGCAAAAACAACAAAACTGAGAACCAGTGTTTACTTGACTTTGTTACCACTTTTATTTATTTATTTTCCTCCCAGTTTTTCACACTTGATGTATCGTCTAAGACTGTGAGCAGGATACATAGTGCTTCATATTCCAAGTGCTGAGGCCTATCTATCAAAAGCTGACTGGAGTGGGTGGTGAAATACAGTAGGAGGTGGCTAGCTACACAGTTGTACTATTAAATTACTGTCTGTCCAAGGAGAGTAATCTCTTGTTTCAGCAGCAGGTACTACTACCAGAGACTGTAAAAACCTCAAGCACTCTGAAATAGGCTGTCATATGGAGCACCATAAATTACATCAGTCAAATATTCCATCATTCATTCACTCCGCGGTCTTACACTGGGATGAATAGTCTGCTCAAGGGAGAAAAACAACTACCAACTTTCTGATTCCTTTCCTATTTACTTTCTGAGAGAGCTTCAGGGGCCACTTTCCTATGGGAAGTTTTAATTAACCATAAAAAATAATTTTCCATTTACATAGCTGCAGGTTTCAGGGACCACACAGGTTACTCCCCAAAATGCAGACTATGTGCAGGATTTTCTTTTTCTCGAACTGCAGCTATTGTTATCCACCATTATATTAAGAAGTTTAATAAGTGCAGTAACAATGACTTTCTTTTCATCTTTGTGGAATGGAACATTTGACAGTAAGTTAAAATCCTAAATAAAATATGAAAGCTGCCAGCACATGCCAGAAGTCTCTCGGTGAGCATATATGAAAAGTTGCTCCTAAGACGCAAATGTCACTAATACCATATGAAAATTGCAAAAAGGTATATGAAAGTCACTAATGTGACATGAAAGAACAAAAGTCTTCAAATTATGTGAAAGTTGCTGTTCCAATATGTTACCCTCGCTGTTCTAGTTACTTTCTATCCTATCTTATTAGCAACTTCCATTTCAAACTAATCTTTGATAAAAGTCTTATAATATTAATAGTTTTCCTTTAGTATTGGAATACTGTATTTCCACTTGCACTGAGTTAAGCGTGACCTCATTAGTAGACTTTTGCAATGGTGCGTGATTTTGTTACTCCCTTTCCTTTAGAAAATACATGCATTCCTGCAGCCACACTCTCTGCTCACTTTGTCTTTATTAAAAGTATACACTGGCTATGCTTCTCACAAAAGGCTGAGAGCAGACTCAAAGTAAGTTTTAGAATCGAAGCTTCTGTCACCTGTACACTCTCATTCCACATTGCTAGCTACAAAGCTGTTTAAAAATATCAATACAATGTTTAGGAAGAGCCATGGTCTTTAGGAAAGCCTGTCCAAAAGAGAGCCTGAGCCCTCAGTAAGATGTTACGTGTGCCTGAGTTCTTGTTTCAATTGAGAGCTCTGGTGCTGACTTTAAATCCATATTGGGGGGGGGGGGGGGGGTGTTTTTACTGAGCCTGTATGGACAGTATTCAGTAAAACCCTACTTATGCAATCAGAGATGAATGTCCTTGTGGACCCCTTGAATGACAGTGAGACCTCATGAATGCATAAGAGCAGAGCAGCACAAAGCCAAGTTCAGGGTTATTAGTACTTCAGAGCTATCTCTCTACAGACCAGTGCCCATGGAAGTGTCAAAGCTGAAATGATCTAGAACATGGACATAATGGTCTTTGGGCTTTATGGGTCCACTGATTTGGAATATATTTTTATCAGCCAAGAGTTTTATTTTTTTTTTCTTTTTGAATTCTTCTAGCTGCTGAAGTCCTGTATTTCTCCCCTGTAACTCACACAAGCAAAACACCAGGTCAAGCACGCTATGAGAGGGTCAGGATGCTAACAGGAGATGAAAACATGAATAGATGACAAACATTTGTAGCGCAGATTTCCTGACTCCATATGTAGGCCAGACCTGACCTCTGCAGACTGTGAGGGGGTCTTTGTATTCTCCCACAGCACAGTACAGTACTCAGTCTGTATGGTTAGCTTGAAAAAAAGGTGTCTTCCACAAGTGAAATGGTCATTGAATACCACTTGGTAAAGTCTTCTCCCAAGATCCATCAAAACAACGCATTGAGTGACAATAAACATTGCATCCTATTAGCAGTTTCCTCTTATATTAGATTTTGATAGTGGGAAACCGCAATTAAATGCTATAAATGCACTAGTTACTCATCAGGTGACTGTTCCTAAGCAAGAACCTATAATTTGCCCCCAACAGACCCTTCCTCTTTGATTATTGGTTAGAAGATAATGCAGTTTGTACATTTTATAACAGTTTGGGTATACTGCTAAAAGATGAAATTATTATAACACTGTGTATTTACCAAAAAAAAAAAAAGGAAACTTTGAAGCTAATAATCAAAAGATTAGAGAAAGGATATCTTTTAATTAATTTCAAACCCTGGATTGAGTATTAAATAGAAACATGAAAGAAAGATTTGCAATTGGAAGGGCTGGTAACTGAAGAATCTCCACTCTCTTGAGGATTACCATTTAATTTTAAACATTGATTTAAAATAAATGATGGTACAGTCCCCAAGGAAAGATGTATTTCAGTTGTAAACATAAGAGTGATGTATAATAAATGAAATATATAACTTTCTCCTTGAGGAGTTTTTTGTTTTGGTTTGGTTTGGTTTTTTTTTTATTGTGCAATCATGCTATGGGAATTATTTACACCCTTTAACTTGAGTCTCAGACAAAAGATATCAGGTATCTTTCTGTAATCAGCTTTTCCTTTATTTATATGCCTATATTTACATTTTTTAAAATTTGACTGTGGTACAGTTTTTCTATCACCAACACTTACGAGGGCATGTGATAGATGAGGAGCTTTTACTCTGGATTGTCGTCTGAATGTCAAGGGTCTTGTACCAGTCCTGACCAAGTCCATACCATCACACCTTATAGAAAACCTCATAGTTTCCCACCCCACAGCCAGTTTTCTCACTTATTTCATCCTAGCCTGTGCAGCCTTTCTCATTCATGACTGGGTTTGTCAGCTCTTCACTCCATTGTAGTACTCCCATTTTCTGATTTCTCCTTACTAAACATTAAGATATATTATACCCTAGTTCTAGGAGAAGCAGCTTTTCTGCTTCATTTGTTTTGTGTCCTGTCAGCATCTAGGTGAACACAATAATTAATTATGAATAGTTGTTTCTGTTCTTCTTCTAGGAATCCTGCTTTTTCTAGGTGTTCCCTTTCCACAATATTTTCCTTTTTCTTTTTTCTTAGGAAAAAAAAAAAAAAAGAAAAAGTGACTGTCAAGTTTATCAGACAAAAGTTTGGTTTTAGCAATTCTTTTTTTAGGGAAAATGCCCTATTAACTCAGTTCTGGAGATCTGTTTCTAAGGTTTCAGAGCTTACGTTAATCCAGCAAAAGGACAAAGACATGTTCAGTGACCTAGCTGTCCAGTCAAGACACCAACTCCTGATCTTCTAAATCTCACCTTTCCTGAGAATTTCTTGGTTCTGGGTGTGAAAAGAGAAGCACTCCCCAGGGTGGCTGAGGCACAGCTCAGGAGGCACTTTGACAACTTAACTGGGCGGGTTCCTGTGTTCTGTAAAGAGACCTAGAGAGTGAAGTGCAAATACACATACAGCTGGATGATGTCTTCCAATAATTCTTGCTTCCTCTGCCCTCTTTTATAAAAGTTCAATATTTGCCATTTTCAGAAGGCAACTATTTGGCGTTTTTTAATTGTCTGGATAATACTTCATGCTGTTTTCCTTATAGAGCATTTTTGGATCAGAAGTGCGTTGTAACCACATTTAATTTGACACAGTGCAATGGAAGATGAATAAAGAGATAGAAGATGGAGTGTATTTCCTAATTAATTACAATATTAATAAAATAATTGTAGTTGGGACACATTACTCAAGGATCAGTCATGTCTCACCAAGAAAATTCTTTTGCACACAAAGCCACATGTGGAGAGTTGCTGTCCTTGAGTTTCTCCTTGGTGATTTTGCTTATATGGAGTTCTCAATGGAGCTAATAATGTGATCAAAATGGAAACTCCTTACTCTGCTCTCCACACTTAGACCACTAAACAATGGTATTTTTCATAGTAAAATGTGATGCTGAGTGAAATGTTGAGATTATCGGAGCAATAATATTTTCACTGAATGTGTTAGTGGATAGAAGTCAGTAGAGCACAGGTGGCAGACCATTAATATTTGCCTACCTGCAGACTGTAGCACTCGTGGAAGTAAAACATTGCTTTTGAGGAAACCTTTACTAACCTCCTTTTTCAGGTTTTCTTCAGGCTTGATGATGGTTCTGTTGGCAGAGCTACTCCCTCAAAGATGCTCCCTACATGCAAAGCCTTCAGCACTCAGTGGGCACTCAGAAATGTTCCTTCCACATTTGTTTCTAATAATTTCAGGGGAGAAAATAGTTATATTTTTTTGTGTCCTTCCCTTGAGTGGAGTTTCAAACAAGTCCATTAACACTGCCATTCAAAAATCAGTAGGTTTGGTGTGTTTGAATATGCAGGCTTCTTGGACTGATCATGGAGTCAATCAGATGACTGAGGATTGTGTGTGGACCTGAGGTATCATCTTGGTGAAAGAATCCCAGCTCTCAGTTCCTGCTGTAAGAACTGGATGAAGTGTTGCTGATCAGTTTATCAGACCTAGCCCTAGTCTCAGTAAAAGAGCACCTACCATTTCTTCTTTTCCAAAGGTCAATCAGAACCTTTAAAAATTGGTTAGGTAGTCAAACTTTGTCTCTTGGACAGACAGTGCCACCCAGCTTCCCCTGGATCATTTATCCAAGAGCTGGATAGAGTCTCAGGCATTACTAGTCTTCAGAGAGATAGGAGGTGACAGTGAGCTCACTGGAAAGAGATGAAGAAAGTAGGTTCACCTGTATTGGAAAAATGCACTGCTTTTTGAACATTAAAAGTAGGCAGATTTGTACTTGAAAGTCCATTCAGAGAAGATACATAGGGGTATGAATCTCTCTTCCTAGCCATGTTTCTGAAGGGACAAAAGTCCCCAGCACAGCTCCACTGAAAATCAGAACAAAACAACTGGCCTAGAGCTCTCATGAGACCTGCTGATTCAGCACATCTTCAGTGATGGTCTCCAGCCAAGGTCTCCTGGACATTTTCTCCCAGGATGCCTCCAGGAGAGGGCAGCAATGGATCTGCTGGCTACTTTCCCCCACAGATGAAGCACACAGACACCCCCCACACCATGCAGAAACCCTTTCTCCACTGGGTGCCAGTGGGTGTAATAAGTCCCTGGTTTTGCCTCAAGGTTTACTCAAACCAATTGGCCTTTTCGTTACTAGTTAATCATTATGGGAAAGTTCTTTCCAAAGGTAGCTAGGTTTAATGTTCGATGGCTTCGCTTTTAAGACAAGAACTATGCAATGGTGAGTACTGTGTTATAATTCATGGACACTTGAGTTTCACTGCACTTGTGCATGCAAGTCTGCTTTATGTACTGTGGTCCCTACAAGGATGCCCGCTTGTAGTGGATGAGCACCAAAGTTCAACAATTACAGTTCCTATAAGATATTTTTTCCATATTAGAGAGAAACCTTATCAAAGTCAAATAAATAGTAAAGAAGGGACCTTTCTTTTTCCTCAACAACTTTTAATTATTTGTTCTTTTATTTCAGAAAGTATTTCCCTTACTGTTGCTGTGATAAGGATTCTAGCCTGAAAATTATTAAACAAATTACAGATGGGAACATTTTTAGAAAGGAAAGCATTAATTACTCCTCGCTTACTTTACATAAAACATTACTAAAGTTTTGTCAGGTAAATCACATTAGTGTGATAAAAAAGAGAAGCTATAAGTTCATAACAACAGAGAAAAAAGTAAGTGTATCTTGAAACTTAGAATTCTAGGCTGTAGTCTGAGTCAGGCAGAAATAT
>NC_138663.1:146530810-146570810 GCF_964273445.1 Streptopelia decaocto
TTGTATCTATTAGGGAATTTTTTGCTTATCGAGTTTGGGGGAGGTTAAGTTATTTCTTTTCTTCTCTTTTTTTTTTCTCCTTTTTTCTTCTTTTTTTTTTTTTTTTTTTAATAAATTCCTTACTTTTAACAATTCTGGGAACTATAGGGAACAGCATAAGCAAAAGGTAAACGACTGGAGCATGACCACATAAATGTATACAAGCTGAGTTGTCCCCCGCACACATGTAAAACAGCTCTGCATGCTGAGCAGAACTCCCAGTCTGTTGGCTGCACGGGGTGGGAGCAAAACAGTAAAACCCTGAACATTTTTCTGTTGCAAATCATGCCTGAGCCAATGCCATCACTCACGATTTTCAGATATCACCTGGCCTTACCATATGTTTCAAGACTAAAGTAATATCTAGGACATTAGAAAAAGTGTAAAGAAATTACTACAGATCTTCCCCTCCCAAAAAGCCTCCAAGTACTTCCTAGAGCTCCTCCCAGCATACAATTTAATGTTTTTTTCATCCTGACATTGAGGTTCCCTTCATGACCCTGAAGGAACAAGTCCAAATTACTCCTCTTGCCTTACACTCCAGAAGGGTGTCTGAAACATCCAGGGAGTGATCTGAAGTTGCATCACCACCCGGAGCCTTGAATATTCCTTTCAGCAGCTGAGGTTTTATGCTAATCACAGAATCACAGAATGTTAGGGATTGGAAGGGACCTCAAAAGATCATCTAGTCCAATAACCCCCAGCAGAGCAGGAACACCTGGATGAGGTTACATAGGAATGTGTCCAGGCAGGTTTTGAATGTCTCTAGAGAAGGAGACTCTTACATGTTTCCCTCATTATGACATTCATATTTTCATAGCCATACCTGCTGTTTCCTTCTTTTGTTTCTCTGGTGACACAGACACCAGCAAATGTAAACCAAAGCAGAACAAGGCTTGGAAACAAATCTGGCAGATATTAAAGACAACTGTATGGTGATTTTGGTGCCCATCAGCTCATTTCATGTAAGCCACTGAATAACCACTGTAGCATGGCTTTCAACCACTGTCAGCAATGGGCCAAAAATGGACCACTAATTGAACTCCCTTCCAACCTTGGGTAGGAGAAAGTCACACAGACATGTGTCTACATTTGGAACAGAATAGTATCCTTCCAGTTGCTGTTTGACCATGGCTCAAGGTTTGTGTCACCCATTTCATCAGCTTACTCTCACCTTGCACTCAGAAGCATTCTCAATCTCACTATATCATTCAAGTTTAAATTTGGCCTTTTCAGAGTACAGAGGCCCAAGACCAAACCTCAAGCCCTCATCTGATAACCTCCTCAAACCATCTCAAAATCTCAGTAATAATTTGAGCCAGAGATGAAACAGAAGCAGAGTCAGTCGCCTGAAGGTAAAAAGCTCCTCATCACCTTATTAGCCAGGCCACAGTCAAATTTGGCTAACTTTGATCCTTTTTTGCCGATCTCTTATGCTCAAGCAGAATTCTTTAGCCCCAAGGGAAAAGTGAGGCAGAAGAGAGAAGCAGAACTTTCACCTGTTTGTTCTTCATTTATAGTAATAATTCCTATTTCTGAAAGTATGTATTGCTAAGAAAAAGGGACCCTTTTCAGTGATCACAAAATGATTCAAATATAAATAAGAAGAACCTTTTCAAGGCATTTTTATTTATTAATAGTCAGATTCTTTCTCTAAAAAAAAAAAAAAAACTTCCATAACACCTCGATTGCGTTGGTACTTCATATTTACTTGCATAAATAAACCTGAAGTTTTACTGCAAGTGAGGCAGCTATTTTAAAGATGGCAAAATGTCAGCTCTTGGATGGTTGGTTTCATTTAACAGGGCTCCACATGACATGTGAATTTATGAACTGTTCCGTAACGTCTTCTGCCTGCACCAAATGGCAGATTTTAGGCAGAAACCCAATGCGTGTTAAGCTAATGTATAACACACAAGGGTATTTACATGGTCAGTGGACCCTATTAGGTATTAAGAATGGTCTCTTTCTAAATTTACTGTTAATTCCCTTCCGCAACAACCTAAATAAAGTGTTCACTTCTCAGAGAAAGCTAAGGAAATGTGTGCATCTATGTGTGCGTGTGTGGGGGTCTTTCATTTTAAAATGTCTTTTACAAAACTTCTGACAGTTATCTTATTTTCTTTTGCTGCAAGAGTGACAATGTAGTTTAAGATATTGTTTTCTGACTTTAAAAGTGCTTTGTGGTTTTTAAGGATATTTCAGTAGCTAAAGAAATTCTACTGCAGATACAGTGTACCAGTTCATTTCTTAAGCAATAAATGGCAAGCAGGGTGGTGCTGAATAAGCATGCTTATATGGAATTTCTCTTTGAAAAGCCCACTAGTTAGGCCCTATAACACTTCAGTTGATATTTCTACAGTGCAAACACGATAGTGGAAATTAAGTTGCCCCAGCAAATTCAGTTTAGAAGAAATTTGTTATGAATAAAATGCTGCTGCTGGCCTTAGAACATTGAATTTATCCACCAAATAATATCTTAGAAATACCACTTCAGAAGAAATCAGCTCTAAATAATTGATAAATTTGGTTTGTTTAGAAACCTTTTGACCCCTGTAATAGAAAGTAAAAACACATTTCAGTTATTAAAGTCACATATATTCCCTGTGGTAGGGGAAGCTTTTAATTTTAAGCTGGTCTCTGTTGGGGCCATTTGATAAAGCTTGGAAAAACCTTTTCAACTGCTGCTGGTGGATTTGGGTCAGCTTCCCTTGGGAAAATGGCAAAAGATAAATTTGTAGCTTTTCATAACACATAAGAAAACTTCAGAGATTTTAAACATCAAGAACTATTGGAACTGAAAGACAGAGTTTCTCTTTTGTTTCTCCCCCTCCTCCTCCTGCTCCTTCTTCTCTTTTCTTTCCAAAAATAACTTTAAATTCTCTTTTTGTTTTAATTTTTATTTTAACCATGGAGGTTAGAATGTTTTGGCCTCTCTAACTACACTACCAGTGGTCCTTATTAACATAAGATTTATTTTGAGATAGAAACAACATTATGCAGTTTTTGTTTTCAAATGGAGTAATTTCACTCCACTGCTTTCAAAGCCAAAAGCAAAATAAAAAATTCTTCATCACATTTTTTTTAAATGCATTTCTTAAACTTTGCTTCAGTCACTGTTACTAGATCTTTATGCCCACAAATATGTTAGTCTCATTTCCCCAGGACAGTAATCACAGCTTATGAATGAGGGCGCTGATTCTACTGGGATTGCCAAAATGTACCTAACCTCACCACACTGCCATTTCACAAGAGGCAAATGAACAGGCACGAGGGAGAAGAAATACATTTAATGTTTATGAAAAAAAAAAAAAAAAGAGACAGAATAAAACCCCATGGTTGAATATTTAAGTAGCCATTTGTGCATAAAGCCAATACTTGCAGACAGCAAGGTAGATCGTGCTGCCCCCTGAACCTCAGATCTGCAGGCATCCCTGCTCATATGTGAAGAGGCTGCTGCTGTTCCAACTCACTTCAGGAGCTACTTCCAAGAAGTAACACCCGCAGTGTTTGTGGTGCACATCTATTTCTATATGTTTATCTTAGACTACCAGGCTCACTTCACAGTTTATATAACTACTGAATGGCCATCACTCAACAAAAACAATCTTCTTTCCTTCTTTCACCGATAGCCTGGGCTGAACAAGAACAAACACCCTTGAGGATAAAAATCTATGTATTTTCTTACAGTCCCTAAAACAATTCAGCCTCTCTCCCCTGTTGTCAACAAGACCACGGTACGTTTCCCTGGGATATAGCGGTGAGCACAGGGCGACACTAGGGCGGTAGATGGCTCTGGTAAGTTGAGTTCCTGCTCCTGAATATCATGGGTGATTGTTGCATTGACACTTTTGAAATTACATATTAGCTAAATTTTTTGAAATCTGGATGACTCCCTTCAATCTCCCTTACACACAATCTGTGAAGGGTGCACAGCAACAAGCGAGTAAAGCAAAATTTTCTTGCTAGCCAGTTAGCCTTTCTTGAGCAGCCAGTTACTTCTTTTTGCCATTTCATGCTTGGTCGCTATTCCCAGTGCAAGACACTGTGGCACAGACTCAGTGGTAAATTATTAAAAGGGTCTCAACCGGGTATCCGTTCATGCAGCCACAAATTATATGTTCCTGTACCTCTGCCTGTTTTGGGCAGGTGCAGTTCCTCTGTGAGTACGTTAGTGATTCAAACACCTGCATTATTTCATTATGTTAGAGCTGTTCTTCAAACAGTTGCACCTACACCCCATTAGCACCCACAGGGGGAGGCCAACCCTTGGTAATTTATGTTGTGAAGGCATTGCCTTCTTGGACAAGAAAGACTCCATGCAGGAAGCCAGGCTGTGATTTCACAGCTACTCTGTTCCCACTTCCCAAATAAACACACTTTGCACACATCTTCATGGTCATTTGTTTCACTTGTAGGAGTGAACTGGGCCTCTTTGTACTTACTGTGCACTCCCATGTTTTACACAGGAAATGAATGAGGAGCCACCAGTGTTCAAAATGGTGACAGCATGGAGTATTTCATGGTGTTTTCCTTGTGCAGGAATGTCTTGGAAGAATGTGACATATTGCATTGATTTTTATATATTTTTTTTTAATTTTGTCACTTATTCCTGTTAATATTCTTTACCTTATGTCTAATATTCTGTTTGCACCAAATCAATGTAAGCTATTCTTCATCATTTATTTCAGACACAGTCTCACAACTCAGCACATGCTCTGACACAAAGACATGCTTTCATTGTTGAAGTGTACTATTCAGTACCATATAATAGGACACTTTGTCCTACAGTTGCACTTGATCTCCTAGAAATGTAGGTGACCACCTTATTCTGTCTTGTCTTTGACTATGACACGGTGATACAGGCAGCTTGTGTAGTATCTCCACTTTTGCTCTTTTTTATTCCTTGTTTTTTTTCCTTTTCTTCATCCCCACCCTTTTTTCTTTTTTCAGTTCTTCCCCCATTCTTATTCTTCTCTCTCTTCCACCCACCTTATCATAACCTCCAGCACATAGACAACTGCTGGCTGATCCCCTTCCACTGCCTTTCTCATACTTCAGTAGGCTGATTCTTCCCACCTACTGCATCACACAAACTACTGCTGGCTAATTCCTCATCCCTTATGATTTCTAGCAGCATCTTCCCACGCATATGCACCAGCATATATTAACCTGCTAGAAGCCTCTTCATGCTTTTCATCATCTGACACCCTGAAATATAGTCTGTTTCTGGCCAAAACAATCGTATACTTACACTGGTTACAGAGGAAAGAGCCAGCATATGCAAAGTGCAATCATTACAGTTACCTTGAGTGATTAGCTAGAATTAAAATTACCATGTAAGCGAGAATACTGAAATACTTTTAGTTTTACGTAGAATCCAAAACATGAGTACAAACTTCAGCAAACTGATTGCCTAATAGCTAAAACTCCCAAGGCACAAGACAGTGGAAATATACTCTGTTGGGGGAAAGAAAAAGGGAATCTTGAGATTATTTTTGTCAACAAGCGGTTCCCGCTGAATACATTTGGGACAAAAGCCAATCAAGTTCACATAGATAGTGTCTGACCATCGTGAAATTTGGAAACCATTTTACAGAATCTTTTCTTTAAATGTGAAAAACAGTGGAAAGAAAGCGATCTTGTTAAGGATAGAAATTGTTGAGTATATTCACATATTTAAAATGCTTGATAGTTTTTCCTGCAAGACAGATTTTCTGGAGCACCTATCTATTGAGTAGCAAGGGAAGACAGTCACAGAAAAATAACAACTCCAGAATACTGCTGACCATTTTCCACACCAATTCTGTTAATTGCAAATGAAAAACATGAAACAGATCTACCTTTCAGTGCTAGAGGGGGGTAATACCAGCTGAAAAGCCATCAGAAGAAGCAAAATTATCCAGAGGATAAAAATATTGTAGCACTACAATAACAAAATAACCAATTTGACTCACTGTGAAGAAGATCACTGTGCCACTATAGCTTGAAGAAAATCAGAAATGGTAGCATTTTCCCTCATGCTTCTCTATATAGAAAACAAAATCCAAGATGTCTTATCAAAAACAAAACACTGCACAACAAAACCAGCAGTAAATACTGTAAAGCAAATGCAAACAAGGCACTGAAACCTCATGAGATCCATGATCATGTCAGCCTAGTGTTGGAACAGATTTATTTGAATCAAATGGGAAGGATTACCTCTTGTAATGATTATTTCTTGAGTATTTTTTAAATTGAGCTGTTGAACAACCCATTGATGCAACAATGTAATGACACATTGAAAATCACAGTTTGCTCATCACAGGATTCTAGATGAGTTAATAGCAGATAATTGCACACATTTCACAAGCATCTCATTTCAACAGTTCTCTTTGATATTTCAATTTTAGTGCACCTTGTAAACTCCGGCTATGTACAGCCAAGTGTGTTGGGAAAAGACCCTTTCCAAAGAGAAATGAACTTCAAACAACAAGATCAAAACAACCCAGAACCAAACAATCCAACCAAAAAGCCTACCTTTTCTAGGTTGGAACATTTTTGTGAGAAAGGCATAAATTTTAGTGCCAAAATCTAACACGTACTCTGAATAAAAGACATTTAAACCTAAGTTAGTTTCAAAAAATAAGCATTAACTAGAAGCAAGGAAACATGAGGACAAAAATGCCATCACTTATCTGCATTAGCAGCAGAATGTTACTGCTAGGAATTACATCACCATCCTTGCTGCTTCTGTTGCTGGTGAAACATAAGCCCTTAAAGAGCACCCAGGTGGACACTACTACTCTGGTTTTGAGGTTAAACAGACACAGCCTTCTACATCTCGTTGACTTTACCTCCTTGCTGGAAGGAAGGAGACAATTCTGGTGCATAATGCATTTTGTCCTAACATAAACACATAAAACAAGTTTACCTTCAGTCAGGTAAATTTCACCCACACTCATCAGCAGTATTGTCCAATGGAAGTAATGTACAAACACACATACACATGCTGCATCAGATTGTGAATTCATTTCGGCAACTGCATTTGCCATAGGAAAAGGAACTGTTTGGGGAACAAAAGAGACCAGATGATTTGAATGATAGTTACTGATGGTCATACTAAATTCCACCAGCGACATTTCTGTTCATATGTGTGTTATGAATAAGTGTCACAAGTTGGTAATGTCTTCATTTCAGCTGGTTTCATTACCTGCATTTAATTTCCAAAAGACTAGTGATACACATCTCATGGTATCCACTGCAATTAGTAAAATTGATTTCTGCCCTGTTTATATCCGCAGAGAGGCTGAGCGACCCTCTGAGCAGCATGGCTTCTGAGCTTCTGCTCCAGTGCCAATATCTCTGGGTTTATGTCTTTATAATTGGCAGTAAGAGGCGGGGTAATCATCAGAGCCTCAGTTTATCTGCTTAACGCAGCTCTGATATGTGCTGCTGGGCGTTGGTGTGGCTGGGGCTTTGCAGCACATTCTTAGCCCTTTCTCCGCTGAGAGTAAAATAGCAACTAGGAGGAGGCATGTTCCTATAGGGCTTGGTGCAGTGCTCAGTGCCTCCCTGTGCTGCAGAAGACCATCTTACCTGGAAATCTTTTATCAATGCACTTAGTCATTAGAAACCAGGTTCGCATTTTTATACTACCAGTAATCTCCCTAGAAAGCTGCCATAATAAACGACTGAAGAAGCTAGTCTATTTGTTCAAATATAGATATAAGGACCTTTATACCACACAAGTAAAGATTTCCACAGTAGGTTAAAAAAATTTTAAGGCATGTGCATGAGTCTTTGAACTGCTGCTATTCTGGAATGAGCTGAAGTGAAACTAGTAAGAATCACATCAACTTTACTCATCAGCTGCCAAGTTTCTGAGAGTGCATTTCATTTCAGAGGCCCCTGTGAGGGTACAAAAAATCCCAAAATTCCTATGCCGTGAGCAATTCTGAAAGCAAAATATGATTTATCTCTGAATTACTGTAAAACTAAAGCCTGAAATACCTCTGAACTAGAAATTTATTTTTCAACCATCTCTAGTTATGAAAACCTTCAGTCAAAGCTGAATACAGTCCTCTTGATATGTTCATAGTCCTCTCCAGAATCTAATGATTGTGAGTTCTGGATAGAATTGATAGCTGAGCACAGTGGGCAGTATAGATCTGTGCTTAAATGGTGAAGAAGTAAGTTTTAGCTTTTTGTTCCAGGGCAAGCAATATTCTTCTGTAAAGTCCTGAGCAGGATCTCTCTGCATCAGAGGTAAAATATTAGGAGTGTGAAACACCTTCAGTGACTGAATTCACAAACCACACTAATGAAATAGATTGTGCAGCTACCATGAATTCTAGGTAGTTCTTTAAAATTCTTAAATCTTGTGATTTTTTAACCAAAGAATAGCATACATGAACAAAGATTGACTTCAGTGGATAGCGTGTGTTATTTCCAAATATAATGTATGAGACTCCAGGCTCATAAACTGCTAGGTGAAAATAATTACTCAGACTGTAAAATCAAGCATTTAAGACTAAAATATCACATTTGAGGTGTACGTGCTAATGTCCTCTTACGCCCTGAATACCTCTACCCTGAATACTGATTTAGATAGGGTCAACTGGAAAACGCACTATGATGCAAACAAACATTTGCACCAGAGTGTGTCCATGTAAAAGGGGATAAATTAGAGTTCAGAGGTATTTCTTAACTGTCAAGTACTAGCTATTGCAGCCTCGGGAAAGTTAATTTAAAGTTAACTCTGCTGTAAATTATTTTAACACTCCTTTTCTTCCTGTTTCCTACGTCATAAGTTATATGTGAATCTTGAACTTTCTGCATTGCAGTACAGGATGTTATTGATAGAGTCATTGAGAACTTTAACTGTACAGATGCACATTAGCTGAAGAAAGTTGCGCTTGTGTGTGTGTGTGAACAAGGAATACATATTGAGTCTACAAGATGTCAAGAAATAACCTGGTCTGGTTTACCTTACTCCTACCCCTCAAACTAAGGATTTTAGGGAGTGGTTTGAGATGGAAGCTACTCACTTCTTTTTGGCGTTTTTTTTTGGTTGGTTTTGTTGGTTTTTTTTTTTTAAGGTAAGAAAACAGACTTGTTCTCTTCTTCATCTACGTTTCCATTTTCTTGGCTTCAGTTGGTCCAATGTGTCTCCTGGTGCTGGCAGTGCCAGTGTGAGCCCGGCCTGCGGCCTGGAGCCTACCAGTGTTTTCCCAAGAGATAAAAATAAGAGAAGAAGAGAAGGGTAATGGCAATTTTTGTCATTTTGCATCCTAAAGGGAATTTCTTGGGACAAAGAGAAGACACTTCTGTGGCCCGAGGGGATTTCCTCTGCTGAATATCAAACACCTTCTACAAACAGCAGAAATGTGAGAGATTCTCAAAATAAAAGGTCACAGGGATTTTCTATAATAGAAAGGCTTTAACAACCTGAATACAGAGTGTTGTTGCCAGCTGCCACTACGATGAATCAAGGAAAATCTTGGTGAGGAGCCTACTGAATATATTTTTATGTGTTTCTGAGTAGCCACTAATTTGGGGAATTGTCACTGGAATTGTCCGACTTTGAGTCAGGGCGTGTGGTGTACATTTAGTAGCAGCCCTGAAAGCAGAGAATGGGAATAAGTAAGGAATCTAAGCAGGAAGGGAGATGACCATCGTACTTAGGACAGCTTGGTAGCAGCATGCCCAGACCTGCTCTGCACAGGTAGCATCAGGGAACGGCATTTATTTGAGTGCTGGGAAGAGCCCGAATTGCTTATGAGAAGGGTAAGAGAGGAACACGGCTGGCTAATGATCACTGACTGCCTGAGGCAGTGAATAGCCTGGCAGCTTCGGAAAGAAAATTTTTCTTCCTCTGCCCATCCCCCCACTTGAAAACAGGGTATAAACATCTATTTGTGACCAAACTTGACTTGGAACCTGATCAAGGATGCGTAAGATGGGAGGTTTGGAAAAAGGCATCAGGCACCATGGCCACCCTTGCACCTCATTCTGTATCTTCAGAGATGGGAGCTTCTCATTTCCAGGGGTGGAAAGGAGCAAGCCCCACAGCTGGACCCAGCTATTTCTCTCACTCCTGAAGTTTGTGTGCTTGCGGAGTTACTGGCACATGTGGGTGTAGAGTAATATAAAGTAATTTCAGCATGTGGAGAACACAGTAAGAGCAAGTTCCCTCCTGCCCTTCTTTATCCCCTAGCCCTGGCTCCTTCTAGCTGTCATCATACCCATGTGGCCGTTTCCATCCTCTTTCACCACCCACCCCTTTCCCTGGGACACAGGGAAGCTCCATTTCTTCACTCTGGGCATATTTCCTTTATTTCTTTTCTGTTCTGAGCACAGGAAGACATGGGAAGAGGGACAGCACCTGCACCCCATCCATTTTCAGAACAAAGAATTTGTCTTTCGGAGCTGAAGGAACTGGAGGGGGAGTGTGTGACACATTTGTCTGTGCTCAGGACATGTATCATGACCACAGTGAGAGGCCTGTTGGCTAGTTCTATTATGTGGAAAGACAATGATAAGTAATAGGGACTCTGAATAGGAGTGTGAAAGTAACATTGAATTTATATGTGCTTTTCTGTAGATAAAAAGAAGGAATATTGTTGGGACCCTTAAGATTTCAAAATCTGACTTCATACTGAGCATGAAACACCTCTTAAAACATGTTATGGGTCCAGAAGAATGTGCCTTTCAGTCTTTGAGAAGTATTTAAACTACTCCGGTAGATGAAGGTAAGAAAACATTCATTTCAGCTAGTCTTTCACTTTGATATGTGCCGATGAGTATGGAAATGTGAAAATGAAACAACTTAAGAATGTGTAGATCAAATTACATATGAAAATCATCCATTCAAAGTGTGGATTTAATCATTTTTGTCTTAGTCAGCTCATTTTTTCAAACACCCGTTTCCCATTCCAGGTTACAATACTCACACTGTAGTGTAGATTACTATAATTAACAGGTTAAACACATGAAAACAGTTTTTTCCCCTTGATGTGCCTCTGGATCCTTTATTTTGTTAGCAGTTATACAGTAGAGTCACTTCCTACAAAGGAGAAATAACTACCGTGGGGTTTCTTAATGCTGCTAATGTTCTTTTCTTTCCCTTCAGTAATAACAGTGAGAAATCATTGTCTCTAGATAAAAGAATATGATGGAGAGTTTATGTCAGGAAAAGTATGTTAAAGCTGTATGTATAACATCCATAGGCACAGACTGCTTATATTTACAGAGTCACCAGTGTTGATTTTTATTAAGAAGACACAATGAGAACCTTTCTAATCTCATTTTACAGAGAACCTCTTTTCTGGTCCAAAGAAGCCCCTTCAGTTAGAATATAATTTAATTCCATAGAATAAGAAAGAAAATATCCTATAAATGCCTTTTGTGCTATGATATTTACAGCAAAGATCAACATTGTTCTTACTTTGTTTTCTCCACCAACACATGCCATGTGGCATATCTGTAGATTTATTTATTTTTTAATCATATGTCCTGCTGGTTATAACATAACTTAATGTACCAGCTGCAATTAACAGACTGTCAAAGGATCAACTAACAAGTGCTGATAAGCTTCATTTAACTAATTTGAGGAGTGGAAGTTTGATTTTCTTTCTTTTTTTTTTTTTTTCAGGAAGGTAGCTTGTTTCCTTATTTCCTGTCAAGTGAGCCAACTCCTGTGACCTGTAGTTAAAAGGGCCCTTTGTAATTAAGGCAGTGAGGCTCCAAGTGAACAGTTCTCACAGTAGGGGAGGGGGGAAAGGAAAGAAAAAAAAAAGAAAAAGAAAAAACAACAACAAAAAGGAGGATGCGTGACACTGCTTAACTAACTAATCGGAGCTGAGCCAATCCATTTTCCTGGAGGCCAGTCAGTGTACCATGAGCACGCAGAATCTCGCCCTTCATTGGCTTCATGTCCATTTTATGGACCAGCGAGTCTATTAAGATCTTGGTGAGTGGCCCTATTTGAGGGCAGGGCTCTCTCCTCCTCGTCTGCCCATAGACTACCAGAAACTGATCAGCCGTGTTATATCAATAACGTTCTCACACCAGGTTGTGTAAATTGATCTTTTACAATTTCTCTCGGTGACAGTCTCTGTAACCAACAAGATAAATCATTCCTCCTGTGGCTTTTTTATTGATTGCTGAGACCTGTATAAAAATTACACTGCTCAAGCTGTGAAGTGAACATCCTCATAAAAGAAGACTTTCTATTTACAATCAAAATACGTTTGGGTCCAGATCAAGCACAGATTTACTATCCCAGCACCATAAGGGACCAGAATTTAACTGAGATTCAAAGCACTGACAAAGTAACCCACATAAACTTTTAAAATACAAATGGTGCACCACAACCCCAAGCAAAAAAACAAACAAACAAAAATGCTTCTAAGGTTATAAAGTCTTGTTGAAGTAAAGGCAGTCATAATAGCAAACCATCTGTTAAAAACAATGATGCAGAAGAAGCACAGCAACACCATCAGCCAGCTCTATTTTTTTTGCAACTGTTCATACAAACACTAACACAAATTGCTTTCTGATTCCATTTTATTATCCATGCAAATGTATATATATATTTAATGGAACAATAAGATTTGAGAGATCCTTACTTCTTCAGAAAACATTCTACAACTTTGGAAGGTCTTGCCACTGTACCATTCTAGAGAAATTGATTTAAGCTGCTGTATAGTATTGTCTTTACTGGTTTATTAAAGGAAGAAATCTAATGGTGTTTGGCATAGGCAATCAGATGCATCCATTGGTTTTAGGCAGTATGAACTCCAAAATGATTAAATTCCTTCCACTTTATACCATCATTTAAATTATGTTAAAATAGTCACTAACTTCTGTTTTTTTAATGATTTAAACTTTATGCTAATATTGTTTATATACGCAGTTTAAAAGATAGTCTTTCGAAACAGGTGGACTTACACTGAATGAAACTGTTAAATGTTAAATCATCAAGCATGATGAAATAATTAGCAAGTGATTTAGAGGGCTGGAGAATAGATATCAGATACCACTTGCATTGCTTGTACTGACTCATTCTGTGGGTTTGCACAAGACACTTCCTGGCCAATACCTCAATTTACCCATCTGTAGAACGGTTATTATAGGATTGAGAGGAAAAAGGTCATTCCCATGCTAATTTAAACCAGTAGAGATACACCCAAGTCAACCTTGTCATCTGGGAAACTGTTTAAAGTTTAAAGTAGTGTTTGCAAAGTGATCTGAAACCCTTGATGATGAGACCTACAAGAATTCAAACTGTTGTTATTATGACTCTCTGACACAAAAACAAAGGAGGCATTCAAGTATTTCATGTTATCAGAAAACTATGCAGCCATGATTAGTGTTACCTGGGAGAAGGCTGCACCAAGTAGTCTCTTAAAATGAAGTATTGTGTTAAAAGCTCAATGCAGTTCCCATGAGGTCCATAAAGCTGACTTTTTCTGTCCATACCAAAATCTGTGGCAGAGTTTAACACCTGTGATACTGGAGAAAACATAGAGAAATCATTCAAAACATTTTATTGTTTGTTTTGGTTTGGGTTTTTTTAAGGTACATATGTAACTAGATGTTACACGTTTAGAACTGTTGAGTTCTAAACCATGCTAAATTATTTAAAATGTCAAAACCATAGGCTATATTTACCATTCAGAAACTGGTAGCTCAGTCGTTCGTACAGAGACAATCCTCAGAAGATGCTGTGGACTACTCCGAAAATCCAGAGTATGAAAATTACGAACTTTTTGGTAATGCTACAAAGCTGTCCCTAAATGGAAGAAGTACCTATCTATTTGTTCAGTGAGCAAGATGATTTCTCCACTTCAGTGGAAAAGAAAGCAAGGAGATTTTTAATTTTTATTTTTATAAACATGGTTATCACTGTGCTCCTTTTGTCTAGAGAGAGAGCTGACTTCAGGAGAAAATCTAATGTTACTTTCTGTTCATTTCTCAAATCCTCTTCCTCCCTCTTCCCAGAGCATTTTGAAAGGAGAAGAGTTGAAACAGTGTCTATTAAAAAACTTGACTGGGAGAAGTCAGTTCAAGGCCCAGAAATCCAAAGACAAAGGACCGGTACAAACAAAGGACTGCCTGTGAACAGTAAAAGTAGTGAAATCAAAAAAATATTGTAAACAACATGTTTTGTCTATATTTTGGCATACTTTGAGAAAGAACTTGAATTATCCAAATCAGAAAATTATGTTTTCATTTCTAGCTTTATTAATGTGTTACTCTCTTGCATCTTAGTGGCAAACTGATGAAGAAGAACATCAGTATCATTTGAGATTGAAGGGTTTTGTTTGTTTCCTTTAGGGAAGAACACAAAAAAACTGGAGCTAATTTTTAGCAGCATCCTCTTGATTTCTCTTAATCCTGGATTGTGATGACTCTTCAAGCAGCTCATTGGAAGCAATTGTGGGAAAAAGGCCTTTCTCTTTTCAGCTGTTCTACCAAACCCTAATGAGTTAACAATTGAAATACAGAAAGTTTCTTCAGAGGTCAGGAGAGTATATTCCACACAATGGTCACAGCATTTGAAACCATGACAGCACTATAAATTGACAAACTAAAGCAGAGCACTTGGTGGTCTGAAGTGGAGAAAAGAACATCAGCCAAGAACGGTAAAAAGACGAGCCATGAAACCACACAGAAAAAAATGAGTGATTTTTTTCAGATCACCTTGTTAGAATTTAGTGTATCGGAGGTCAGACAAGTAGAACAATAACAAGGTCCAAGGTTGAATACCAGTGGGGAAGCTTAACCCAGGAGCTCCAGGTCAACCATAAGTGAATGAGGTAGAACAGTGAAACAGTAGTCACCCGGGAAGGGAACACACAAAAGTCAGCGGGTTAAGGGGAGGAGCCCACCAGTTATCAATTAGACTAAGACAAAGACCAGGCTCGAGTACCTGGGATAGAAAAATAATCTCAGTGCGATGAAAAGAGATTTTCTCCTATACACGGTTCTCACTCTCTGATTTTCAGGTTTTGAGAAATACAAAATGTTGTGGAGCTAAAGATCTTATATCTGTAACAGATGAGAAAACACAAGCCAGCTGGATGCATTTTCCTTGTGTCTTATGTGCATACGACAATGTTTTCATCCCACGCTGGACAGTCTGCTGAGATAAAAAATGCAGAAAAATAAAGGTATTTTAAAAATATGAACACAAACAAGCACGCATGCGTGCACACACACGTGTACACCCTTGTAAGAGAGTGCTTTTTAACTTCTTCATTCTTTTTTTTAGAAAAGTACAGTTCACACCAGTTTTATTTTTAACTTATGAAGATGAATTTTTCCAGATTTGTGAAGAAAATTTCTTCAAGTGACGGAGTAGAGAATATTTAAGTGACATTTTACAGTGTAAAATGTATATACATGTGTGTTTTGTAAAAGACACCAACTTCATCTCCCTATGAAGATGCAACACTTAATTTAGTAGGAATTACGCCATTGATTTCATAAGAGCTAGAGCAGACCCAAAACAAAGCAGATCATCTCTGATATCCCACATTCAGAGTACATCAAAAATATCCAAGTTAAGCTAGCCTCAACTGTCCACTAGTATAGACACGTTTTTTTCTGCTATGCAGACTTCCATGTATGGATAGTTGTAAGTTTTGAACAACTATGGTATCAGCTTTGTATGCATTTGTGTGCATGGGGTGGGGGAGGGGAGAAGTATGTACATGTGTCCACGCAGCAGAAGTTTTGTGCAACCTCTACAACATACAGCTGAAATATCATTCAGGCCTCATGAGCAAGAATGTATAATGTCCGCTAAAGTCAAGATCCAAACATACTCCGTTTGTAACCCACTATCCTGTTTTTCTATTTGTCTATTCTTAACCTCACATTTCTGAGGAATTATATGGTCCTAGACTGCTGCTAAAACCAGCAAAATTCTTACAGGCAGAGTAAGTCCCACCAGCTGTAGTAAAGTATGAAGTATCCCTACCATCCTCTGGTGTGTACATGCTACTTTTTGGGTTACAAAAGACCCATTGTAAAGGTATTGTGATAACTTTTCGAACTCCTTCCCTTTTTGCCTCTCCAGAACAACAGTATTAGTGCAGATACAACAGGGGCTGACTGCTGAGCACACCCTGCTCCACAGCCAACCACTTCCCACCACCATCAGAGAAGTTCCATGGATTGCATTGCCAAGTGGCAGCTTTTTGCTTTACACAAAAGTTTTCTGATCTGAAAGCTCCTCCTCCAAAGACTGAAGCAGAAAAGTTCAGAGAAAAAAAAAAAGTTAACTTTTTTCATCTAAAGAATGCCAGTGGTAGTCCCTGAAATCTAGCAGGACTGGAGGGAAAATATGGCTTACTTAAAGAAGCTGGGAAAGAGGAAAATGTTTAGGAAAGGAACATGTAATTCAAGGATTGCAGTTTTGATGGTCATGACTGGGTTTTGTGCTCATTTGGGAAAAATCATTGAAAATGAAGCTGTGATCTTATTGCATATGATGCAGGAAAGAGGTTGTAGCTTCTTCAGGAATTAATTTAAACATATGTTTTTTCCAAAAGAAAAGATACTTTATTTTGAGATATTTCTCTCTAAACTCTTTTTTTTCGATGTTAGTAGACAGCTAGATCTACACCCTGGAAATTATGGGAGGTCCTGCCAGATGTAAGCAGGGGAATCAAGAAAAAAACAAACAAACAAACAAACAAAAAAAAACATATATATATATATATATATATATAAAAATGTCCTTTGTTTTAAGAGAGGAGACCCTTTATAAAATAGTCTGCTGAAGTGTGGGTGGCAATAGCATTTCTTTTGTGTGCAACGGAGGAAGTTGGATTAACTAGCATTAGGACTTAGTATGCTTTTCTTAGAGGAAAGTTTGTTTCTTTAACTTCACACAAGAAGGAAAATTCAGTTTAATGACTATTTTTTCTTCTTACAGAGAAAGTCAGTTTCAAACTCAAGTTGATATGTCTGGCATGCTACTCCCAGGAAGACAAGTCATTGTTTGCAGCGCTCCCAAGTAGTTTTACATTTGCCCTCATGAGTAAGTAAAAGTACTCTGTATGCATTAAAGATCATATATTTAAGTTTTTCATGCTGCCAATAGTCCCCAGTCATCAACACCAAAGAAATAACTGTTTATTTAGTAGAGGTAATTGCATTAACTGAGTCTGCTGGTCCAATGTTAGAGTAAATTGAAGTAATAGTGGTAGTTTCATTTGCCAGCAATATGAAACAAAGGATAGGCCAGTAACCTAGCAGTAAGATTATCACAGTTATCTGAACCTAAAAATATCACAGTCTTGGGGAAGGGTTTGAGTCCAGTTCACATGCCAAGGGTGGGGTTCAGTTTAAGGTAAAGCTATCTAAGTCTACCTACAGATGTTGGTACGTAGGGTAGATGTCCAAGCTCGTGTTGTAGTCTATGAAAATCCATTTAGAAGAGGTTAGGTAGTGATTCAGCTCATTCTGGTGCAGGCATATGCTCAGCTGAATTGTTCTCCAGGTTCCATCTACTGTACTAACAAGATTTCCATTGATATAATGAGACACCTACCTCATGCGACACCTACACCATAGACACCTAAACTTAAGTGTTGGAGTCTATAAATACATATGGACTATAGATGTAGTGTGTATCTACCCATTATTAGATAACTAGGTAGGTTAGTTGGATAGCTGCAAAATCATCTGCATCTGAGCTTTTTTTTCTGTGTTCCCCTGGCAGCCAGTAAAAAAAGAATAATCACTTGTAAATCAAGATTCATCTCACCCTGCAACAGATGCCTGAAAGTAGTCATTTGAGTTACATCATAAAACGTTTATTATTTTCCACTGAAGATAACAGAAAGCTAGTTCAGATGAAGACATCTACAAAAGCAGGACAAAGCTCTCCTTAGGTTCCAAGCAGTCACTTAGAGATGGAGAGATTTAAAGGTATGAAAGAAGATGAGATGGTTTCTGGAATTGTTGGTGGGAGTGTTCTCCTAAAGCAGGAGGACACCCCTGACGTTCCATCTGAACTTTAACCAGTAGATGATGAATGCTTGCTGGAGACTCCAACAGGAACAGCATGATGAAGTGTTGATAAGCTTAATCAAGAAGAAATATGATGTTCAGGGTGACAGGGAAAGGAAAGCCAGTAAAGGGACATCAGACAATGATTCCATGAACTTGGAAAATGGTTATGGATGTTGTCTTTTCAATAGAAATAAGCAGGAACCAACAGTATCTGTCAGGACTTGAAAGGAAAAAAAATACAGTTCTTCAGATAAAAATTAAGGTAGCTAAGTGACGTAACCAGAGACAAGGATGCATCTTAGACATGCATTGCAGAGAGTCAGCAAAATTCAGACACTGCCTGAATGTGAGATCAGGAATAGATGTGAGTCACCAATGACAATAAGCATTGCATGCAAGGTGACAGACAAGAAAAAAGGTTGAGAAACATTTGGCTGTTCTGCTCTGGCTCTGCCGAACTTGAGCTCATGGCTGGAAATCCACAAGGATATGTCAGCCCTTAAAGGTTAGGAGTTTACTTGGACAGAAGGCAGATTTGGCAAAAACAAGTATCTATATGACCCAAACCAGAACTAATAGCTCCATTTATGTTTGCAGCTGAAATTATCCAAAGGTGAAAAAAACAGAGTGGAAAAAGAAAGAAGGAAATCAGGAAAAGGGTCAGGGTCTTCACATACAAGATGAAGGGAGGCTTTGGGGATCTAAGAGAGCATATAATGAAGGGGTATCAAGGTATTAAAAGAACTCCAAGGGGAAAGAGCATAGAAAACTAAAAAAAAATTTAAAAAGGGAGGCGGCATGTGAGGCTAGATATAACCGGAAGCAGGAAGCATATCTGACAGATTTTGTTGAGAGGCATGCCAGTGAAAACTGATGGATCAGGAAGTGCTGAAGAAATAATCAGAAGAGGAATCCCAGACAGCCGTTATACATGATTCAAAGAGACATGGTCAAGGAAATGGAGGTTGTTGAGTATGCAAGAAGACCTGTGGTGCTTCCTTGCTTGCACATTCATAATGTGGCAGAGACTAAAACATATTTGCCCTGTAGGGAAAAAAAAAAAGCAAAAGATGGCAAAAGTTCTAAAAAGTAAAAGAAGTACAGGAGTATGAGTTGAGCAAAGGCGATGTGGGGATTCAATGAGAATGTTTGCTATGACATGTGAAATGCTGAGTTCTTCATTTCAGCTCCTAAAGAAACCGTGTGCCTTCCACTGGAAGCACTGAGTAATTTGATGGATTTGGCCCATCAGTGGGAGAACCTTGCCTGTTGGATGTGGCTGCTCCTGTGGTTGTGAAAGAGAGATACTCAACCACAAGATATAGCAGATGTAACACTTGAGCTCTCCTGCCATCAGCAGATTTAGATTCTGCAAGTTTAATATGGGTCTTCAGCAGTTAAAATGTCAATAGACTCTTATCAGAGACATGCTATTAGCTGTACCTCATTTTCCTGTACAGCTAGAAAAACCGTATAAATCGGTTATGCAGATTTATCAGTTTGTTAGAGAGCAAGGCAAGCTCTGGTCATCTTATAGCATCTCTTAGCACATTTTTCCCACTTGAATGAAGACTAAAATGACTGCTCACATCTTTGTTAAAGATTGCAGGAAGGGACACTGGGAAACTGTGGGAGTAGGAGTTCATTGAAGTAAATCATGTGTACTCTCTTGTGTTAGTGCAGAGAGGCAGAGTGGACAGACAACCAATGTGACCCAGTCTGTCTGTTTTCACAAAACCAGTGAAACCCTGATTATGGGCCCTGAAGGTCTCTGATTGTGAAAAAAAATGGCTAAAAGACCACAGTTAAAAATTACACATTGCTGTCGGACAGCCATGTTATTCAACCTTCAGCATGCAAAATATGCAACGTTCTCACTAGGGAAGAAATATAGATATAGATATGGGATAATTTATTATTACTGAGGCAATAATTCCCTCTCCTCACCCATAATAGAAAAGATCAGTTCAGAAGAAAGACTGCACAGTTTTCAAAGATTTTGCAAAACTGGTGATCCTGGCCAATTCAGCACCAGCTATGCTGTTTCAAACAGTGCTTTTTGCACAAAGACAATATTCCTTTGTGGCAGTGTTGGATCAAGTTGATACAATAAGAATTCTGTGGGAAATAAAGTTAATGGCAGCAACACTAACTTGCTTCTGAATTCAATATAGAAAGATGTCTAGCAAGTGGGCAGCCAGAAATGAGGGCATTACCTATCCCCTTTCAAAAAGGGACAAAAATATATCCTTGGAAAGTTCAGTTCACTATGGTGAGGGGGTGGAATGATTTTCACCTTTTTCTCATCAACTAGAATGCTTTTCACAGCCAACAAAACACAAAGTACAGTTAGATATAAGACCACTTCTGTAGGAAAATGTGTTCATGTTAAAAATGAATAGAAATTATAGCAACAGAAGAAAATGAAACTTGCAAGCATGAAGAAATAAAACAACTTGTTATTTATGATAAACAACAGGGGATTGTTGTTGGTCTGAAGCAATCAAAAGAATCTTGCACCACAAAGCAAATCTGAACAAAAATAATAATAATACTTAGAATTCAGACTTTTCATTTATTGAATTGTTTCTGTACAACAAACTGCACAGAATAACACAATACCTACTAATGCTCTGGAATTAGTAATGAAACAACCTAGCTGTAAAGGATTATAGATCTATACAGAACAAAGAGCTGTTATTTTGTTGCTTTGCCTGCTTCTTACTCAAATATCCATTGTATGTACTTTTCTTCTCTGGCCAAAAAGTGTTCCTCACGTTAGTTTTTAAGAGTGTAGGAGTGCGTTTAATGATTAACTGGGAGAAATAACTGCTCAATAATGCATTACCATGTGTGGACCTAAACTGGATCATAATCTTTTATTTCAGTGGATTTGCAGTTCCCTTTGTTATTATTTTTATGGTATACTCCCCAGTCCAAAATATTACTTCTTCCATGGCTTTTGATTTGCACCCTTGTTCACATTTGATATATCTGCTAAACTCAAAGGAATTAATACAGTTCTTTTTAAAGCCCCAATCATAGGTTACAAAAAAAATCAGCAATCACTGTCAGATTACAGATTACTCCTTTTTAAAAATTTGCAAACCCCTAACAAATCTTATCCTACTCTACTCAAAAAATTCAACACTCTAGTCATACACAAGTCAGGACACTATTTAGCCTTATCCCCATGTGAGAATAAGACTGTACTTCTATGAATACCATCCACACAACTGAAATTGAAAATTATTTTTAAATTCAAGTGTATTTAATACTAAGATTTTCTTGTCTTCTTGCAATCAAATAAGAACTCTCCAGAAAGATGGTCTGAAGACTTTGTTAGGGAAGTATTATTTCTTCTTTTACCCTCAGCTGCAGTGCAAGCATGGAAGGAAGAAACATTTTCCTCCAAACTTTTGGTGGAGCTTGTGTGCCCAAAGCACAAGATTTTTCTTCCTCCTTGAAGAAATCCAACACCGCTTCTTATTAACCTTGGAATAACTGGAGAAAGGGAAGGGATTACCCTACTGCTTCATTTCAAGTCTGTCGAAACACTTCCTTGCTCTCTCAGGGTACTGAAGATCCCTTCCTAGTAACTACCTTCTCCAACAGTCTTCATCATCTTGCTCAATTATTAAGGAATAAACATACATATATAGCAAATATACCTTAAACTCTGCTAACATGCTAAAATGTGCCTGCATGAGAAATGTATCCATGACTTTAAATAACGAACATCTCTGCAATGTGCAAAGTGGATCTGAACTGACCTTTGAAGCTTCTGTATTGCAAAGAGCAAAGGAGACAAAATTCTTTGAACAGATTGTTATAACTTGTTCACCTAAGTGTTTTAAAGGCTACTGGACTGGCAAAAAGTGTATTTTATGCACTAAAATAGGTGAATATGAATATGGAAAGTTAATCACACAATCAATAAAAAGGGTAGAAATTCATGCAATAAGATTACACTTTATCTTAATGTTATTGAAAATAGAAAGCTTTTGTATATGAAAACAAGGCACACAATGATTAAAAAAAAAAAAAAAAAGAAAAAAAAGAAAGCTAGAAGAGACAGAAATTCTCTATCTACAAAGCATAAGCCATTCACCGGTTGTCTAGAATAAGAAAGAATCAAAAGCTGGATATTTCCATAAGTGTCTTGTTCGTACTTCATTGCACCTTCTTTTGAAGTGTGTGGCTTTGATCACTGTCCACAGGACAGTGGACTAAATGGACTTCCAGTGTGATACAGCTTAACATTCCTGTGATCCTGAATGCTGCAGGATTCCTTCTTGCTAGAAGACATTCAGCATGATGGATAAACTTGTAAGTTTTTTTCAGGAAGTAACAGATATCCTAGATCATTTTGCTCTTTCACCAAGAACTGTTTTTCTTGGCTTTTGTCCTTTCTTTATATTATTATTTATGTGAATAAGCTTTAATCTATTTTTACTGCCCAGGCAAGTAGCCTCACAGTAAAGTTTATGAAACTGGTGAATAGATGAATGATAGAAAGTTGGTCAGAGACAAGCTAGCAACAGGTGAATGAACAACTATAACACAGAAGTCTGATTTCATTCCCAGTTCTGCAGCAGGATGGATCACCCCCACATTTTTCCCCATGTGAACATGTTCGCATGACTGTCAGATCCTGCCATAATTGAAGGCTTTATCCAGAACACAGCTATGTTGGTATAAACCTGGTTCTCATGGATGTGTTTAGGACCAAATTTTGTTATTCTCCAGCCTTACATAAAAACCAAGAACTGCAGACCAGGAAACATGACACTCCAAAAAATCTTTGCTGACTCAAAGGCGCATGGGTCAAAGTTACGTTGGTGTGATCCTGTGATTTTCATGGCAGTTTTTTGTTCAGGATTATTGCTTCTAATTTGAACTGTTCAAAGTGATTTTTCTCTCTTTCTTTTTGGCACAAACCAGCGTATAGGGAAATGCTTCTGTAAGGAAACAAAATCTCCTTCATTTTGTGGAATCCACTAGACAATGAGGAATATTCAATTATACCCTCTCCAAATACATATTTAATTTCCCATGTCTCCAAAAGTGTCTGATAATATTAGACTGTTCTTTCTCACTCTCTAACTGTGCATATACATATATATATATTTTTTTTTCTTTTTACTCTGAATGTTTCTTTTATATTGAAAAATTGCCTTCACCACTGGAATGACTACTTTAGTGTATTTCATGCAACCAGCAACTCCCCTATAAAAGTCTCTCACTCTTCATGACAGCTGCTTTTGGCCCCAAAATTATTGGACCTAAGCCAAAGTTCTTCACAGTTCAGCAACATTTGTTCAATTCTGTCATTCGATCACAGAGATATTGATAGTATCAACAGAAAATAATTTATAAAAGTAATCTTTTCTTCACTAAAGAAGACCAGCAGTTTCCTTTTTGAAAGGGAAACATTTTCACTGAAAATTTCCCTCCTAAAGTTTCTGATTAGTTTCTAACTGAAATATTCATCTTCAAAAAAACCCACTGCTTTTTGCTTAATTTGACTCCTCTCTCTCTATCTCTTTACATTTTAATAATTGTTTGTTTGTTTGTTAAGAAAGGTAATATACTAAAAGTCCATACATTATCTTTCACTCCATTTCCCACCAATTTCTCAGTGGTATTCTAGTTTGTAAAGTCCTAACATGCGAGAGCAAAGGAAGCTGCTGGAAGAACTGTACAGTTTCCAAGATGGCCCTAGGCTGTTCTCTCATTTCATGGACATAGATCTTTGCACAACACTGTACCTTTTTGATGATCAAATAGCAGGATTTTCAACCCCTCTGTTCTTGGAGCCAGCCTTGAAATCCAACCAGAAACCTCCACCATTTTATTGTCTACTAACTTGCACATTAAGTGATACAGGATGACCAAGTGTCAGGTAGTCCATGGTCTGCTCTAACAACCTACAGTGTCCTGGGTAAATTTTCATATTCCAGTATTTCTTTCACTGCAAGTGAGTCTAGCTGTCTGAAAGACTGCCTCTCAGACTGCAAGGTATTTCTGCTGTAGAAACCAGATCCAGTGAAACACAACTTTCTGGGACCAGAGCCAGATCACTCTCAGTTCAGTGGCCTTATCTTTGAATTTAGAATTAAGGGCTCGTGCATGTCTCCTTTCAGGAGAGGCAAACCTCATTCTTTCGGTGATCCATACCCTCAAATATTGAACTGGTGCTACCAGTAGACTGCATCTTTGCACACATGACGAGATTTTGCTGGCAAAAAATTGCTGTAGAGTTTTATTCCTCCTTGACTGAATATCTGTCACTTGCAAACTGATGTTAATTGATGCCTCCTTGCTGCGGTGGTGGGAGTTTCAGAACAGATGTTAATACAGCAATGAGCATGTTAAGGAAATTTAAAATATAAAAAGACTAACTTCTGCTTACAGTCTATATATACTACCACAGATTTATTGAAAAACAAAATAAAGAATATACTTAGCTGCTGGGGGTGGGGTCTGAGATTAGCATGTTCACCGCATTTCTCGAATCAAAGCTGTATGAAAAGATCTAATTCCCTTCCTCCTTAAGTAGCATTTTAAATGTACCATATATCTTTTTTTCTCCACTAAGTAAGCATCTGGGATAGTAGGGCTTACTGATACACTGTTTTTTAATGTAACGCTTGTGTCTAGCATGAGAGGTACAAGTCAGCTGAACTTAGAAAATATTGCTGTTAAATAATTACACAGTATCTTTAAATTATGGCTTACTGTTTCTGAAAATGACTGTATCATCCATCAAAGTATACTGTAAGCTTTTTAAACAAATGTATCATGTAAATGTATTTTGTAAGATTACATGCAAATGCATTTTTTTCATTTGTATTCATATTTAATCGTAAGTCCATTATTTGAGATTCAAGATGGGTAAATCTAAATGTGAAGCTTTTATACTGCCCTGTAACTTATACAGTATAGTTTAATATTAAGATTTTACTAGACAGTTACACAGTACTCAGTTTTAATATGGAATACTTCATCATGTTCATTATTGCCTATTTATACTCATGTAAACTGACACTCCTGAAATAAGCAAGCTTTAAAATGTTAATATAAATGTTATGCCTCTTTTAATTGCAATAGACAACTCATTAAGTAATTTAATGCTGATGGGACCTCTTACCAATACACAAAAAACCCATACTTTGCCCAGCTTTTATACTCAGCACAAGATGATGGATTTTTTTTTACCCGTGGTGAAGTTCATCAGCTTTGCCTTTGCTCTCCATACCCTGCACAAGGATTCCCAGCAGCAGGCTGCTGCTGTGGGCTGTCTTTGCTGGTTCCAACCACAGCACCTTTAGCAAGGCTGTACCGGCCTGCTCAGAATGGGACCCGTCGGATGCAGCACCGGCCAAACGAGAGCTACCTAGACCATGGCCATGGTGGAATTAGTTCTTCATCTAGGTGGAGAGAAAAACATGCATGACATTTTCATTAGCCTAGAAGGCAGAAACATCTGGTTACTTGGTTCAGCTCATCAGCAGGAGAGCCTGTAGTTGATTAGCCCTTCTCTCAGTAGTAGGCGTTACTACAGTCATTGGGAATTACTAAACATGGTTTCAGGGGACTGACGTTAATTTGGCTTGCCAAAATAATATGCAATTTTTTAAGGAGTTTGTGTTAATTAGTTGTATAATTTGATGTGATGTGATTGGGTTTGCACAAAGAAAAGCAGAGCAGGGTTGGCTATTAGAAGCTGCAGTAGGAGAATCAAGAGGTAGCACTTACATAGTGCACAGTGTGAATTTGCAGCAGTGAAAGGCCTTAGTTCATGATCTAATTATACAATGGGATTCCCTTTTTCAAAAGCTAAAAGCCTTTTAATTCATATTCTTTCCTTTAAGATGTTTTATTTTGATTACTGTACTATTAATTCCTGTGCAGCTACTATTTTACCACAGATTAAGTCAATTTGGATATCTCATTTTGGCCTGTTTTGTATAATATCCCGCTTTTAGCAGGAAAGGAATGTGTAAAATGATAAAATTAAGCAATTTATGGTTTGTATAATTCCCCACTGCATCTCTCTGCCTGCCTTGTACTCTTCATTCACTAAGTTTTTCACAACTATTATTGGCAATTTAGGCTTCTTTGCTACCTGTGAAATGGCATTCAGTGGTAGCACTGTTGTCAAAATTACAATTTTTGCCAGGCAAACTGATGACTGCATAGTCTTGGAACTTAGAAACATAGATGAGGTAGTCAACATCCTGTTATTGAAAGAGCTTGCTGCCTGCTGGCTGTTGGAAAAAATTTGGAGGGTTGCACTCAAGGGTATCTGCTGAGGGCTCTGGCTGAATGAAAGTTTTGTTTGGGTTTTTCCTCAGGATTTACTGAGTACGGGATTAGACGACTGAAGCAAATCTCAGAAATAGCATACCTTCCATGTTTCTCTGTTCTTCTCATCTTTCTTGTCTATTTGGATGCCAGATTCTTTGGACTGACAGCTATTCCTTCCTATGTGTTTGTACAGTGCTCTGCACACTGAGTTGCCAGTCCTGGCAGTGGCCTCCAGGCACAGCTCTCATAGACATGCCAGTTGATTAATTCACAGCTCTCTCCCATTCTCTGCCACCCCCCACCTAGTATTTTAACATTTCATGTCACCTGCCCCAAGGAGCAGAAGGCGGGAGTTTATTTATCATGATTTCCATGGGGAAGAAAGCCCGAAACATACAGTATGAGGTATTAACACTGTCCAAATTTAGCCACATAGTTATCAGGAGATTTGTCTCTTTAAGCTGTTCATGTTGTTAATGGCTGCTGCTTCAGATCACCCCTGAAAAGAGAGACTATCTCCTTCCATTAGCTGTGAGGTGTCAAATGTTAGGCAACATGGACCCACCTCAGGATTTCCATTTCTATCCTTCCACAAGAAAACAGCTTGATAGCTGTATTTGAAAACCTCTCTGCACCAGGGATGGTCAAGAGGTAAAGAGAAAATTATTTGCACATTGCTTAGGAGAGGTCCTCTGGGAAATAAGATTTCCTACGAACTTGCTGGGCAATGGGGAACCTTCTTACATACTGCTGAAAGTTTGCCTGAACCTTGCATGCTGATATGCAAACTTCTCAGAGATATTCACAAATCTCAGAGTTGCCTGAAATCTCATACAACACAGGTTTTCTATGATTCAAGGTTCCCTTAAAAATGTTTCACAGAGCTCTCCACTTCAATGTTCTAAAAAAAGGCACTGCATAATTTATGGGATGTTCTGTTCAATATCCAACCCCTGTGAAAAAGCCCTGTAGTTTAGGTATGACTTCATATAGAATAGCAAGTCCATCAAACTCAGAAGTGAGAAGTCACAATAGACTCTTTGTCTGAACCATCAGGGCTTGGGAGATATGGGATTACTAGCGGTAAGTTTTTAAGAGCCTGAGGTACAGAGGGACTGGTGTCAAAGGAAGCATGTGCAGTACGTAGTGGAGTGGAGTTGGTATTACACATAAATAAGAGGAAAGTGTGTGAGTACAAAAGGCCATAATCCCATTGAGCAGCTCTAGTGAAAGAAAATGAAAAAAATCCTTTTCACTCTCACAGGCCAGCATTGAGGATGCCTGGACAAATTCCAGGTAATTTCCATTACGTTCAGTGAGGGTGCCAGTGTCCATCAGGGCAGCTACCTGTGCAAAGCTGAGCTGTCCATCACGGAATCACCTGAACCCTTTACAGAATTAGAGCCTTATAATGTTCTTACCCTTGCTATTTATTTTCTATTTGAACACCAGTTATTACTGAAACCATATTTGTTTACCTAGAGCGGTCAGTTGGTTACTCTTTAGTCCTTTATGCACACTACTTACCTTACTGACCAGTATTGACTGTTTCTGATGTGTTGTCAATTATTTGCCCTTTTGACTGTTGTCACCTATCTTATGCCTAGCTTTCAAGTTCATAGAGAGTGAATTTCTGTATTGCTTTCAAGCTTTTGCACCCCATCTATCACTGCGGTGTTCATGACTGGGAATAATAGGAACTACAATAACGCAACTACTAAGGAAGATTGATAGGAGAGATTTAATGCATCTGAGAAATACTAAAAACTAAATATGTGATTTTGTTCACTGAGGACACTTCATATAAAAGGATGTTGTAATGCCCATTACTTGTTATAAGCCACTCAGAAACAGTACAGTAAACAGAGTTGAAAAGTTCCTCATTTTTATCAGCTCCTGTGTTATATACAGGTAAATATGTCTCTTATCAGAAAGATATGCCACTCAACCTGTTATTAATTAAAAAAAAAAAAGCAAAACACACACACCCCACTGTTGAGGAAACCTATTGGTTTAGGTCAGGTGGACTTCTACAGTCTCGTAGTAAAACTACAGAAACATTTCTATTGATGTAGAAAGGCTGTATCTTTGTTTATTTATTGAAGGGTGAAAATCAGGGCATAAGTACCATGAGTACCATGCTAGTAACTAGAATTGGTTAAACTAGCCTATACAAACTTCTATCAATTGTAAACAAACTTCGAGAGAGAGGTAAATTGGTTCCAGGAAGAAATTTTTCAGATTTTAATTTTATACAAGAGAAGAAATGGATCTAGAGATTAATAGTGATTTTCCTTTCTTAGCAAAACTGTCTTCTCTTTGTTTCCCTCTCTGCTGTCTTCTTCACTCCATCGAGTGATATTGGAAGGACTGAAGCCAGACAATTTTCCTACTTTGGAGTGAATCGCAGAACTAACCTGAGAACAATTGCTGAATGAACAGATTTTAGAGTCAGCAGTGGTATCAGTATTGAAGGAGATGCAGAACAGACAGCTGAGCCATACCTAGAACAACAAGACTGTCAATCTTAGGCACCTGCATACGCTGTGGTATTCCCATATGAACTCCTAAACTCACAAAATGCAACAACAGGGTTTTCCTCTGCATAAGCAGCACTAAGATTTTGCCTGATTTGTTCACCCATAATTTTCCTGGAGGGACTGAAAATCTTGCGGTCTGTTTTACTGTAATTTTTGTTCCTGTTACGCATGTATATTTTCCCTGCAAAATGTGTTACAGCTTTGGAGTGTTCAGTCCTGTGGAAGGCACATTAGTCAGAGGCGTGTGAGTCAAAAGCTTCACAACAGAAATCACAAGGAAATCTAGTAGAAGAGAAAGTAATGAAATTACAGAATGCTTGCTGTAAACATGCAGATCCCTTTTCTTTATAACTCATGATTTTAAGATGCTCTTCATCATTAAAAACAGGGCTGAACTCTCCATGCTTCATCTCATTTCCAATTGTGATTATTCCAATTTTTCAATCACTATAGGTTCAAATAACAGTTTGAGTGGATACTTACCCCTGTTAAAAAAAAAAATAAAGCACGATTAAAACTTCTTGAAACTTCTCATTCTGGCAGTCAAATACAGAAGACTGACAATTTAAATTTAAAAAATACTGTCTATGTGCACCTAACTTCAAAACTACCCATTGCCAAATAAGACATTTATAAGCATTTGAAAATCAGTTACTCTTCACAAAGAGTTGAAAATGCACTTTTTTAACCTTTTAGCCACAGACTTTGTCTTAAGACTATGTAGGATTGCAGCTTTTTACTTCAAAAATTTCCTAAGTGTTATTCAAGCATCCTCTGATGTCTGGATCTTGAAGAAAACTGCAGAACAACATAATGTTTTGGACTTTGGACACATCGATGTCACAGGTTAAGTGCTTTATTTGAGGATCTGCAAAATGTCAAAACAGAGAAACAGTAATGGGCAATATAATTAGACTGTGTCACAAGGTGTTTGCAGAAAGGAGAGCAAATGGTCCATTCAATGTTAACTTTCATATTCCTGACTTTTAAGTACTATGCTGTCTCATTTAAGAAAGGCCAAACATACCTCATACAGAATCGTGCAGTAAGATCTCCAAATTAAACAATTAAGTAATACAATTTAAAAGCTTTTTTTTTTAAATAAAAGTTTAAGAGTAATGAGGCAACAAGGATTTACCGTATGGCAACATTTCATTATGAAACTCAGTTACGCAGCAAAACTATCCATTTTCCCTTGTTGCCTTCCAAGAAAATGTTGTTACTTTCCAAAAGACATTATGCTCAATTAATCCCTAGTGGCATGGAGGGATGGTAGCTGCATGCTCCTCCACCAGAAGCATCCTGTGTACAGAAAACATGGCAGGCTAATTTGCACAGCTACCCCCAAGCAGGGATTTTGCCATTAGATTAGGTGTAACTCCAAATTCTATATTTACTTCTAACCTTGCCCTCCCTCTACGCAATATGTGCTTCTGAGCCATTTGTTTACATGCAAAACCTAATGACATAACTAACTTCTCTTTAGTCTTTTTCCTTCTCCTCCAGAGTCACTTGAGGTTTTTTCCCTTCCAGCTTTGCAAAATCTGCCAAGAAGGAAGGGTAAATAGCCCCCACTGAGCCTGTGTTCCTGGGGCTGGGTTACCAAGCTGCCTAACTTAAAATTGATTCCAGTATCTCCATGCTACATGCTCTCACTTCTGCCTTCTGATTGCAATACAGACACAAATTTAGCTCAAGAATGCTTTGGAGGGAGAGGCTGTCTTTTCATTACAGGCTCAATATCCATTACAATGGAACCTGGCTTCTAGTTCAGGGCCTGAAGGCATATCACAATGCAAATAATAGACAATAATGATAACAAAAAGAAAATTTTCATCACAGCAAACTTGATTAGTCTCCTGCATCCTGGGTAAAAGTGTCTATATTTATATAAAGTTTCACAATTTTTGTTTTGTGTTTTTAAATACAGAGTCAGTTAAGATTTATTCCCTTTTTCCCCCAATTTCCATGCAGATATATTTGTCTTGGTATTCCAGTGAGTTCCCTTAGCTGACATTTGAAATGCATCTTTAAAATTACTGTATCATCCTAAGTTTAAGCTTATGGAATATCCACAGAAACAATTGTATCTGGGTAACAAATTGTTTGTTAAAGAGAAATTGAAATGATCAGCTATGTGGATTATTTCTTGTGATATTCTTGTAACACAACGCTTTCATTCACGTCTTCTTAGAGACTTACTGTGACAAGCAGCAATGTTTTCAAGATACTCTACAGCTCCCAAAGGTATCATCATGAGAATTAGAGATCTCAGCAGTTTCCTGATGGGATGGGATTTAAAGTAATATTTGTGCATTAGTTTCTTGTTTGAATATTACCCCAATAGCATATGCAGCTCTATCTTCTCTCTTCACTCATACAGAGATGGGGAGAGCCTAAGAGACAAGCAATTGACTTGTGGTAGACTAGCAGTTTTGAAGAACAGATGATTCAATCACTTAGACGTCTACTCTGGATCAGTAGTATTAGTCCTACCGTGACTGCACATGACCAGGAATAAGTTTTCTTTTGAGTTAATTCACAGAAAGTTTCCTACATAGCACAGTGACCCAAATTAATGATATAGGCTTATATTTTAGTATTTTTGTTACTAATTTGGTTTGAGTGCCTCTTTGGGCCTTATTATGTAGTAAAGATAACTGATTACAGTAAAGAAATAATTTAAGGAAAATCAATAGAACAGACTTCTATGACAAAATAATTGTCTGTACACAGATATCCAACAACATAGCAAGAATAGGCGTAAGTACCAATTGAATCACTTTCACAGAAGTTTATATGCAGATTTGCCCCAGCTGAATTAAATTTTAAGAATAATTTGACAAGATTTCTGCTGTAACATTTTTTTATGGTACATGATTCTGTGAGAATTTATTCTCTAATCAATAACAGTAGAGATACTGCTGCCACAATTTTATGTAGACTGTTCACTTGGAGTGCCCTAAAATTCATTGACGTGTGGCTCCCAGTTACTGAGACTACAGTATTTAGACCATTCCTTACTGCTGGCAACCAAGTGCTTTTTGCTTTCTTGAGGGTATGGCAGAATGTGGCTGAATCTGGGGTGAACATGGTGAGAAAGTACCATCAAAAGACTGAGATCAAATGTGCATAAACCATGAGTAAATACATTAATGTACCTGTTATCACCTTAGTGGAAAATTAAGCATGTCTTTGTTTCTACCTCAGTAGCGTGTAATGTTTTCAATGCGCTGAAAGACCCATCCTTCCTGGATTATTGAAGACCCATCCTTCCTGTATTTTTCATATTAGGGGCAAGTCTTTCATCTCAATAAGGAGGGTACTTCACCTTCTCTGCGTTTCGCAACCTTCAGTCTCACAATCCAACCAAAGAAAACCTTTTTTTCTTCTTCCACCTCTTATCCTGTGAACTTGCCCATCTGTTTCTATTTACTACCAGATTCCCCCCTCCCACACTCTCCATACAGTCAGTGAACTGCACAGTACTCTCCTCCTGCCTCTCCCTCCCCCAAGAGTTTGCCCATGGCAGCTCTCCCTTCTCTTCCCAAGGACTTGTTTCCCTGAGCAAGGGGACAACTTGCACTGGGTTTGCTGTCCCTGGAGTTTTTGTGGCACCTTGCCTACAGGCTGTGAGATTCCCAACCAACTCTACCATCCAAAGGCTCCTCAGCTTGAACCACAGGACGTGCAGCACAAAAGCACTGCATGTCAGGGCATCTGTGCAAAGGATATCATCAGGGTTGGTGTAAAACTGACGCTGCTTCTCTGGGAGGGCATCCCAGTCTAGGGAACACATCCACACGTGTGCGTGACATGTTTCCAGCACAACAGCTCCTTAATGAGTGTATTACTTCTTGCTGCCTTGACTGTTTGTGTGTTGGCTATAAACTGCTCAGAGCCAGACATTGCCTTCTGAAACGCTTATGCAGCACTTAGTGCAGAGACCCTGCAAAACCAAGGGCACATGGCAATAAAAATGCTAGTAACAGATAATGAATGGAACACTTCAGAAATAAAACAAAATAGGAGCTGATATGATAAATATTTGCAAAATAATAGTAGGGGTCAATCAGGAACTTGCATCCTCCCTCTTACATGAAGGTAAGGAAATGCTGCCTGAAAGTAAAAGCTGTTCTTTGGAAACTCATGAAAAGAAAATATTCCCCCCCTGAGCCACAGTGTATAATTAGCTTGTGGTAATAATTGCCCTTGTGTGATGCTGAGGCCAAATACTCTCTAAGATAGTTACACAGAAAGTAAAAAAATGCTTGTAGTTATCTATTTTGTAAGAGACATACTAATCCCATGCTTCAGGCTTTAGGTCAGTCTCTTTTAAAGACAAGTAGGAGACCTGATACACTGGTACTTTTGGAGAGATTGAATATTAGACCTGAAAGAACTATCGTCTGATCCTGTGTAGCATTTTCTACAGGAAAGAGAGCAAGGAGGAAGCAGAAGGCTGAAGGGTCAAAAGGAAAAGTGTGGCAGAAAAAAAAATCCATCAGAATAAAAAGAGAATAAAAGAATGGTGAAGAAAAAGGCTAAGTTGATATTTAGGTAAACTCACTTTTACTTTGTTCCAGTTTAATGTTTCAGTGGGGCTCTTCAGATTTTTTCTTGAAAGACTATGTATTTACCTGTGTATTATTGAAATACGCTTTTGAGAATCATATTCTTTGACTTGGAAGTTACCTCCAGTGTTTACCTATGTGATTAGCAATACACCAGTAAGTCTGATTTTGTTCCCAGTTCCATTTACAGTAATATTGATTTATCACTACAAATAATTAAACCTAGAAAGGAATCTCCAGCAATTAGCAATTTGTAAAGACAGACACCATCTGCTGTTACAGTTAAAGTATACATCATAAAGCCTACTACTTGTCCACCAAGTGTAAAGACAAAAAATTGTCTATCTAAAAAAAAAGGCTATTGGAGAAAATATTATTAAAAGACATCTAATTAATGCCCAAAGTAGGAGGGATAGCAAAAGGTAAGATGAGCCATTCTGAACAGGATAACAAGCTAAACATTTGTTGAGGTTTGCACAACTTTGGTTTCATTTGGTTTTGCTTTGGTTTTGATCCTCCTGTCTTCCAAGGTTTCTCCCCTGCAATTCAGCACCCCAAAAAAAAAGAAAGAACAACTGATTTAATACAAAATACTAAGATAAAGTTTATATTTAATGTGTTACTGATTCATGTGAAATTGTGGATGTAGTCTCACCTGAGAACCTGAACAAAGTGGTACAAAGTTGATCAGTGTCATTGTAGAATATGCATTTGCAGTGGAGCTATTCTGAACTATGTGTTGGAGTTACTCCTTTCCAATATTGGCTGGACTGTTCTTTAAAAAATAAAATAAAATAAAATAAAATAAAATAAAATAAAATAAAATAAAATAAAATAAAATAAAATAAAATAAAATAAAATAAAATAAAATAAAATAAAATAAAAGTACCCTGGAAACAGAGTGCCTCCCCAGAAATCAGAAGTATTGACTGTGAGAACAGAATGTCCACCAATCAAAGTAGTGGTCTACAGTGTAATTTTTAGTCTGTGTTTTCAGTTTAACTAGTAGCTCACTGTTGTTTTGAGAAAACATAGTATGAAGTGCCAGTGAAACCTTAAAACATAGAAAATTAAGTCTGGGACAAAAATATCTCATGCACAGATCCATCTCATTGAGTTACTTCAGTGTTTCTGAGTTTTGTCTGTTGTTCATGCACGATAATAATTGCAGCATAAACAAGTAAAGAGCAAATGTATCTTTACTTGAGTTACTCAGCTTTCTATCCTACTGTTTTCTTCTTTATATTAGCCCCTATTCCATGCCCTAGGGCTCCTTACCAGCTCCTCATTAAGGCATGCATCTTCTTGTGGCTCCCTATCAGCCTCCTGCACTGCAGCAATTAACCCATTATAGTACCAAGTGCACGACTGTTGCAGCATCTATTCAGATTCATAATACTCTCTCATTGCATGCCAGGTTTTAAAATTACTTTTGAAGGGAATGAGAGCTGTGTTGAAATACGTCAGGATTTTACCAAAAATAGATCATGTCGTACTGGTCTCATAACTTTCTTTCATAAGCAATAGGGTTTTTTTAAAGAAAGGAAATACAATAGATCTCACTCTTGTGGACAAGCGTAAATCATATTATAGGGAGCTGCAGGGGGAAGGGAATTATTTACACTGGAGAAAGAGAGGTCAGTTGGAAGAACTGTAAGGAACTGACTGATGAGGTGACTGTGGGTTGTGCTAAAAAAGGATCTGTTGGGATGGACAGAAATTAGTAGTGGAGTCCTACACAGATTGCTCTTGGGACTGATCATTTCATTTGGTCATATTTTCATCAATAATCATGGTACAGAAAAAAAAAGTGAAATTTGCTGATTATGCAAAGCTATGAAAAACTACAAATATCTGGTTGAAATAATGCAAACAGAGGAAAGGGAAGAAAAAGAACAGGTGGAGATCAGGTGAAATGCATGAGTATAGAGTCAAGATGGTACATTTCAGAAGACAAATAATGAAGCGTGGTTTAAGGCACTCAGTTTTGGGTGGATAATATAACTTCAGCAGTTGGCTAAAAAGAGAGATACAAGTTAGATACTTAAACAATTTGGATCGCACTCCTTGTGAATAAAAGTCAGCTGTGAGCCTTAGATAAGTTGTGCCTATAAAACAAAAGTGTGATATGGGACAGTTACCTGGCAATGGTGGGGGGTTTTTCTGTTTTTCTTTGAAGGCTGTTGCTCTAGACGAAGTACAGGCACACAGTGTACAACTTGGGTCACCCATGTGCAAGAAAATTAATTTAAATTGGGACAAACACCAAGAAGGTGTACTGGGAGGAGGAGAGGCTATCTAATAAGAAAGACTATAAGTGCTTCACTTATTTACACAAACAAAACAAACGCTAAGAGGGAACATAACTGTTGTCTATAAATATACAAGGATGGAGAAGAGCTATTTAAAGGATGATGTTGACATGAGTAAATGGTTATAATATGGACATGAATAAACTCAAACAGGAAATTAGGAGGAAGTGCTGGAATGAAATCCTGGAGCAGCCTTCCAACGGGAGTGAGGGGAACAAAAAACTTTGGTGGTTCCAGCATGAAACTTGAGCACTTCATGAAACCAATTAAGTGACGTGCAGTTGACAGCAAAAGCTGGGGTTTGAACTTGATGCAGGAGGTCCTTGTAAATCTTATTTCCTGCGTTTCCAGGGGAAGCTGATTTAAATCTTTGGCAGGAGATGTCTTAGATGCTGATAAAAATAACTAATACCTTACACTCCAGTAATACCCTTCCATCTAAAGATCATAAAGCGCATTGAAAACATGCGGGAATTGAACATCTAAATATCCACCTGTGTTGTTACGGGTTATTTTGCAGCCAGAAAACCAGGATGCCATGAGCAACTCTTTCTGGATTTCTTAGAAAAACCTATAAAAATGAAGAACAAACCTCACAGATTTCCTAGCTTTAAGAAAAAATCTATAGTTCTGAAAATTGCTATCATGTTTTCAAGGTTTTTAATTCCAGAAAATGTATGAATTGTATACAATTGCTTGTACAAAGCTATAAGCCATATGCTGTTTAACTTAAAATGTCAATGAGCGAGTCAGAAACAACAAGAAAATGAAGGTGTTTGTAAATGTTACATTTAAAAAGCATTTAGAAAAATGAGAGTGGTCCTCCAAAGATGTATGCATCTTCAAAATCAGAACAATGCAGTATTTCACAGTCATTAAATAACGTGTCACGTAGCTACAAACAAGAATCATATAGCTTGAAAAAATATTTTCCTCTTGGGGAGTTGGAACAGCACCAGTTCCATGTGTGTCAATTCCCACTCTGACTTCCACTGGGAAAGGAGCCAGGGGTGGTGAGGGATGGAGAGCAGTTACTCCCTGGCTTTGCTCCCTGCCCTGAAACTCTTCTCTCCCAAACCTACAGAGCCCCAGCCACACTTTGCTGGTGTGCAGACAGGCATCCAGACATGGAGGAGACTGAATACACTGGTTTGGCTCTTTTCTGAGGGCTTAAAATCACCCCTACTCTCCCACAACCATCAAGGGGGGTTAAGTACCTAAGTGCACCTGGTTTCTTACTTGCCATGGGACTGCTTGCACTATGCTGGTCCCTAAGCAGTGAAGCACTGCATATAGAAGTGCCTTCAGAGGAAGAGCCAATTTCCACAAGTCCCGTCTACAAATGTCTTCCCGCTTCTTCCAGTGCCATGTCAGATGCTGGGTAAGGCCCCTGAACAGAGCAGTAAGACCATTGCCCTCTGCTCCTTCAAATTTCTCCCTTCTGTGGCCTCTGCCAGAGCATTCACAAGCCCCAAGCAAAGGTGAACCAGCCAAGGTCCCATGCCTGTGTAGAGCCATGCCCCAGAAGAACAGGCTCTGCCCAGAAAAATATATATTCTAAGTCAAAGGAAACCACACACATGTAGCTGAGCACATAAGTTGGCTGCAATGGTGTGTAGACCCTGTCAAAGCAGGTGCTTGAAACGAGACCAAGTATTTGCCCAGGGTAAAGTAGCTTTAAGGCTGAAGGCTGTGGTTCAGCAAATCTGGGGTGGGAAAGCAGCGTCATGCTGAGGGCAAGGAGGGATGGGAAAGGCACACAGAGAATTTGTCAGCCATCTGAACCTACTCCTGAATGTGAATCAGAGCCCAGGGGGATATGCAGGTGAAGGGCATGTCAAGCAAGTCAATTATTTTCCAGGTGGGCAAAATTTACGTACACTTCTTTAGAGCTAGCAAAGATATAACTGTGCAGAGGACTGATGATTAGGCTGCCCACGCCCTTCACATGCTGCTGGGTCTCCTAGACCATAATCTCTCCAGCGGACAAAACACAGAACCTTGTTTTCCCAAAGCTCAGAACAATGAGTCTCTGATCCTTATAATACCATACAAATAATAAACAAATCATAGGAATTCCCATACACAAAAAGGCCAGCTTCTGCCCATAAAAATATATGCTCTGTTTAAGTCAAAGGAAATTGCACGTGTGTAGCTGAGCACAGAAGTTGGCTCAAAGCCCACTTGTAACTAAGCCATGCATGCAAGGACAGAATAGAGCCCATTGTCTCTTGAGAGCATTTTAATTTTTCTTTGTTGTTCTCTAGGACATGGATTACCTAAACTGAAAAACAGAATTTTTCTCCAATGTAACATGTCTCTGACAGGCAATTTTTTTCTTTTTTTCTTTTTTTTTTTTTTAAATCTGTTAACCTCCATTTTAGAGACTGCTGAGGAAAGTAATGTATGACTAAAGTCTCTTCCTACAGACCTACCCAAGGGAAGTTTAATCTGCTGTAGATGATGCCCAGAGCAGCCTCTGATCAAGATCTGCCCCGATTCATTTCATCCAAGACAAGGGGCAAAGGGTTTTCTACCTCAGGTTCGCACACAACCTTTTCAGGGCTGCACTTTTCACATGGTGACTAGATGATAGGCTGCACTAGAAGACAGTGTGAAAAAGTGTCCTTTCTGGCTTTCCTCAGCTTAGAATATATATAGTTTTACTGCTGTTCCCTTGGTTTCTGCCATTGACCCTTTTTAAGGGCCTTCTGGAGAGCAAAGTGAAATACAAAGATTAATGTAATTTCCAACCACATAACTTGCCAGAGTTTTCCTGCAGTTTTAGCAGAGTGATGCTCAGTCCTTCCTATACTTCCTCTCTTACCTTCAGCATTTTCTCCCTGTCTCCACAGATCTTTTGCAGAAAACTAAACAGAAGAAAAGTGACATGAAAGCTACTTTCCCTACTTTGCTGGAGAAATCTGCCTTTGTTCCTGATAAAACTCCTAAAATTTAAAGTGGAGCCTGCTGGAAATCTGGAGGAGCGTCCATCTGATTGAAGCAACCTGGAACCAAACAAACCTAACAGCCAGTCTTCTAGTCTCTGGCCTCATCTCCTCTCCCAGCCTTACTACTCACTTGAAAGGGCTGCATTGAACAGGCAGAACTGCATCACTAAAAATAAATCCCCAGCTTGTGTTAATAACCTTCACCTGTCCACTTTCTCACAACCAGACCCCAAAAATCAAAACCAAAGGTTTATTCATTTTGGTTTCAAAACAGCTCAGGTAGAGCAGCAGAGAATTCAGAAACTTGATAAAATTTGCAGAAATAAAAAAGCTGACAATGAGCTGATAATGTATGACTTAAAGGTATTTTACCAGCATTTAATACTACTGTGGAAGGAAGGAAGCTTTGAAAAAGTAGTTGTTTGCTTATAATTTTCAATCTCAGCTTTAATTTGATACATATTAGAGTGCTCAAATGCAACCACATTAGCGGCTAGGAGGTGCACTTCGCTGTGAGCTTGTGGGAGGTCTTGTGCTTGAAGACACTGAAGTATTTTGCTTTTAAATGCTCTATGCTATTTTTTTTAAGAGTTATGGGATTTAATTAAATTGGTGATCTGCTGGCTTTTTCCAGTCACAAGTTCCATGTAAGCTGTCTCCTGTATCTCTCTCTCTCTCTCTTCCTCTCCTTTTCCCTTGCAGAACGTTTTGCTAGGCATGTACATCCATTTCAGAATCTAATCATAGACAACTTAAATCTTTCCAACGTTATTCACATTAGTAATTGCAAAATAATAAACATGACAAAATTCAGATTAATAGGGCATCCTGCGCAACTTGGATGGTGCGGAGAGCCCTCTGGAATTCTAAGTGTAATAGGCCTGTGTTTATTTCTCAACCGACGGAATAATGTAACTGATTTACAAGAGTTTAACTCAAGTGTTAATCTGACAGTGACGAAGAGCTTCTCAGTGGCAGAATCACTTACACTATCATATTAGTTGCCTCCTCTATTAAAGCAGTGTGGTCGATAATTGGAATGCTTTTATGTCTAGTGGTTCTGACAAGGCTCTCTTTAGGTCACATATGGGCGGTCTGGCTTGCTGCACAGCTGAACAGTGGCAAATGATTTAAACTGAGAAAGTATTGTTCTCCTCGTATTATGGAGCAAGGGCAGTTCAAGGAAAGTAAGGCTCTGCACCGGCTACCTGCTGGTGTGTAGTAAAATAAGATGGACATGATACTGGGTTGGGAGTACA